>NC_091132.1:106577105-107177105 GCF_040183065.1 Periplaneta americana
CAAACCAATTTTTCAAGCGGCCACGAACAAGCAGTTTCGCACAGTGACAGTGCAAACAGGTTTAGCCCACTACTCGCTCTTCATTCTCTGATCCAAGGACAGTGTTAAAACATCTGTTTCTTAAATTTCTTCTGAAATACAGTCTTTTTCATATTATTTCTTAAGTTAATTTTTATAAAATTGCTTTAATCTATTATACGTATATTGTTTGGTTACAAAGTGTTTCTCCCCAGTTTGTATCAGGCTAAGGCTGGCCGTCCACTGGAACCGAATTCGGCCGAATAACAACTCGGCCGTTTACGGTCGTACACGGCCGAATGATCCCACAACAAGAGAATGCATTGGCGCGCGTCCATTACACTCGCCCTATTCGGCTGTTTGCGTCCGAAGACGGCCGAATGACGATTGGATCCAATTCAGATGGGATTTTCCGGTTTCATTCGCCCGAACAGAGCAACACGTGGTCACTGTTTCCATAAATTTCGCCATGAACGCCGAAAAATTAATTAGATGTTGTATTTTTTTCATTAAACAAGTGAGCTAAAACTTTTAAGGCTTAACAAATTATTATTCATGTACTACTTACTTTAATATCACTGACAAACGTTTCTCACATGGTACAACTTCTTTGAAATTTGACCATTTTGAGATTGATGGACGAATTACATTTATAATATATTGAAATATATCAACTTTCATCCGATAGTAATCGAAAAACTTAGCACTATCTTCTAGAAGTTTATTGTGTAGGTGTAGATGATGAAACTTAACCCGTGGAGATAGTTACACAACGCAGAACTGCACGCTGTATTCCTTACCTGACATAATTAGGAACATTAAATCCAGACATTTGAGATGGGCAGGGCATGTAGAACGTATGGGCGAATCCAGAAATGCATATAGAGTGTTAGTTGGGAGGCCGGAGGGAAAAAACCTTTAGGGAGGCCGAGACGTAAATAGGAGAATAATAAGAGTATTAAAGGATTTGAGGGAGGGGGAATATAATGATAGAGACTGGATTAATCTTGCACAGGATAGGGACCGATGGCGGGCTTATGTGATAGCGACAATGAACCTGTGGGTTCCTTAAAAGTCATTTGTATATATGTATGTACTTTTTAGTTGGTTATTTAACGACGCTGTATCGACTACGAGGTTATTTAGCGTCGATGGTGATAGCGAGATGATATTTGGCGAGATAAGCCTAGGATTCGCCATAGATTACCTGTCATTCAACTTACGGTTGGGGAAAACCTCGGAAAAAGCCCAACCAGGTAATCAGCCCAAGCGAGGATCGAACCCGCGCTCGAGCGCAACTTCTGACCGGCAGGCAAGCGCCTTAACCGACTGAGTATGTAGGTATGTATGTATGTATGTATGTATGTATGTATGTATGTATGTATGTATGTATGTATGTATGTATGTGTGTATGTATGTATGTATGTATGTATGTATATATTAAGTATAAGCATGTAGCACGAGGACATACAACTGGTAATTGACGGCCGAAGTGTCGGCTCCAGTGGACGATCGATCGGCTCTTCTGCCGGTTGTCCGGCATTTGGCCGTATACGGCCTAACAAATATTCGGCCGTTCACGGTGCCAGTGGACGGTTAGGCTAAAACCGACAGTGTATAGCTTTCTTATGCTGCATAACTTTACGTTGAACTACGATCACATTGGGAGCGATCACCTCTCGACAGGTGCACAGCTATATTATGTTCGATACTTTTACGTAGCGGGCGATGCGAGAAATGAAAGAAGGAACGAACAACGAGAGTAGAAAAAATACCAGGATAACGCAAGACGAGAATAACAAGGGGAAAGCAAGGAGAACAAGAGGAAGACGATGAGAAGAAGTGCAAGGCAAGGAGAACAAATGCAAGATACGGAGAACAAGTGCAAGGCGAGGAGAACAAGTACAAGGCTAGGAGAACAAGTGCAAGACGAGGAGAACAAATGCAAGACGAGGAGAACAAGTGCAAGACTAGGAGGACAAGTGCAAAATAAGGACAACTAGTGCAAGACGAGGAGAACTAGTGCAAGACGAGGAGAACAGGTGTAAGACGAGGAGAACAAGTGCAAGACGAGGATAACAGGTGTAAGACGAGGAGAACAAGTGTAAGACGAGGAGAACAGGTGTAAGACGAGGATAACAGGTTTAAGACGAGGATAACAGGTGTAAGACGAGGAGAACAGGTGTAAGACGAGGAGAACAAGTGTAAGACGAGGAGAACAAGTGTAAGACGAGGAGAACAAGTGCAAGACGAGGATAACAGGTGTAAGACGAGGAGAACAGGTGTAAGACGAGGAGAACAAGTGTAAGACGAGGAGAACAAGTGTAAGACGAGGAGAACAAGTGTAAGACGAGGAGAACAAGTGCAAGACGAGGAGAACAGGTGTAAGACGAGGAGAACAGGTGTAAGACGAGGAGAACAAGTGTAAGACGAGGAGAACAAGTGCAAGACGAGGATAACAGGTGTAAGACGAGGAGAACAAGTGTAAGACGAGGAGAACAGGTGTAAGACGAGGAGAACAGGTGTAAGACGAGGAGAACAAGTGTAAGACGAGGAGAACAAGTGTAAGACGAGGAGAACAAGTGTAAGACGAGGAGAACAAGTGTAAGACGAGGAGAACAAGTGTAAGACGAGGAGAACAAGTGCAAGACGAGGAGAACAGGTGTAAGACGAGGAGAACAAGTGTAAGACGAGGAGAACAGGTGTAAGACGAGGATAACAGGTGTAAGACGAGGAGAACACGTGTAAGACGAGGAGAACAGGTGTAAGAAGATTAAAATGTGCAACGCGAAGAGAACAGGTGTAAGATGAGAATAAAAAGTGCAAGACGAATAGAAGAAGGAAAAAGCGAGGTGAGTAGAACGGATGCGAGGAGAACAAGAGGAAAACGAGAAGAAAATGAAGGCGAGGAGACGTCCAGGAAGACGATGAGAACAAGGGGAATGCGAGAAGAACAAGGGGAAAACGAGCAGAGTAATTGAAAGACGAGAAGAGGAAGGAGAGAGGGGATTACATTTTTATGTGATTTTCGATCCGCAAGTTACTCCCGCAATGAGTGAGGAGAAAGACGCAATTCTGAGTCAAAAGATGGAAGTCAGTTGATAGTAATAGTAATAGTTCTCTGTGCCCAGAAAGAACATCTTTGTCTACAGGAGTGGTCGGCATTCTTTGAGTCGCGAGTCAACCCCTTAATACACAAGCAGGATGTACGTGTAAGACAATATCTCCCTCTCCTTAGTTATCATTTGTTCATTCAATGTTAAGCAATCTGGGTGTCCTCCTCTTCCTACCTTCCTCTTTGATGTGTATTGCGGGCTGCATTTTAAATAATGTAATCTTTGTCGATCACAGATCTACTATTTATAATTTATAAGTTGAAGATGTTTCAGGAGCCCCTTAAACCAGTAGCGAACGGTGGGTTTGATAGTTGAGGAGGCCAAGACGTGAATGATGAGAATATAAAAATATAAGGGCTGTGACGTACCTCATTACCAAGCGCAGAATTTATAGATTTTAAGAAATTAAAATTAGGTTTTCCAATTTATGTTTAGGATTTTAAATCTTATGTTTAGGAATTTATATGATTTTACGGGGGAAAAAATAAAAATAAACAACATAGTGTTAATATTATTACAACGGCTTGGTAAAGATTACCTTTCTTTACGACACACTAAGTCCTAACCTACGAATTAGGTCTTTTTAGATCATATTGAATTTAAGAATGTTACTCTTTGCTACATAAAACGAACAAGAAAAGCAATATTTCGAGAGTACCGAGATAGCAACAAAATTGATTCGAACCTAAGAATCCGGATCTTGCTCATTACTATTACATAGTCTAATTTTATAGCAAATTAACTGGACGTTCCTCTTTCTTCGCAAACTGATCAAATAGGTCACAACGTACTGAATAACTGCTACTAGAAGAAGCTAGAGACAAATCTGCATTTGTTTCTAAACTCTCGATGTATTTAAAATACTGTATAAGTAAATACATCTTGTAACACAAAATAATAAAATAACAAGAACACACGCAAACAAGAGAAAATCTAACAACATAAATGAAAACTTTTACGCAGAGAGAGAAAACTAATAACAAGTGACTCAATTTTCTAAAACCAAGAAGAGAGATAGAGAGAGAGCTTCCCAATACAGCCGAAACCAGCCGTGACTATAAGCAGTACAGTTGTCAGCGGTGGGTAGAACGTCTCCAAATCGGCTCCCCTCGCGCGTTCTGGTCAAGTTTAAACAATCCTCTAACCAGCTATCTTATTGGTGTAACTGCTGTTGTCATGGTTACCGGGGAGTAGCGTCATGTAGCCGACTCCTCTCTCCCGCTCTCGCATAGACACTGCAGGCTGCTAGATGTCGACTATAAAGGTTACAGCGATATCTGTTATTTTTCAGTACGAATTATTTGTACTATCTACAGTATAGCATGCGGGCTTCACCCACTGAATGTGGTCGACTTTACATAACTTACATCTTAGTCGTAGTGAATAGTAAAATTAATATAAAAGGAAAAATGTTCGTCATTTGCTGTAACTTGTCTGTGATCTTAATTCAGATGGAATTATTACTGCCATATTGTGTTGTATTGTAAAATATTAGGGGAGGTACAGCCTCCCTTGCCTTCTCTGAAAACCCGCCGCTGCCTTAAACTGACTACGTGACAGTAAAAGTGAAGAGAACTAATAGATGATGAAGTTTTTGTCCCGTAACTTTTTGTAACTATATTATTCTCATAATTTAGTTTCAGTTCCCATTATGAACCTTACTCCTGTGAAGATTATGAAGCAATATTAAACATACAGGAGCAGCGATAATTCATAGTGACGTGGTCAGCTTCGCACAAGTTGGATGATGATGATGATAATGATGATGATGATAATAATAATAATAATAATAATAATAATAATAATAATAATAATGATAATTCATCATAAACACAGGAGTAGGGACACATCCAGTGACAATAGGAGGAAGTTAATAACTTCACATCTCTGGTGGAAATCAAAGGCCCAAACTACTTTACAAACGAACTGCTAAACTCGGAACTGATTATTATCACTATTTTTATTTAATAGGCTATTCTTATGGCATTTAAAATGTTGCCATATTCATTTCATTAAGTCGAAATAGTGCAAATAGTAGTAGTAATTGATTGTACTCTGTAACTATAATTTCTTTCCTAACCGAAAAATTGGCCTTTATTCATGACTGACTATATATAGTTTACAAAATGCCGGAGACTCTATCAAGCTCATATTAAATTAGTATGCGGGCTGCCTCAATAAGGATAAAAGCGGCTAGTGTGTTGTACGATGACGTTCAAAGATATCTGACCCTACTCAAATTTCAAATGACAAATTTATTTACAATTTACATTTGAAATGATACATATGAATAGAGTCCACACCTGTGGAGTAACAGTCAGCGCGTCTGGCCGCGAAACCAGGGTTCGATTCCCGGTCGGGACAAGTTACCTGGTTGAGGTTTTTCCGGGGTTTTCCCTCAACGCAATATAAGCAAATGCTAATTAACTTTCGGTGTTGGACTCCGGACTCATTTCACCGGCATTATCACCTTCATCTCATTCAGACGCTAAATAACCTAAGATGTTGATAAAGCGTCGTAAAATAACCTACTAAAATAAAAAAAAATGAAAAAAAAAGATACCCTAAATGAGCATGTTCTCGTGCTCGGGTACAGTCCAGTAGTCTACATAAATTTGACAGAGATCAATAATAATGTTGATGAAAGAAATACGGTAAAACCTCGATAAGACGCGCCCGCTTATTGCGCTATCCCCTGTAATACGCTTTTTTTGTCCGGTCCCTGCACATTTATAAAATATCCCGTTTGTTGCGCTCAAGTCCCGCATAATACGCTGTTTTTGTGGAATATTTTCCATGTAATTTTCAGCAATGTACTGTAACAGCAATGAAACATCTTTGTCATAAACTGATCGATAGTGATCGATAATTTGATGTAAGTGTGGATGCTTTAGTTATTACTTCTATGAATAGATGGCTATGATAATAGTCACTGTTGCCAATCGTAGATAAATATACTCGTGTTATAGAATTGAATTTTTCATTTCACTCTACTGATTGTAAAACAACACAGAGTTTGGCTGGATACCGCTGATATTGTCTATTAGAAGAATAATATAATGCTTAATCTATATAATCATTTTCCTTGACACTTTTTAACGGCTTCCAATAATGGTGTCGCCTATTGAGAACTAGCGGAACTGTTTCTAAGTTTGTCAGTTTTTCATATCTTTGGTTCTGACTTATCCCGTGGTTACAAAGTTCGCTTACACGATCATAAAATCGTAGATCGGTTACCTTTGAATGTCAGTGTACTACACATTCACTTTCTACTAAATTACAAAATGTATCTTGTTTTCTATCTTTTCTTTTGTTTTCTTTAATTACAAGGGGTATCGCTCGCAATTAACAGGTTCTCTATTATCTTTTATATATCTATAATACTCAATCGATTATAATTTTCCTCAATCAGTGAAATATAAATGAAGAGTCCACTGCAAGAATGATGGATGTCATTTGGAATACATTTTGCAGGAGAATCAATTGAAAGTTTGAAATGCTTAGCGCTCAAAGCTTAACTGTGATTTTCCGATCATTACTGGACAATGACTATCAGTGTTAATGCCATATAACTCTCTATGTACATTCTATATATCTTAAGCTATGCATTGACAGTCTTGGTTCATTTTCGACAAGGAAGTGACATCCATAATTCTTGCAGTGGACTCTTCAAATATTTATACATTGTTTGCTGATTCTAAGTTTATACGGCACGTCCCGAATAACACGATTTGAAGATGCAATGAACACTGCTTCCCCCAAGGTTGGTAGTACCTTATCCGTGAACGCGCCTCGTCCTGAAGTTGATATTGTTCAGCCATAGCCAATACGGTTACGTTTTCGCCGTCCGCTCGTCCACTCGTCTGATCTTTGCATTCCGCTTCAGTCGAATTGATCATGTGTGTCGTGAAAGGAGTAGTGAACGTGTGTGACAAAATGTTTCTTCTATTTAAGAAATAAATTGTGCTGTGTGAACTGAATTGTGTACCTGTAGCGTATTGGAACACAATGGGTAAGTTTTCAAGTTTAATTTCTTTCAGGTGTTGGCTCCTTATTTCGGCTGGGTATCTAAAGTTTTCGTGTTCATATTCTAAGGGAGTCTGACTATAGGAACATAACGGAGAGTAAAGAAAACCACAATCAAGAGCCTTGTGATAAGTGAACACTAGAAAATCAAATTAATGTAAATATTGCTGCTAACGGGAAAGCCACAAAACACATTAATTTGCAGTCACTGCAAATCATATCGTGTTGATGCAACCTCTGACCTCCGGTTGACCGATATAAACCGATTGTTTTTATTTAATTTTCAAATTGCCTTTGATCATTCCATGAAAGTTAAATACAGTATATATTTGCACGATTTCCTGGATGAAATCATGATAGCACTACCTCCAATAGCTCCTATAATAGATTGAGCTAGATTTAAAGCTAAGGAATTTATTTATTTATTTAATTTTTTTATTTCATTAATTTATTTATTTATTGAATTTATTTAATTAATTTATTTAATATATTTAGTTCTTTAATTTATTTAATTAATTTTATTTATTTATTCATTTATTTAATGTATTTATTCGTTTAATCAATTAATTTAATTAAATAATTTATTTAATTCATTTATTAATTAATTAATTTTATTCATTTATTAATTAATTAATTTATTTAATTGATTTATTTAATTAATTGATTTATTTAATTTATTGATTTATTTAATTTATTTATTTATTTAATTTATTTATTTATTTAATTTATTTATTTATTTAATTTATTTATTTATTTAATTAATTAATTAATTAAATTAATTAATTTATTTAATTAATTAATTTATTTCATTAATAAATTTATTTAATTAATTAATTAAATTAATTAATTTATTAAATTAATTTATTTATTTATTAAATCAATTAATTTATTTAATTAACGTATTTAATTAAAATAATTAATTATTTAATCAATTAATTTATTTTAATTAATTAATTTACTAATTTATTTTTTCATTCATCAATTTAATTAATTAATTAATTAATTAAATTTATTTATTTAATTAATTAATTAATTAAATTTATTTATTTAATTAATTCATTTATTTAATTAATTTATTTATTTAATTAATTAATTTATTTATTTATTTAATTAATTTATTTAATTAATTTATTTAATAAATTAATTAAATTTATTTATTTCATTAATTAATTAATTTTATTTATTTGTTTCTCATTAAGAGAACTTTATAGTAAATTTCCATTTTATTTAACAATATTGGCAATATTGGTCCATTTCTTATCGTACGTCTAAAAATTAAACAATGACTGTTTACTGTACCAAATCACACGAACTTTTTTTTTATTAATGCAACATTTTAATCTCTCCCGCTTCCATAAAGCAGTACCAATTTTAAAGAAATTTCTGTTTTTGTGATTTTTGAAATGGGGTAAGAGGTTCCTAGTTTCTAATAATCGTTGAGAAACCGCTACAAAAGTTCTTCGATTAGGTAACCATCTTTGCGGAAAACATTGACGGTACAACTTCTTGCCTCACTTGAATTACGACTACTTTCTCCATAAATTATTAACATATGATATTGCTAACCTGTGAATGGCATTGTAAGTTATTTATCGAACATCTGGTACCGAACTGGCATCTGCTCTAGTAGACCTAGGGACAGGGAGCTTGAACTCAGCTGATATATACGTTCGTCTGTGCAGAGTACTGCCTGCTGAACACGTTGCCATGTCTCTCACGTCAGAATATTAACAAATTTAAGCATGAAATTTTATTTAATTTTACGGAAAGGTAATAGAACACACAAATATTTATTTAAACTAATATTAACTCTTTGCTAGATAAAATAATTTATTTAATCTGACAGGATTAAGGCCATAAGGCCTACTCTTCCATCCTACCAGATAGCACATATAAATGCAAAACAGATATACAAACACTGATATACATACTAATGTAATTGTTTTCGTAATTTGACTAACGATATAAGCAGTATAACGGAATAAAGTAAGAATCTCCCTAATTACTCTAAATTAATTAACAATTACATCTCTCCCCCCTCTTCGTAATTGAGCCATCATATAGCCAAATGGCTGGTCTCTAAATTGAGACGATTCAACAAGGCTCATGACAACAATCACCTCCTACATAATAGCCAAATTGGCTAGTCTCTTATATATGAGAAAACTCATCCTGCCTAAGGTATTCCGTGGTTTTCCTAAGCCGTAAGACAAATGTCGGGATGAGCCCTATAAGAAATGGGCCACGGACCTATATGCCCTTCCCCATATATATTCCCCTTTATTATAAACGACGTATGCCCTAGTTCAGAACCTATAAATTGTCTATTAAATATACGAGGTCACTCAATTAGTCGCAATTTGAAAGGACAGGGACCTCTAAAATCGCAGATTTAGATTTCACGGCGCTTCTTCCGACGGCCTTCACATGCTTTGTCATCGAACAGATGACAGCGTCTCGCCATCCTAACGGCAAACACCAGCCATCTCCTCCTCGCCCAGTTCCATGATCACTTGAACAAATCTCCGTCCCCCTCGCGTATGTTGTACCAAAGAGGTTACGTCCAATTTCGGCTTCCCCTTCAAAATTTTCTAGAGCTCCTTCAGTGGAGCAGCGTAACCCGGAGTGAGACTAGTGGCCAACAGGCTTGGAGCTCACATATTTAGTTTCTTGCAGCCCCGAACCCCTTGCAAGGATGCGTTTTGCGTACCTTTTAAATTTGTCCTCTCAATTCTCTTTCGATTTTTCGATAAAGTAAGAGATGAAATATTTTTTCCGGGAAAACTGTCAAATTTTGGCCCTATGTTGTATGGATCCTGTAGACCGTCCTCGACGACTGTGGAAAGGACGGCAATTATACCGCTTACACTCTGTATAAACCATGCGAAACGTACTACATATTTTGGGTTCTTTACCTGATCTACTTCAAATGTTTCCGTACAGATGATGTTTTCCTGTGGCTTTTACGACCTCGTTCAGTCCACACCTATGGAGTAACGGTTAGCGCGTCTGGCCGCGAAACCGGGTGGCCCGGGTTCGATACCCGGTCGGGGAAAGTTACCTGGTTGAGGTTTTTTCCGGGGTTTCCTTCTACCCAATATGAGCAAATGCTAGGTAACTTTCGGTGGTGGACCCCGGACTCATTTCACCGGCATTATCACCTTAATCTCATTTCAGACGCTAAATAACCTGAGATGTTGATAAAGCGTCGTAAAATAACCTACTAAAATAAAAAAAACGATCTCGTTCAACTTCTTTACAGGAGACACATAATCAGACATCTCACATAATATAAAGTTAATTTAATTCGCACAAACATGAAGATGTAGCTTGTTAACTTCCGGTGTGTTGCCCCAAGAGTTTACCTATCAACAATGACATTAGTTTGCAACTGATGAAATTAATTAATTGGAAACCGCCAAGTCGTTGTTCAAAATTTTCACATAATTTATCATTCTTAACTGAGAAAACGGATGAATTTAATTGAAGAAGATTAAGCTCAAATGAAATGCTGCTTAGATATTCAGCTTTGTTAAAATTCTGGCAATTTACCGACATTTTACGGCGGTAGATATTAAGTTTAGCTCAATTTCGGTCACGCCAATGAATTCAACGGGTGCTAAAACATGACGATACACCAATATCTCAAAATTCAAAATTTTGTAGATGTTAAGTTTTGTGAAAACGGCCAAGGATTCTAAATCACCTTGAATGAAGTTCAACTCCCAGAAGGACTTCACTTACAAACTCGAAGATTTAAGTGCTAATCTCTTCCTTAGCTAGGATGTACTGAATGTTGATTGTGTCAGGTTTCATAGTAGGCCTAATAACATATTGAAAACGAAACTAGTTTTACCAGGAATAGTTACTCAGATCCTGTACTAATGCCTTATTCAAGGCGATCGATTCTTACTTCGGAACCTGACTGATGAAGTGCTTAAATCCTAACAAAATCACGACTATTTTCTCTCTCATTTTCTGTCCTTCACGTTCCTACTGTTACATCAGTGTGCGTGGGGAGCGGAAATAGCGAAATATACAGTTTTGCAAATGTAGTTTCCACCGGCACTTCCTCTTGTTTAAACATCGCTGTTACGTGTTTGCAAAGGTAATACAAAGGTTTGATTTAAGGAAGATAGTCGAAAATTAGATCGACTGATTTGAAAGGGAGATAAAAGAAACTAAACTTGTTTGGTTCGTTGTGGTAACTGAATATGGATCGAAATAAACAGGATGAACCGAAAATATTGTTACTAATTGCAAGGAGTTATTCTTTTAGATATTTCAAACAAAATAGTTGAATGTAATTTTACTCGTTTTCCTTCCTTTTCGAGAAAAAAATATTTACTGTATATGAAATATTTCTTAGTGTATTTTCGGAGAGCTACTGTATAAATTCCCAATACGTTCGGTCAATTTAAAATAGCAGTGTATTATGATAATAAGTGATCTAAGGAATTTTAGCTGTCCTTCAAATGTGCAGAAATTTGATCTGTACAAATATAACTTTCCATTCTCAAAATAAATTTTAAAATGTTTCGGATCAAATTTCTGCATACTTAAACGACAAAACTAAAATTCTTTCAATCATTTGTTAGCACAATACACTGTTCCCTTAAACTGACTGGACATGTTGAGTATTAAATTAATGGCTTTCCCAAAACACGCTATGAAATGTTTTACGTAAAACATTTTTATCTAGAAAAAGAAGCAAAGCGCGTAAAATTGTATTAAACACTTGAGTTTGTAAATCTCAAAGAACAAGCTCTTGAAATTAACCCAAATATGTCTACTGCCCTATTAAAAGGACAGTTGTCAATGTTTCAAATTACCCTCTCTACAGTCAACGCATTTACTTTTCAACAGGTGTTATTATTACTGGTCTTAATTAGAGGCTTGCTAGGTGTGGTAAGACTGATAATGAGAGTTCTGGTCATCGTTGAGTTTGAGATGTGGACGTGAGAGTTGTTTGTTTATTTAAGCTGTGGCATCCGAGACGCAAATCAGATAAGAATGTTAAATATTTTTACAGTTCGGAATTATTTTACAAATTGTTGTAGATCAAATGACCCCTAATAAACATAAATATAACGTGAAACCACAATCCGTTCGAAATATCTATTCATTGCGACATGACAATGACGAAAACTTACATGTCCTTTCAGAAGGACAGTAGGCATATCCCCATATATTTTGAAATTGTTTCGCTTTTTCAATTTTAGTGGATTTTCCCTGAATGAAATGCTATCTACGTTTGAAAATTATGCTACGGGCGAAATTTCATGTCACATACAGGCATATCACTATAATGTAGCCTACAAATGCCTCGCAGATTTCGTGTGCACTCAAAATTGGGTTTCTGGTGTCTTGTCAGCCCACTGAGGTGTGTGGATATGAAGGGAAAAGTTGAGACAGTGTCGGGTGCAGTTGCTGGGTAGCTAGTCGGCAGATCGTTGGTGCGCTAAGCCGAAGGTCTCGGGATCGATACCCGGCTCCGGAACAATTTTTCCTTTGAAATTATTCAAGTCTACTTCACAGGAAGATATCCTGAAAGCCAGATTTGCACAGCAAGATCTGTTTACAAGTGGAGGACTGGTGACGTCCTGGAGGGAGGTATTGAACGGACATAAGTTTCTATTGTTTTTCATTTAGGATTTTTGGAAGAGGTCTTATTTTCTATCTAAATTGTCCTTGTCATAACAATATCGATTTTATAAAATGAACTGAAACCTGTCTTTCGACACTGCCACAGCAATTGCTTTATTATATATGTATCGTCACTTCTCTCCCAATATAACCTCCTCCTCGAAACTTCAACACTCTTTTCGCCTATTACTTATTTTTACGTATCAATAGCAATACGGTACTATTCAATGACGAAAGCATTTTAGAGTTAAAACGAATTTAGCCACAGTGCATCATTATTCAGAATAATATTAGTAGTAATAATAAAGAAACTATAATAAAATAACAACGTAATAATTTGTTAATAATAATAATAATAATAATAATAATAATAATAATAATGATAATAATAATGATAATAATTGTAAATTACAACAATTAGCCTACATTGTTTCCTTTTATGTAAGCATAGTATACAATTATTCCTCAAAATGTATGCTCATATGTCTACTGTCCTTTTAAAGGGACACCTGTTTCTAGCTCAACCAGTTACAACTAGAATGTTTCGACACCATACAAATGCTTCAGTTATATACTACATTAAATGAGATTTGAAAAATACACAAAAGTTGCAAAAAAATATTTCAGGCATATCTGGGTTAATGGCATTACTTAGGGTTCACTCTGTATAATACCATTCTTTACTATTCACCACTACCATTGATTCATACGGGTACGAGTATGGACAGAAGTCTCCTTCCTTGTTGTCCAGGTTGCTGCATTGCTGCTAACAGCAGCTCATATTATTTTATTATTGTTTTCCAAATTATTAATTTCCATCTAACAAAAATAGTAGCCTTTGTTTCATTAAATCTGACAGACCATCATTAAATTTCACTCCGAAAAAGGAGCCTTGATTCCAGGATTAGTGTTAAAAAAACCGCACTCTTAGAAATTGTGTCCCCACTCCACCTACTTTTATCAGGGCCTTTCCCTTCGCCAATATTCTATTATAATGAATGTTGAAATGTTGTAATATTTAAATACTGATATGATACTAACGACAAGGTAAAGAAATGTTATGTTATTGTAATGTCTGGCAGCTTTGTTTCTAACTGAAATGGAAATATTAATTGCGCTAAATAAATAAAAGACTGAATTTACGAACATTTTTTTATAATAATCAGTCTTACATTTTTTATAATAATTAGTCTTACAATCAGTAAAGGAGTAAGCTGTAATTTTATAAATAAATTCAGGCATAATTTAATGAAAAAAAATACATTTCGGGAAAATTGATATGCGGACATAACTAAGTTTAGTATAGGCTAATAAATTGTTTCGTCTTTCTTTATTTTCTTTCTTTCTTTTCTTTTGCTAAGTTTATTCATACACGCTTTAACATGTATGGTCATATCGTGTGTAGAATCTTTGGATATATATTTTATATGGTTTGTTTTACGACGCTTTATCTAATGCTATGGTTATCTAGCGTTTCGGCGAAATGAATCCAAGGACCAGCTCCGAAATTTACCCCGTAGGCCTATTTGCTCTTAACCCTCGCAACCTATTAGGTCTAAAATTACGTACAACCTATCTGGGGTCTTTCCTAGTGGTGGCGCTAGGGGTGGGCGAGGGAGGGCGACCGCCCAACCAAAAATTCTTCCGCCCACCCTAAAAGAACACTATTTGATACATTCAAATTTAATGAAATTTGTGCAAAATACTAACATTAGCCTACTGTTTATAATTTTCGAAACCGTGCATATTTATTAAAGATTCAACAAATTCATGCTTCTGTTTTGACAGTGCATACAATTATGGCAGAATATCTAGGTATAGAAATTGTCACACAAGCGTCTAGATTTAACTTAATGTTTGCCATCATCAGCGTGCCAACCTCGAAACTAGCTTTCGAGCTACGTTTGTACTAAAATCCTACTTTGTTCTGAAACCAGTCACTTATAAAATTGTATACTTGTCGTGATTGGTTTAGCGAGTTTAGGCCTATAAGTTATGAGAGTAATAAGGATGTAACATTATCATTACTATTATAATAATAATTATAATTATTTTTGTTGTAAGCATGTGTTGTATTTTAATGATCAATATAACTGAAGAGAGAAATAAACAATGAAAGTGAAATTCCCTTTACAAGCGACTATCTGAATTTTCTAAAGTAAACAAATCCCTTCATTTAAGCAGTAAAATATACCGAACGTAAAGTTAACTTATACTGAAGTTTCAATGACAGCTTGATACAAAAAACTTTCTACCACAGTATACTGTCATAAAACTTTCAATGTTACAAAATAGGTCCTTTCGCCCAAGACTTCGAGGCTTTAATTGAACATTCCTTTCAAGGTTTCAGTTTCGAAAGTTTACCCCAACATTTTCTTTTTTCAAGAAAAAATATGCAGAAATGGTTTTCGAATTCTTCCCTCTTCTTATGGCTTTATTCACAGCTTTTCAGCCGACTGAAATGAAGCAAAATAGCTCCTAATCCTTTTTATGACCCGGCTTCTTCAAAACCTTAAAAAACAAAACTCATAGTTCTTGCAAAATACAACTAGACTTTGTCATCTTAGCTGGCTACCTTTGAAAGTTCCGTTTAGAAAGTTTGAAGTAGACTCTGCTCATTTTATGACTTTATTCACAATATACCCAAGAGATTGATAATCAACTTCCTTCCCACTTTAATGGGGCTGCTTTGAACTTGTCTTTCTAAATGGCCTACATCACATTTAGACAACGCTCAATATTGCAGACTATTTATGGTTATGGTTATGTGGTCGAGTCTCGAAATCTCTTACGGTAACATTTAGTTTATAATTTAGTTGCTGCCGTGTGAGTCGATTCATGCGTAGTAACTTCGCTACGAATGGATACTGAAGGACCCGCGCGATGATTCAGATTTATCGAGTGCGGTATGAAAATGTGTCAATTCGTATCAGTAACGGAAATATGACGCGAAAATAACATGGTTTGAAAATATTGCTAGAAGTGATTGTTTTACAGTACCGTACGTTAGTAGCTAGTTCGTTTCAATCAAAGTCGTGATTGTTATTCGCGATATGCTTAAATATTTTTAGTTTCAGTCCTGACTTCTGCTTACGTTTCACAATATTATGTGACAGCAGTTTTCTCTTATTACCCGTGATTTATTGAAAAATGAAGTGACGATAAACAGTGAAGTGCTCTATATAGGCCTAGTATACATATTCGAATATAAGCAGTGGCGTTGCGTCAATACAGCATAAGAGCACGTGAACACCTTGTTTCCATTAACGCATAACTAATTTTATTATTTAATACCGTATTGACGTAGTGTGGATGTATAATACCAGAATCGAGTATTTTGAACTTCCAACATCTTGCATAAACTTCTTATGTAAACTTGGCAAAATGCGTCCACTGACAAGCCGTGCTCTTTTCGAGAAGGTTACAGGAATTTCACGCATGCGCGGAGAAAATTGTCTTTCGCTGGCCGCTTATGACTCGTCAAGAGCACAAAGTGATAAGTGAACAGCGAATCTATCCTGTAGATGTCAGGTGCATCGATGTCTATTGTTCACGTGCTATATCTCGAGGAGGAAATGTAATAGTCTCTATTTTAGCCTGTAGGTGTCAGCATTTCTCACTGTCGGAACGTTTACTTTGTGTGGGTGTGTTTACAGTGCTGCTACGAGAGTGTAGTTTGTGAATTGCTATACTTTAGTGTTAGCATAATAGCATAGTTTGGCCATTGATAAATACTGTATATAATTATATATTTATCCATGGTTTGGCTTTCAAACACCTGCTGGCTGATTGTGATGGTAGTATATCAATTTAAGTATCTGTATGATGGTGTATATTATTTAAGAATAATATTTACTGGCATGTATTTATAGTAATCAGTCTATGCGAATGGTATTAGAGTACTCGTATATGATGTAGTGTATCAGTGTGTTGTGAACCGAAATGTATTACTGAACACACGTTTTTGTAAATAACGGCACTGTGGTATGTATTAATTTTTAACAAACGTAAACAATGAACTCTGTTCAAGCAATTTTGAATAGTAAAGAACTGGGTAAACTGACTTACCAGGAAAAATTGGAAATAAAAAGACTGGGTTTCATTATTAGGCCAATTATTATTATTATTATTATTATTATTATTATTATTATTATTATTATTATTATTATTATGTTTTGAATTTATATATGGTTTTTTCGATACTGAAATTTTAGAATCGTGACATTTTATATTAGGCTGAAAGTACGAATTCAAATTCTCTTGGTTTGGAACTCAAAATTGTGAACACACGCAATATTTTACCACGAGCCGTCACTGAATATAAGTATTGTAATAAGTGCAGTTTTAGGTTTTACTGGCCATGGCAGATCCTAGTAAACGGTCTATCAAGGATTTCTTTCATTTCAAATCTAGCAAAAAAAAAATGGAGCGATATTGATAATGAAACTGGCTGTGGCGATACAAAACTTGATCACGAATCAATCTTTCAGAAAGAGGATGGGACTGCTGTGCAAGAATCATGAGAAAAAACTAATACTACAGTTGTAAGTGAAAGTGTTAGTTCAATTGTACGAGTTATTCACTTCAGTGCACGATGGATCGCGACAATCGTTCCTAAAACTGTATCCTAGAACTCGTTATGGCTAAGATTTCAGAAGTTTTCAATGTGAATGGCATAAATTATTTCCTTGGCTGGAGTATTCGTGCCGAGGTAAGCAACTTATTAATTGTTTAATACTGACAAAATTAATAAATAGGTAAATTTTTACAACAGCGTTACCAATGGAAGGCGGATAGGAAGGACTCCCCACCAAAGACACTACGGGATAACGAGGGAGAGAGGAGTTTGGGTAGAGTAGTGACGTTCTTAGATACCTACAGGGACATCATTTTATTTTTACTTCAATTTTTATTGTACCTGAGTTTTTGAATGTACTTCACTCCCACCCCTTCTACTAATGAAGTTCAACCGTCCTCCACACAGATTCAAGACCGCATATACAGTCATATTAGCCTTACGGCCATAGTAAACAGTACGTTCCAAAAATATGTTCGCGTTTTCCAGTGACGAAAGAGCTTTCAATATTGAATCATTTTCCATTTGCCTACGTCGCATCCCGGTTTCTCCCACCTGCTTTTATTCGCCTCTCTGTAAATGCTAGTGGCTGGGCTGTCTTAGCTCTTTTCTGAGACCATTAATTTCTGTTAGAATTGGACGTCTACGTAATATTATACCCAAACAATTGTTTAAAATAACGTAAATAAAAGGGCCTCGTTAAGTAATTGTCACGTGATTTCCTCCGTTTCTACGACGCTGCGACGTAACCACTTGGACGGACAGTAGATAGCATGTCTAAGTAATTTTATCTTTTCGGATCGGGCAGAAGTGAATATTGAACTTACAGTACGTAAGGTACTCTTTTATAGAGTAGGTACAGAATTATTTCAACATGAGTTACTGGCACGAAGTACGAACCTGGTAATTGGAATTACGGACAATAGTCTATAGTCTGATAATATTTTCTTTGGTTATTTTACGACGCTGTATCAACATCTAGGTTATTTAGCGTCTGAATGAAATGAAGGTGATAATGCCGGTGAAATGAGTCCGGGGTCCAGCACCGAAAGTTACCCAACATTTGCTCGTATTGGGTTGAGGGAAAACCCCGGAAAAAACCTCAACCAGGTAACTTGCCCCGACCGGGATTCGAACCCGGGCCACCTGGTTTCGCGGCCAGACGTGCTGACCGTTACTACACAGGTGTGAACATTTGATAATATTCACATTAGAACAAGCCTGTATCGAAATGAACGGCCACCATTTTCAAAAATGTGTTTAAATGTCCATATTATGATTATTTTTCAATTTACGTGACTTCATTCTCTATAGTGTACGCTAAGGTGCTGTAGACAGTATAATTTCCTAGTTTACGTAAATGGATGAACTACTTTTCTTCCCTCCTATAACTAGTAAAATGATTTGTTTGTATTTTACGCCAGTATCATCGAACTCCAGTCGTGGAAGGGGGTAGCAAACGGTGTTTCCGGTTCTTCATCCTTGATTCAAAGGTATAGCCAAGTTAATATTAGAAATGTTAGTAAAAATAAAATGATGTCCCTGTATATAGGGTGAAAAGTAATTAAACCGACAAATTTCGGGAAGTTGTATAGAACACCAAAACAATTTTCTCTAATATCACATTGTGCTGTGTGACACTATTTCGCGAGGACACCCGATCTTAATGTAACACAAACCATTGTCATGCTTTATTGCTTGAATCTCTTATAAAACATTTACACATCAAAATCATTGCAAAAGATTTTCAAAACTAACTCCATTGACCTACCTGTACACAAAGGTTACATCGGCAGGACATGGATTCTCTAACTCGGTGAAAGACTTGAGGATTATCGTTTATTTCCTCTGCTGCAGCAAATATCCGAGTCACCAGACCGGTTTAATAAAGCACTACACTGTGTCATGACGTACAAAAAAAAAAAAAAAAAATGTGAATTTGTAAAGTCGTCATGAACTGAAGAACACATACGACTTCTGCCGGTTTAATAAAGTCTCAGTGGGAAAAAAAATATGACAGACAAAATCGTTTGTTTGGGTGTCCCATACAACCTCTCAGAGTTTGTCGGTTTAATTACTTTTCACTTTGTATATAAGGCTATTCGTTCATCATCATCATCATCATCATCATCATCATCATCATCATCATCATCATCATCATCATCATCATCATCATCCTTGCATGTATTGGGCCTAGTGGCCCGTTACGGTCTCTTGCCAACGCTTGAACGGTCTGCCCAAGGATCTCTTGCCCACAGGATGGTAATTTAAAATTTGGCGCGGAATTCTAGAACGAGGCATTCTGATGACATGTGATCTCCAGTTTTCTCTGTATTTCTGTAGGTATTCCGTAATCGGTTCAATCTGCAATTCTTTCATAATGTCAAAATTTTTAATGTGATCCATTCTCGTGTATCCCGCTGTACGACGCATAAATCGTTATTCGTTTATAAAAATATTACATATGTATGTAAGAGTATGGACATATTCCAAACGAGAATAATTGCCTAATCATAACAATAACACTTAATAAAATAATTTTAACACATCCTCTCCCAAACTAATGTCTCGCCCCACCTCTGCTCCCCAAGATTAAAAATCTTGGCGCCATCCCTAGTCTTTTCTGATCCCGGATAATTTTATTTCATTTTTTATTACAATTTTGTCTTATTATTTATATATACCCTATGATATGTTAATTTTATTATATTTATTTGTATTATTGTCGTTTTTTCTCTGTTACTTGATAGACTCAGGCATTCCTTATGACTGAAACTGTATCCAGTACAGAACGTTATTGAAGCAGCGTTCGATACAACGTTGGATTTAAGCAGCAGCTGCATATTGTAGCTGGTAGAGAGTAATTCATAACAGCAGTTAAATTAAATAACTTCAGATGAACAAAACGAAATAAAATGGGAAGCATAGTACAACTTAGCCGGGGTCTTTTGTGACCCAAGTCCAAATATTCGAAATTCAATTACAAATGAATATGTAAAAAAAAATACATAATAGGCCTATAGAAACTAATTTAGAGAGTGTAATAGAATCATATGCAGAATACAGAATGAATAGAGCTGCATTCTGCAACTTACAAGCGTATATAAAATGTATGGGGTCAGAAAAGAATCCAGATAATTTGCGACGCAGAATAGATATGGGAAATGCCTGTTATTATTCGGTTGAAATTTTTATCATCCAGTCTTCTCTCGAAAAGCGAAAGTTAAAATTTATAAAACAGTTACATTATCGGTTATTCTGTATGGTTGTGAAACTTGGACTCTCACTTTGAGACAGGAATAGGGTTAACGGTGTTTAGGAAAATATTTGGGACCAAGAAGGATGAAGTTACAGAAGAATGGATAAAGTTACACAAAGCAGAACTGCACGCATTATATACTTCACCTGACATAATTGGGAATATTACATCCAGACGTTTGAGATGGGCGGGGCATGTAGCACGTATGTGCGAATCCATAAATGCATATAGAGTCTTACTGTAGTTGGGAGGTCGGAGGGAAAAAGACCTTTGGGGAGGTCGAGACTTAGATGGGACATAATATTAAAGTGGATTTTGAAGGAGGTGGAATATGATGGTAGAGAGTGGATACGTACCGATGGCGGGCTTATGTGAGGGCGGCAATGAACCTCCGAGTTCCTTAAAAGCTATATGTAAGTAAGTATTAGGTTGCAGTTTGAACTAAGTGCAATTTTATTTGGGGAAAAAAGTAAATACAGTTTTAGGAAGAAGCAATATATTTTATATATGTATATATTATGTGTAGGCTATATATATACACATACATATATATACACACATACATATAGATATATAGATACATAGCCTATATATAGTATGTGTAGGCCTATATATGTATACATATACACATACATATGTGTGTATATATATATATATATACATATAGGGGCCTATATATTTTTTTTCAGACCACTCGTATCAGCCTTTTTTCTCGAAAACTATATGATATTGGTTGTTCAAAAAAAAAAAGTTGATAACCAAAACCTATGCAAAAAACCATTTCCAGTAACAAACCGGAAGTAGCGGTACCTGTGGTCAACTTCGAAATTTCAAGTGAGAACAAGGCTCATTGAAGGAACCATTGGAAACTACTTTTAAAAAGAAACAACTCTTACTGACACTTTTTTTCTGACTTTCGTTGTTTACTCGCAAAGCAAAAAAAAAAAAAAAAAAAAAAAAATTGTATCTTTTGAGAAATGCTGTTTGCTTATTTACGTACATTCTTCATAGTAAGTGTTCAAAATGTACGTCACCCTGTGCTAATCAATTTTCTGATCGCCTCCTAACATCCGTGATTGCACTTCAGCACAGCTGAGACCCCCACGTGCTTCTCTAATTCTTTGTTTCATGTCTTTTCTAGTTGTTGGACGCATCTGGTAGACCATGTCTTTAATTCTCCACCACAAGAAGGCTTGCCATTTGACACAGGATTACACCATAATACAGTGTTTAGAATTTTGAAAGACAACAAATTTCATTCATACAATATTCATCTCCATCAGGAACTTGGAGGACATGACTTCCAGACTCGTGTTGATTTCTGCAACTGGTTTCTAAGCATGGGCTGTGATTTCGAGTTCAGAATTCTGTGGACTGTTGAGGCAATTTTCAAAAGTAATGGTCAGGTCAATTTCTACAATACCCATAACTTGTCTCCGGTTAATCCACATGGCTACTTGAAGTGGATTACCAGCACGTGTGGAGCCTCAACTCATGGTGTGACCTCCTCGGACACCGAGACATAGGACCATACTTTCTTGAGGAGAACTTGAATGATAGAACGCTCGCTTCCACCGAAACATTATGCACCAGTTGCTTAATGATGTTCCCCTTGCGCTTCGGTTAATTATGTGGCTTCAGTAGAACGGCTGTATGTCTCACTATTCCCGTAGGGCTCGAGTTATTAACCAGTTATTTTCGCTGCGGTGGATTGGATGAAGAGGACCAGTAGCTTGGCCGGCCCGATCTCCTGACTTCTATCCAAATGACTCCTCCTTGTGGGAGAGAATTAAAGACATGTTCTACCAGGTGCGTCCAACAACTAGAGAAGACATGAAACAAAGAATTAGAGAAGTCTGTGGGTCTCTCAGCTTTGCTGAAGTGTAATCCTGGATGTTAGGAGGTGATCAGAACATTGTTTAGAACAGGGTGGCATACTTTTTGAACGCTTACTATGAAGAGTGTACGTACATATACAACATACATCGTTTCTCAGAAGATACCATTTTTGTTGCTTTGTGAGTAAGCAATAAAAGTTAGAAAAAATGTTTCAGTAAAAGTTGTTTTTTCTAAAAGTAGTTTCCAATGGTTCCTTCAATGATCCTTGTTCTCATTTGAAATTTCGAAGTTGATCACAGGTACTCTTACTTTCGGTTTGTTACGGGAAATGGTACTACCACCAATCGATTTTTTACATAGGATTTGGTTATCAAAATTTTTTTATGAGCAACCAGTATCACATAGTTTCCGAGAAAAAAAAACTGATATGGTTGGTCTGAAACAACTGGTATATATCTGGGGTGTTTGGGTAAAGGGGGATAAGTCATAAAAATGAGTTCGGAGATAAATGAAAATTAAACTTGGAACTCTTATTACAAATAATTTTCTACACAAATAAAACACATCAACTGCTAGTATTCTTTGATTTTTGCACACCCACTTGTATAATTTAACTTGTGTGTTCATCTGGGGAACAAAATTCCATCTGCACAAAAAAATGACTTATACCCCTTTACCCGAACACCACAGAATATCGTCGCTTTGGTAGTGAATGGTCCTATTCCATAGAGCAAGTTTCGAGATAAAACAATGTTAAATTTCTGTGCAATCAGAAGAACTACATCATTTAACTTCGTGGGAGTAAATTGGAAATTGAAATGGATTTTATGTTCTCATACAATTAAGGAGAATACTATACTACGTTTCACTTAATTAAAATATATTAACTTCAAACTTTTATTTTATAATGTGGCTTAGAACCTTTCACCATATTTAGGAATGAGGAATTAACTAACTTGAATTGATGAAAGGACATAACCCAAATCTGATAATATGAAAAAAAGTATTGTAGATGATGCTAAACATATGTATTTTATTAAAAAAATTATCAATTACGGAAAAATCGGTGTGTTAATCATGTCTGGCCTCAATTTTTATTTGCAGCACAAGACAAAAAACCATTCTAAGTAATTTTATTATTCAAGGGATCCTCAATCTCATTTAAGGCCTAAAATTAATTTAATGTCCAATATCTTCAGGTAGTATAGAAATGTTTCCAAATTAAGAATTTACACTTATACTATTTGTCTAGATACTACTGTATACTTCTTAAATTAGGATAAACTACTTTTGAAAAAGTGATGTAAACAGACGTGAAAAGGTTAATACTATATTGAACAAATTATACAAAGCGTTAATTATAACTTATATGTCATCTTCTTCTGATGACGTTGCTGTAGTAGATGTTGCATCCTTCGGGTTTAAGGATTAATAAAAATGAATGATATTATTTTGGGATGCTGATCCTTTTCTCAATTGGCATGATCCTGAGTACAATATGCTGATAGGCATATCACTAGTAAGAAAATCTGTTTCTCTTCATTTAGGTATCTTTTCACTGTGATGTTTCGATCTTCCTTTGAAAAACATGCGGGTTGAATTTCCTTTTCTGTATTGCAACCATTTTACCTTCAATCAGATTAGGGTACCTCCATCCTCATACTTGTTCTTATTAGTTATCAGTCGAGCAGAAAAGCTCTTAAAATCAAAGAAATCAGCGAAGTCCATTTCAACTACCCTACAGAAAGGGTTTTTGGGTTTTGTGTTTTGGCTGTTCAGGCAATAGTATACCATCTATCTGGGGTAAAAATATCAATCATGTCTCCTCTACCTTCAATGGCAGAATAGACACTATCACATTCCATTTCAGAATGACCAGAGTCCATAAATTTTTTGTTAATCACGTTGATGGGTAACATCGTTGCAGCACAAAGAAAAATAGCCACATTTATACGGTTACGGTTTTGTCCTGATGCTGTATCCGAATAGATAGTCACTTCTTGTACTGCTGGATAAAATTTCTTAAAGTTTCCCAAAACCACATTGCTATCTCTGAGGACCTTTTTGATCCAACACCTTCATGCCACATAAAATTTACAGCCTCGGAGTACCCAAAATTATATGTAGTGAAATTAAAAGTTTTCAATTTCTGTATGTAATATAATTTTCCAATATTCAACGCTGGTGTGAGAAGAATTTTTGAAACATTGTGAAACAGGAACATGAATTTTCAGATTTAGCTGTTCTTTTATTAGCGTCTTTATATTCACTTGCTTCCTGTTTTCTAGTCACAAGCAGATTCATTTTTTTCCTGAAGTTCTTGTTACCCTGCTTCATTTTTGTTATTAAAAAGCGTACAGAAGTCTTTTTCGGCCTGTGAAAACCATAATTGAATTCAGTGGTGAATTTTTTTTATAACTGGCATTCTCAGGAGTTATGCCAAGTTCTGCACACTATTCTTTCTAGTCACTGTATAGCCTATTTTCGGATAAGCCAGAAGCAAGGTACAGTACTTCATTTTAGTAGAACTTCGGCAGTAATGAGAAGATACTACTGGTAGCACTTTATATTATGAGACCTTATTATGTTTTTCAAACTCTCTGTTTTCTTGTGTGGTAGGGATTTCTTGCCCCTTTATCTGCCTCTACTGTACCAGTAATTGTAATTTCTTTTGAATATTACGTTTCCATTTTGTCGGATTTCATTTTCTTTTCTTAGTTAAATTGCTGTCCTCTGTTATGTCTTCATTCCTCTCGCTTATCTGATTTTTCTCAACTTGTTCTGTTATCTTCTGTCCATCAGTGTGTGCTGGTGATTCTAATTTATCTTCAGAAGTTGTCTCCTCATCCTCCCCTTCTGGATGGTATGTCCGATCATGGTCACTAATATCCCCAAATAATCCATCGCTACTGTTTTTAAAGTCTGGAATTATGTCATCTTTACTAGAAGTTGATTCTGATGGTTCAGTACACAAAAATTAATCAAACAGTGCTGCCTCAAGTTCAAATTCCTAAGCTCCCAGAAATTAAAAATAAAATAATTTAAGCATTTTGTGTGGTTTAAGTCTTTTCACAATTCACAACCTTTCCAGCATTCCTGTTCAAATGAAATTGTGAATGGATGTAAGACACTTGCAAGTGGATTGAGACCCTTCACAACCGAACAAACGTTTCAGCATTTTTCCTTTCAATGGAACTGTGAAAGGATATAAGACACTAATTAAGTTTATTCACAACTCTGTAATTGTGGTATAGGGCTTTTCACAAAATTCAAATATCTCTTTATTTTTTAAACTAATCGCGTATTATCTTTAACTAGTGTAAAATTTAGACTTCTTAGACTCCATAAATGGTTTTAAGTCAAAAATAAAAATTTTGTGGGTTAGAACCCTTCACCACCAAAGCGACGATACACACACGCACACGCACACGCACGCACGCACGCGCACACACAAAAAACATGTTCCTTTATACATACCCTAAGTATTAAGTTATTAGCGTTCCAGAACGGGGTTGTTAGTGTTAAGAGAAAATGTGCTCGGTTCATCCCACTGAGCCTCGAATGATTACATTTTTCGACATTAAAATGAGATTATTTTAGAATTACGTTCGTTCCTAGTCGTCCCTAGCGTTATTTTAAATGGTGGCAGTGCGGCATGCTGACCATTTGATCATGATGATTACCTATATACAGTAATATACAATTTAGTGTTGCGTCTTTGTTCTGAGAATTGGAGATGAAGTGGATCTTGAAGATTGATGATAACGATGATTATGATAATTATTATTTGTAATATTAGGCCTACTTACTATTATTTTTTATTTATTCAGAATATGAACTACTATTAGAGTTCAAATTTAATACAAAAATACATTCAATTATTATTATAATGACAATGATTGTAATATTTTTACTATTATTATTATTATTATTATTATTATTATTATTATTATTATTATTATTATTATTTCAAAAGTGTGCTTCAGTTACTTGAATTTGATCTTAGTTAGACTGACCATTATTTTGATTTCCTCAAACCGGAGCACTGACTTTATATTATAAATATTTATCCATAACTGATAACTAAACTGGTCTTTATTGCATCGTCCTTAGAAACCCAAACAGTGGCTTTATTCACAGCATTGAATTATTAAAAGTTTTTAATTCCCTAATAGTACATTATGCAACGAGCCTATAATGATAGTAATTAAGAAGCGAGTATGGATGTTTATGAAACTCGCTTGCGCTCGTTTCATAATTTTCATACGAGCTTCTTAATTACTATCATTATAGGCGAGTTTCATACGTTTTTTTATGCTCTACCATATTTCTAACTTGAAATTATTCAGATGTATACATTTTATTTGTATCTGACAAGATCGGAAGTGACCTTGTTCTAGGTCGTGTATTGTGAAATGTGCACAGACGCGAAAGTATTGATTTTTCCCAAGGAACAATAATGTCATTGACCTTGATGAAATCCCGTTAAACTTGATATAACCGTGATTATTGAATTCGACATTGAAAAACGAGATGACAAATTGAATTTATTTCAATATTATTTACAATTAACGCTAATTATTATAGTAACTGAACATAACCTTCTGCGACAGTATTGGATTTCCAGCCTCCGTGACTTTTCGCTAATTCTCTTTCGATTGCATATCCGATAATAATCGATACTTGGGGTTTTATAACGGTACAAAGCTGACTTGTCATTGGCTGAACACCTGTAAGCTGAGTTGCCATTGGCTGAACACCTGTACTTTAAAGAGTAGGTGTACTTTGTGCATTAAAGGACTGCTACCAGGTGTATAATTACTACATTTAGGCATGGTCGAGCATAAAAGATATTAAATTACAGCTTAATCTTCATGACAACCAGTACATTGTTTGTTTGTTTAGTCAACTGTCCGAAGACAGGTCTGAATCTCATAAGTGATAGCAATAAGGCGTCACTCATGAGACAACTAAGCCAGGAGATAATGGGGTAGGGTGGCCAGTTCCTTCCCCCTAACCAAGAAATTAGCAACCATAAAATCCATACATTCATCAATTAATTTATAACTTCTTCACAAACAACACATTACAAAAGAAAGGCGCACAATTTAAAATTGAATTTAGATACCAATAATAACATTTAAATAGCTACCAGTAATGGTTAAAATATTACATAGCACACGACAGTAAACAGATTTTATGCGCTCGTGAAAATTATCACCCTCGGCTTCGCCTCGGGCGCTAAACTTACTACTCGCGCATGAAATTTAATTTTACTCGCTTATACTGTAAATTAGTACTATATTCCAGTGTATATTCAGTAAACCTATTCACGGGTCCAGGTACTAAGCTTAACAATTATGTATATGATATTAACTAATAAGTTTAAGAAAAATTTATTAATATTAAATTTTAAGTGATTGACATCAAAATAATTGCACATTTAAGCAGGCTCTTCAAGGTTTATTGTTATTGAAAATATTGTATGAATTATGTATTTCTTAAATGTTCCTTATGTGTTTAGAATCAAATGATTAAACTTCAGAAATAGTTTTTACTCCCAGTGATTGTTGAAGAAGGATAAAAATATTATTTTTTCTACGATAGTGCTTAATATTGCATTTTACCTATTTTTATCAGTGCCTGAAGTGAGCTTTTAAAACAATAGTGCGTAAAGTAAGTAATCACTTTAGACACCGCTATTCATTTTACGCACTGTCAAAGAAAATGTATTATTCAATGTACAAACTTCATTCAGTAATGCATTACCTCAATCTTTCATCACATAAATATTACATAACTGTAACACAAATAAGTAGCCTAACAAATTTAACATTCATATCTACATTTTAACCCTTATTATTCTGAAGTTAAATGTATTACTCATTGTAACAAGATTTATCATCAACTGTTTCTAACCTCTTTGTTGAGTATATGACCGGTTTAGACGGCCATGAAATCATGAATATGAATTAAACAGGATTCCATTCTACTTTTAATAGTTCTGAGTTTAGATGGCCATGACATTGTGACAACTTGAAATATTTATTTAATGTAAATTGTTGCTATCGTAGAAAAAAAATTGTGTGACACACATTCGTAAAGTTATCTTTTTTGCCCTCGCGTGTTTGTGAAACTCGGCTTCTCCTCTTTTCACAAACTTTACACTTGTGCCAAAAAAAAAAAGATAACTTTTACGAATTTGTCTCATAAATAACTATTAAACAATGTTCATAATGTTACTGCACTGTCTTCATTTCTTCTTGGTGTAATTACTTTAGTATACCACTTGACTGAACGTTCTTTAATTGTGTGTTGTGTTTTTATTTTGTCATAGAACTGTGTGCAGGCAAGCTGAATATACATTTTACAATACGACAATGAGTAGCTATTCAGATTCCTGAATCCGCCGAACCTACAGTATTTGAGAGTCAACACGGAAACAGCCGAAGTAATAATAATAATAATAATAATAATAATAATAATAATAATAGTAATAATAATAATAATAACAACAACAACAACTTCCTTCCTAATATTCATGATTAATTTCTTTGTAATTTTTTTCCCCCGAGACAATTATTTACAAACCGGTCGGGAAACCGGGACATGACCTTGAAATCGGAACCGTTCTGATGTAACCGAGACGTATGGTCAGAATAAGACTCACTGCATTTTTTAAGTTATAATAGATATTTGTAGGCTAGACATAGTAGAGCCTATTTATACATTATTATTATATTGAGAAAGTGGTATAGGCCTATATTTATAAATTTAATGTTTCTGTGTTAGAAATTTTAGGTAGTGTATTTTACTTGGACTCTCAATTTGAGAGAAGAAAATAGAGTAAGGGTATATGAGAATAAGGTGCTTAGGAAAATATATTCGGCTGAGGAGGATGAAGTTACAGGAGGAAGGAGAACGCAGAACTGCACGTATTGTATTCTTCACTTGACATAATTAGGAATATTAAATACAGATATATGAGATGAGCAGGATATTTAGCACTTATGGGCGAATCCAGAAATGCATATAGAGTGTTAGGCCGGAGGGAAAAAGATCTTTGTGGAGGCCGAGACGTAGATGGGAAGATAATAATATTAAAAAGAATTTGAGGGAGGTGGGATATGATGGTAGAGACTGGATTTATCTTGCTCAGGATAGGGACTACATTACCTGTACACGATGTTATTATTTCTGAGTTTTATGGAAAGATGACTTGTAAATACTTTAACTTGTTTCTATTTGTGAAGAAATTTAATTTAATTCTCAGAGAACTATAATTTTTACTTACAAGCCTATACTTCAGTGATCGCCAAAAACTGTGTCGCGACACATGCCCCAGCCTCCACTCAAGCGTGACCATGGCATCATACCCCCACCCTCTGTTTACAGCCATCACTTCGCTATAAGTAAAGACATTTATCAGCAGCGGACGTACGCATGTAATGTTACAAGTGTGTAGGATAATATGTTTCGATGTCTTTTCGAAAACAGATCAGTAAATAATTAATTTTAAGGAGCATGGGAGGAAAAGCATTTCTTTTGTGCAGATGGCAAAAATATGAGATACTTAATTTGTTATAAAATTTTAAATGAAGTATAAAATAACATATGTTATCATTATTCTTCTTCTTATAAAGACTACCACACCCTTACCCGTAAATTGAATATCTCGTTAATAAATGAACAATAAAAAGTATCGGTTTCTATGTCTTAATCGGGGTAAAATACGACATTTTTTTCGAAAAATGTAGTGTAATTTGAATATTTCATTAATAAACAAACAATAAAAAGTATCGGTTTCTATGTCTTAATCGGGGTAAAATATTTCGACGTTTTTTTCGACGTATGTAGTGTGATTTGAATATTTCATTAATAAACAAACAATAAAAAGTATCGGTTTCTATGTCTTAATCGGGGTAAAATATTACGACGTTTTTTTCGACGTATGTAGTATAATTTGAATATTTCATTAATAAACAAACAATAAAAAGTATCGGTTTCTATGTCTTAATCGGGGTAAAATATTTCGACGTTTTTTCGACGTATGTAGTGTAATTTGAATATTTCTTTAATAAACAAACAATAAAAAGTATCGATTTCTATGTCTTAATCGGGGTAAAATATTTCGACGTTTTTTCGACGTATGTAGTGTAATTTTAATATTTCATTAATAAACAAACAATAAAAAGTATCGGTTTCTATGTCTTAATCGGGGTAAAATACTTCGACTTTTTTTTTTAGTATGTAGTGTAATTTAAAACTTCGTGACCAGCCTGGTACGTTTTTAGAGTTTCAAATATCTGCTGATGTAAATTACACGTTATTTTTATGGTAATGAAGAAAATATATTTTATTTTATTAATTTTAATAATACGTAAATAATGAATATGAGGATAAAAACTTAACACGGAAAGAAGTGTGTGTAGTTAATAAGTACAAGAATATTATATTGTTTTTTGGTCACAGTCCATCTGTGTATATTATTCACTGCATTACCTGAGGAGATACTCTCTCAACCACTCACTCTGCGACAGTGGTGTGCGGGTTGCATTTCTATTACGTCACAATTTCGTGGTGTTTGGCAACCACTGCTATACAGTGTATGCTCAATATTTGAACAGTAAGTTGGTGTGTTTTTGAAACTTGTGATATCTGTTCTATTGATGAATGCGATATTGGAATATTGGATGGGAATATTCTAATATGTTTAATATACACTCTTTATATAACTTAATCCGGACTGTTTGTAATATCTCCATCTTCATGCTGTCGCATATAAATTGATAACTTTCTCATGAATATCTCGGCGGCGTCTGTGCACTCTATATCTGCACACTTGTTTTTTCTGGCCTGTTGTTTATGTGTGCTAATATGGAAATTCCTACATTTGTTTGTGTTTTTTCTCTCAGTGTATACAACATGGTTATAAAATAAACTGTGGCTATTTAGCCAGCCAGCTCTGGAAGGAAAACTATTGATCGGGAGAACGTGAAACTTAATGTAACATAGAAATGATAAACAACTCCATAAAAAATGAAAACAGTAGACATATGCAAAGCTTTTGGTTCCTATATGGCTGGGATCACAAGCTGACGTAGCAGTTCATAGTAACTTCTATCTTTCACTGTCACGTGACCTTGACCTTCGATCCCCATTGTCTTAAAGAATAGAGTGCGATTGATGAAACCAACCATTAATCTGGATTAAACAGTGACTCGTTCACATATTCGGAGGAACATCCGACAATTATGAGTATTCACCGCACCAACCAGGGAAAAGTTGCCTTCATCAGTCGCTGGTAAGCGGAGGTCAGTGGCCTGCAGTTTTTAACTTTACGAGGATCCAAAGGCGCTGTAAACTAGTTGGCTCCCGTGGTCAATACTATACTAGTTTACCCACGGGTAGTTGAGAGGTGCAGAAATGGTTTTTACTTCGTTGTTTAACGACGCTATATCAACTACTAGGTTATTTAGTGTCGATGGTATTGGTCATAGTGAGATGAGGAAGGGATTCGTCATAGACTATCTGACACTCGCCTTACAGTTGGAGAAAACCTCGGAGAAAACCCAACCAGGTTATCAGCCAAACAGAGAATCAAACGCACTCGTCGCCCTCGGTAGCATAGTTGGTATAGCACTGGCCTTTTATGCCCGAGGTTGCGGGTTCGATCCCGGCCGAAGTCTATTGCATTTAAGTGTGTTTAAATGCGACAGGCTTAAGTCAGTAGATTTACTGGCATGTAAAAGAACTCCTGCGGAACAAAATTCCGGCACACCGGCGACGCTGATATAAGCCCTGCAGTTGCGAGCGTCGTTAAATAAAACATATTTTTTTGTCGAACTCACTCCCGAACGTAACTTCGGATCGGCAGGAAGACGCCTCAGTCGACTGAACTACGCCAGAGGTCCACAAAAGTTTCCTTTCCCAGAATAAATAAATAAATAAATAAATAAATGAATAAATAAATAAGTAAATAAGTAAAAAATAAATAAATAAATAAATAAATAAATAAATGACAAATTTTAAACATTGTATATTAATTGTAACATGAGCTATATGTATAAAATAAAATATTCGTCCAGTCTAAGTTCAAATTCAAAGATTATCTCAATATTCATCCTGTATCATGATATATCTACATAAAGCTCATGAATTTCATGTATCACATATATTGTTCTCCATTTCCTTGTTATTTGCATAATATGTTATTATAGGTCCAGATAATATGTTTTGTTATATCTGAAGATGCCCTAAACGGCGAAAACGTTCATATATTGTTATTAAATAGCAAATAAACATTTGCAAGTTTATATGCCTTAAGATTGAAATTCATTAAATGCTTATTAATAATTACAGACGTTTTGTCTACAAACTGTGATTATGTTTCTATAAGAGGAACTGCCATTTTGCAATAGTGCATTTAGACAATAACTTCTCTCCTATAATACATATATTTTTATGAAACTTTATGCAACAAATTACAGGTAGCATACAGATATGGTCAGAGTTTGTACACAAATAATATATGCTACCTGTAACTCCTGTACAAAGTTTCGTGAAATCTATTATTTAGCAGATAAATTATTAATTTTGTGTAAATGAATCCTATAGAAAGGGGTAGTTCCTCTTACAGAATCGTAAATATAGTTTGTACACAAAGATATATGCTACCTGTAACTCCCGTAAGTTTCATAAAAATCTTCATATTATAGGAGTTAAGTAATTACTTTTGTCTAAAACTTTCCCTATAAAAGAGTAATTTCTCTTACAGAAACGTGATAAATGTTTCTACGCAGAAATAAAGCCTACGTTATCTTTAATTCCTGTACAAAATTAAAAAAAAGTGTTATAAAAGTTTGTGTAAATGTATCCTCAATGAAGAGAGAATTTCTCTATATTATAGGCCTAGAAGAGAAATTATTAATTTTGTCTAAGTTCACCCCTATAATGGAGTAGTTCCTCTTACACAACGTATCAGAGTTTCTACACAGAAAATTAAAGCTACCTATAACTCCTAAACAAAAGTCATAAAATCCGTTAGAATTAAGAGAAGTTATTAATTTTGTCATCATCCCCTGTAAAGGGGTAGTTCCTCTTACACACACGTAATCAGAGTTCGTACACAAAAATATGTGCTACCTATAAGGTCTGTACAATCCATAAGAATGCAGAGAAGTTGTTAATTTTGTCCACATAGATTTGTGTTTTTGCACACTGTGCGACGCCTTTATTCCACCAGATGCATAATACCATCTTCTATGGATGGACACTAACTTTTGTACGGAACACCGTTTGTTGAAACAACAGAACCATTTTCTTGCAGTGCTTTCTCCGATGGAATTCTCCCCGTACATGGCACAAATATTTCGAGTTGCCTTTGCTCCTCTACTGAACTTAAATAGAGGAATATGTCGTAATTGTTCGTTGTTTTTTCACTTGACACTCAATCTTCTTTTGTCCACAAACTTTCTTCATATCCGCAAAATTCAAGGCCTATTTACAAGCATAACACTTCAAATAACAGAAGATAAACAATCTCCTTAGAACGACAAAAACTCTGCGAACTTATTCATTAACCTAACACTATGCACAATTAATAGTTCAGGAATGCTATACTATAACTGATCTTTCCTAAACCTAACAAAAAATAAAAAAATTAACAGTATAGGCCTATCAACTGAAAAAGTTAAAGGTTTAAAATGAATATATAAAATTACCTACAACTCACTATAATTACATTAGGCCTACTTGCAAACCATATTTTAGTGACAGAAAATTTAGCGATACGCTTTTAGGAAATTCTAAGGCGAATATTTGTCTATTTTGGAACTACTCAGTTTTAAATTTCAAATTTAATTATTTTCCAGTCAAGCAATATAATCTCTCAGGGATTATGATTAGTGTTCTATTCTGTTATTGGCCACCGCCGTTGCTTGTTTGCCTACTGTTCTGGAGTTTCGTTTGGCCATTAGTTTAAATCCCACTTTGGCCGATTATCTGGTTGGTCTCTTTCCGAGGTTTTCTCCAGCTGTAAGGTGACTTTCGGGTAGTTTATTGCTCCTCGGCCTATTCTGGACATACAAAATCTCGCTGTCAGTAATTCCACCGACACTAAATAATCTAGTAGTTGATTTAGAATTGTTAAATAACCGATGCTTGACCAAAACGATTTTTAATGCCCACCATTGTTGCCATGTTTCAGTGCATATTGAAAATTATTTGGTGCTTTCAACGAACAGAGAAAGTTGCAATTGATAAAGCCCAAAACGAAATAAGGCGAACGTGAGATTGTCAAAACTATCTGAAATATCACAGTGTTGTGATTGGTTCACATTTGTTTTTTTTTCTGGTATTATTGTTGTAATTAATTTGACCTGACGTACACAGAATAAACTTCCCCAGTTCCCAACAGGCGGGTTGTAACATCGTAAGTCATAAAATTTCCTCACATTTAATAATAATTATAATAATGACGGAACTAATATTAACAGAATTTTTAAAATAAAAATGATTATTTATGTTGATTTTAACAAAATATAATTGATTGGACTCCATTGCAAATACCTTAGTTATATTGATTCTTGGTTCATTATGATATCTAGAATATAAATTACAATAATAATTATTATTTTTAAGTTCAAGCACAAACGAGAATGAAAGCCTATGCCTATCCCGCTGGAAATACATTAAGAAACATATGTGTTCAAGCCGGCATTTTTCCTCCTCGGCTATTCGATGCCTCAGAATTGAATGTCCTTCACTGACGTGGGGGAAATGTGTTAGTGAAAGTCTGAAAACATATTGTCACAATGTTTTTTGAATATATATATATATATATATATATATATATATATATATATATATATATATATATATATATATATATTGTTGCCTTGCGTGTAAGAGAAATACAGAAATGAAACTCAATTTAGACACAGTCTTGAAGATGTAGGCTTTCACCATCTCGCACAAAGAGAATTGTTCCCTGCGAGGCAAACATCTATCTTTCTGCATAGCTACAGTGGCTCAAAAAAGTATTCAACTTTCGGTCGTTATATAACATTTTATTCAAATAGCATATACATAACGATGAATTTAATGTCTGCATTTCATGTTTGTGAAGTTAGTATTAGCACCATTCTTGTAAATGCATTTCAACTGTACAAGTTTTCTGTTTTGTTTACAAATAGAGCCCTAACTTTAAGCTGTGTCGATTTAGACGTCAAATAAGTATTCAACTAGTAAACAAAAATCCATGAAGTTACCTTCACACTTTCAGTTTCCCTCTGTCGACTGCTGCAGTGAGGTTGTGTGCAAGCAGTTTATCAGGGTTGACCAAGCATGGGGCGAAAAGGTAAAGAAACGACTGAAGAAGGAAGACAAATTGTTGCAGTCGGATGCTTTCAACAAGGTAAATCTTTCAAGGAAATAGGTGAGATACTAAACAGATCTAGAAATATAGCTAAGAGCGTTATATATAGGTTCAATCAAAGGAAAAGTACAAAAAAGCACGATGTGGTCGTCCTTCTGTATTAAGTCTGTCAGAAAAACGCCAGATAATTAGAAAAATAAAGGAAAACTCAAAATTTAGTGCTCCGAAGATTAGAACTGAAGTGGAGAATGAAACTGGAAAGTGTGTTAATGCACAAACAATACGGAATGTGCTCTACGAAGCTGGATACTATGGCCGCACAGCACGAAGAAAAACCAAACATCAACAAGACTAACGGAAGGAAGAGACTTGACTATGCTAAAAACATGTCAATGATAGCTATGATTTTTGGAGGAAGGTTGTTTTCACAGATGAAAGCAAGTTTACCATTTTCAAGTCAGATGGACAGATAAAAGTGTGGCAGCAAAAGAATTGCGAACTAGATGAAAAAAATCTCGCAGCCACAATTAAACACGGAGAAGGATCAGTACTACTATGGGACTGCAGGAGTGCTAATGGTGTGAGCGACTTTTATTTTATATATGGTATAATGGACCACAATCTTTACATCAGAATTTTGATGTCTCATCTCGCCACCAGTGCAGTGTGAACAATATGGGCCTTAGTGGTGACTCTATATTCACCCCAAATATACCGCCTGCAACACAACATTGTGGTTGTTGTACAACACCTCCTGCTGGATGGTAACTCCACCACAATCGCCGGGTATCAATCCGATTGAAAATCTGTGGCATGATTTAGAAGAAGGAATATCACAACATCTCAAGCAAAGACGATCTAAAAGAAGCATTGTTGGAATAATGAGGGAAAATCACTAGAGAAAAAACAGAACAGCTTGTCAAATCAATCCCGAAAAGATTACTAGAAATTATCAAGAGGAAAGGAGGGCCCACCTGATAGTAAGGATTGACAAAGGACATTGAATTAATTTTATTTTTGTAGTTGAATACTTATTTGAGGTGAAATGACAAATATTTTGTTTTGTTTTCATATATTATTGTTTTGAAAAGAGGTAAAGATATATATTTTTTTGTATTTATTTTACCCATGCTATCTATACTAATAATAAATCTGTAACCGAACTTTTTCTGGTAATTTTCGATTTTCCAAAAATAATTGGTCCTAACATATATAATTAACCACCCTGAAACCGAAAATCGATTTTTTGACATTTTTGTTTGTATGTCTGTCTGTATGTTTGTTACCTTTTCAAGCGATAATGGCTGAACGGATTTCGATGAAAATTGGAATATAAATTAAGTTCGTTGTAACTTAGAATTTAGGCTATATGGCATTCAAAATACATTATTTAAAAGGGGGTTATAAGGGGGCCTGAATTAAATAAATCGAAATATCTCGCTTATTATTGATTTTTGTGAAAAATATTACGTAACAAAAGTTTCTTTAAAATAATTTGCGATAAATTTTATTCCTTGAAAAATGTTTGATAGGACTGATATTAATGAGATAAATGAGTTTTAAAATTAAAATAACTGCCATCTAAGGCCGTGTAATGAATTAAAAAACAAATGACTTCGTCTATAAGGGGCCTTTTTTTAAAACAATTTATTGATCGATCAGCGCATTTAGCGCTATACAGATCATTTCTAAAAAAAATATAAATAAAATATATGACACTGAATTGAGGGCAGCCTAAATTGGGCTCCTCAATGAACAAAAATAATTGTTAATAAATAATTGTTTACATAGTTTGATGTGATGGTAAATTTTGATTATAATATGAGGTCCATTGGAAGTCGGCTCTTGATTCTGGTGGGAAATGTGGACTTCTTTCCGAGAGAGTAATGAATGGCGCCTGGAACATTTTCTAGGTTATAGAGTAGAACTTCTTAGCTTGTGAATGAATAAACTGTTTGATTGTGTCAATACCAGTTTCTCTGTGTAATTGGCTGTTACGGATAAACCAAGGAGAATTGAGTGAAATTCGTAGGACTTTATTTTGAAATGACTGGATGTGTTTAATTTCACTTATTGCAGCTCCTCCCAGACAGGACAGGCATAAAGCAGTAGAGGTCGTAATAGAGATGCGTAAAGTAGCATGCAGTTTTGTAGCTTTAGAGATGATTTCTTGTTGAGGAGCGGATATAATTTAGCGAGTCTTGAGTAGGCGTATTTAAGTTTGTTGTTGATGTGATGTTTCCATGATAGATGGCTATCTAAGTGCACTCCAAGATATTTTACAGCTTCATCCTTTGGTTTCCACGGTATCACGTTGGTTGAAAGATTTATGCATGGAGGATTAGCAGGACGACACAAAGTAAATATCATTGCTTCGCATTTATTGTAGTTCAGTGCGATGCGCCAATTTTCAATCCAAGGGCATATGATGTTTAAGGCTTCCTGAAGGTGATTTGAGGCTATGTTAATGTTGCGATGGGTTGCATAAATAGCTGTATCGTCTGCATACATAGCAATTTGTGCAGTTGGTGTTGCAGGAATGTCCGAGGTATATACATTGAATAATATCGGACCTAAGATAGAGTCTTGTGGAACGCCAGCACTAATGGGTCTAACAGAGGAGTGAGTACAACCCACTCTGACTGAGAATGTGCGATTTGACAAGAAACTAGTCATTATGTTGCATAGGTAGTCTGGAACGCCGGACTTGTGTAATTTGTACTGAAGACCTTTATGCCAAACTCGATCAAATGCTTGAGTGAAGTCAAGAAATACGACTGCAGTCTGTTCTTTGTTTTCAAAGCCCTGTGCAATTTGTTCAGAGATACGAAGCACTTGATGGTTGGTAGAATGATTTCGACGAAAGCCAAACTGATATGGAGGTAGGATGGATGCTTGAAGTAGAAACTTATCCAAGAGTTTCAGCAAAACCTTTTCAAAGACTTTGGATATAGTTGATAAAAGACTTATGGGACGGTAACTTGTTGGATTTGAAGCAGGTTTTCCAGGTTTATGAATTACAATTATTACTGCATGTTTCCAAGTATCAGGGAAATATTCCAGACGAAGTAGAGCATTGAATAATGAAGCTAAGTTTGCTAGAGCTTTGCGAGTAAGATACTTCAATACAAAGTTTGGGATGAGATCGTATCCAGGAGATTTCTTTGTTGGAAGTTTCTGAATTATTGAGTGGATCTCATTTGGCGAGGTGGAGTTTACGGGCAATGGTGCTGAAGGATAATTATTCGGAAAATGTTCTATTTCTTCGTTGAATTCTTGATTGGGTTTGGTATGAAAGAGGCTTGAAAAGTGTCTGCGAAAATTTCACACTTTTCATTGTCACTTGCATATTGACAACCGTCTTGTTGTGAAGGTGGAATTATACATGGCTCTTTCAATACTCTCTTTGTCTCTTTCCAAAGGGAGGAATCTTCTGGAGATAACGTGGCTAGATGGCGTTGATAAGATATGAATCTGTGTTCGTCCAACAATTTTTTTTTTACCTCTCTGGTTAGTTGATTTAGGCGGTGATGCTGCCATGGTTCTCTATGTTTTTGCCACAATCGACGGGTTTGATGTTTTTCCTTTATAAGCCGTTTTATTTTTGACGGAAGAGTTTCGTGATAAGATTTTCTATGTACCCGTCTTGTCGGAACCGTTGCTGCTCGAATAGATGAAGTAATAGCGTCAGTGAAAGTACGAACTGCTGCATCAGCATCGGTGATTGTTTTCAAGTTATTGGTGGGCTGCAAAACATCGTCTAGGTTTAGTTGAAAGTTGTTCCAGTTTACAGTACCCTCGATAAGTCGATTGGGAGGAGGGCGAAGCATATGGTTGTCGTCAAATGAAATCAGAACAGGACAATAATCGGAGTCTAATTCATGTAATACACGCACGTTTGAGGTGTTCTGAATATATTTGTGCAAAGCTATGTCCAGTATATCAGGTAATATGTTAGGTCGATAGAACGTGGTTTCCAAAGGTGCATCGATATTAATAGAGTTTTCCTCTGAGATAGTTAGTAATCGTCTTCCGTTAGGTGTGGTTACACGACATCCCCATATTTGATGTTTACTATTTAAGTCTCCTAAAAGTATTGTTGGTGCAGTATTAGAAAAAAGATTTAACATCATCTTGAGAATTCAAACGTACTTTTGGTGGTTTATATGCTGAAATTAGAGTAAACTGTGGAAGGTTATGTGAAGTTATCTTAATAGCACAGACTTCTAAACAGTTCAGTTCTGGCAGAAGTATTGAGTGATGATGTATATTTTTCCTAATTATAATTGCCACACCACCAGAGGCTTCGGGAGCAATACGATCAGTTCTGTAAATATTGTAACCAGGAACTGTAAACTTCTCTGGGTGAATGAGTCTCAGTAATACACGCTACAGTTACATTGTGTCGAGAGAGAAATTCTAAGAAAGCCCCTCGCTTAGCGTTGATTCCATTTGCGTTCCAGTTTAAATTAATCAGTTCCGAGAAAGTTTTATTGATATTAATGTTCATTATTGAGAAGGCCTGTGACAAGTTGGAGGAGGAAAGTTTTAATCACAGGTAGGTGTGGTTTCAGGGAAGTTATCACTAATTTAATTAAGTTTCCAATAACATCTGTAGCAGGAGCGGTATCTTGAATTGAAGTATTGGTAACATTTGTTTTAATAGGTACTGAGTGTGGCCAAGAAGGTGTAGATGGCGAGGCAGAAGGAGAATTTGCTGTAAGATTAGGAAAATTGTGTAAATTTAAGGTTGGCGGTGATGTTGAGAGGTTTTGCTGTGGAGGATTTGAATCAGACTTTTTCTTTAAGCCAAGATAATAACTACAACCCTTAAAATTTGCTGAATGTGCTCCTCCACAATTTATACATGTTGGTTCGGCTTCTTTAGGTTTAGTGCATTCAGAAAAGTGATGATTTTGAGGACACTTCACACAGCGTGGTGTGAGATGGCAAAAGTTCTTAGTGTGACCATAACGCTGACATCTTGTACACTGCGGAATGTTTCGGGGTTTTCGGCGATATTCTACTCTAATGAGAGCATGTTGAATTTGTTTTACATAAAAAATCTTCTTACCCTGTTCATTGTTGTCTAATTCCACTGCGCAGAGCGGCATAGGTTGTCTGTCTCTATAGAAAAGTCTGGTAACTTTAATAACAGGCAGGTTGAGGGATTTAAGCTCCAAGATAACATCATTATCTGTTAGAGAATGAGGAACATTGCGTAAAACGACTTCCAGTCTCTTGGTATCTGGATTACGAAAAGTATGATAACTAAACGAAAGTCAGCAGCAGCAGTAGTATTAATTAAGATTTTGTTCTGTTGTTGTGTTGAATACTCATTGGAAAGAATGGAATCTATGTCGCATATTATCTGCTATTTACTTTCTTGAAGAAATATTGGTGGTACTCTGATTTTGGGAGTAGGCCTAGTAGAGGTTGATTCTTGTGTTGATGCTGGAGTCACATTATCAATTTCATCATCCATCTCCTCGAGAGGGGAGAACTTGTTGTGTACGGTAGTTAGATCGACTACATATTTAGAATTTATTTTAGAAGCTGAAATTGTTTGTTTTTTTTATTTGGTGTGAAAAAACTTTCATCAGAATTAGAAGAATTATTTTCAGTTATTTCTTCATATTTGCGTTATAAGGGGCCTTGAACAGCAACAATCGAAAGCTATGAAAGATAGCCTACAGAGAATGTTTCTGTGTTTGTATGAAGTAAAATCGGAAGCTAAATTAACAGATTTGTATAATTAATTATTATTTCACCATTGGAAAGTGTAGTTTCTCTAGATGGACATAATGCTATAATGTTATTACAGTAACTTCTGATATAATATAATATAATATGTAATATTATATAATATAATTTGTTATTTGAAGGGTTCAGAACCATAGTGGACCAAGCGCCATTTACTGAATACGTAGAAAACAAGGGTTAAAATTAAGTTATTACCATAATTCAATGGAAACCTATAACAAGTAAAATAAAATATACACATTAAATCTAAATGATGTCAATCTTCATTAAACTATGGTTGCATGTAATAAAAATTAAGAAACATGTTAAAGGAATTGTCATTGCACCAAATGAGTGTCTCTGGACCAAAATGATCGCATTTTAATTATTTGTATGCAATTTAAATTAAGTAACATATTAAACGATTTATCCTTCTATCAAACACGAATGTTCCCTGGATGAAATGTCCTATTTTAATTATGTAATTACTTTATATTTATTTCTAACGGGTGCAGCGGAGCGCACGGGTACGGCTAGTAAACAATAAATTTGCATACAAGTGTCACGATACTGTTTCATTTTGTGATAGTTTTGTCTTACTAGACTTGAAGATAGTATGTAGGTGAATACTTTTTTGAGCCACTGTATTGTAGGCTATACGCGTTTCTATTTTGCACCGACCTTAAAAATTGTTGCAAGAAAATATTTAATGTGAATCAGAAGTATGTATTGAGCAATACTTCAAATACATACGAGTATGGCAAATAAATATCACAGTTTTATTCTAAAGACGATACAGTGCAGTGGAATGATCTGCCATTGCCAAAAAAAATTGCATAGTTTTTTTTATAACCAATAAATTTGGAGAAATATCGATAGAATACGCGATCGAAAATCACGATTGTTGAGCTAAATTATGTGTAAAATATAAATTTTAAAATTTAATATTTTTAAGATTCAAACAATTAGAGCATTGTGAATCGAAGTAACCTTTAAAATAATAGAGAACATTTCTATACTAAAAGTGAATAACCATATAGCCTATATGCTTACTTACTTGCTTTTAAGGAACCCGGAGGTTCATTGCCGCCCTCACGTAAGCCCGCCATTGGTCCCTATCCTGAGCAAGATCAATCCAGTCTCTACAATCATATCCCACCTCCCACAAATCCATTTTATTATTATCCTCTCATCTACGTCTCGGCCTCCCCAAAGGTCTTTTTTCCTCCGGGCTCCCAACTAACATTCTATATGTATTTTTATGGATTCTCTCATACGTGCTACATGCCCTGCCCATCTAAAACGTCTGGATTTAATGTTACTAATTATGTCGGGCGACGAAAACAATGCGTGCAGTTCTGCATTGTATAACTTTCTCCATTCTCCTGTAACTTCATCCCTCTTAGCCCTAAATATTTTCCTAAGCACCTTATTGTAAAACACTTTTGGCTTCTGTTCTTCCGTGAAAGTGAGAGTCTAAGTTTCACAACCATACAGAACAACCGATAATTTAACTTTTTTTTATAAATTCTGACCTTCAGCATTTTTTACAGCAGGCTGGATGACAAAAGCTTCTCAACAGAATAATAACAGGCATTTTCCATATTTATTCTGCGTTTAATTTCTTTCCGAACTTTTTAATCTTAGAGATGAAAAATGAAATTTTTTCTGAGACATTGACAAAATCTCACCTTAGTGTATCCTTAAAAATTATATCAAATTTTCCATGGTTTGTTGTATTGTTTGTAGGACTTAGCGTGCATTCATATCAATGAACAGGCTTACATTTTTTTCATAAAGTAGTAAACCCTGTTTTAGGAAATAATACATAAACTGTTCACCATTATAATAAACCCATATACATATTCGTGAAGAATAGGAATAAAACGTAAGGTAAGCAACGCCACATGCAACAGAATCTAACTATTAGCACCTTCAACTTCTTTCAGAATGATAAACAAGTACTTTGTGCGAAAGTAAAAAAAAAAAAAAAATTGACTATCAGTTTTCTTAAATATCAGTAGTAGCATAATGGTAAACTTGTAAATTTATAAGAGAAAACGGTATAGGTTAGGGAAAATTTATTACATTATTAGTAACATTCCGAGAATGAAATGTCATTTTATTAGATACTCCGAATATTTTGGAAGCTATTCAGTCTATCGTTCATTCACCAACTATTTAACTAAATATAATAATTTCATCTTAGCACTTGACGAAAAATGTGAAGAAAGTAAATGGCAAATTACGCATTCGAGAGTTTGAAAGATATGTGGAGTAAATTATAGGCAAACATTTTGACTATTTTAGGAGAAATTACGATTTTTCCAAATACGGCTCAATTTGAATTTACATTAATTTTAATACTTCATTTAATTTTGACCAAATGAGATGAAATTTTGTACAGGGGCATATCTATATGCAGCGTGATATGTGTACACATATTAAAAGTTAATCCTGCACCTGCCAAGCCCGTTCAATAAATATCAACAACGGTCAAACAGAACGCGGACTTGGCGGACCGTCTGCCGCGAACTCTGTATTACGTTAGAATGCATCATCCTAGTCAAACAGCGCGCGGCCCAACGCCGCGGTCTAGTCTGGTTCGCGACGGACTGATAGGGAGTTGTGTTTTTCCACAGAGTTCGCGGCGGACATCTCGTAGAAAATGGCCGATGAAACGGAGAACTTAATTGAATTTGTGCGGGAATATGCTCATTTATATGATACGCGGTATCCAGACTGCACCTCCGTCGTCTCCTTTATTTTCAACCAACTCATCGTGGTCAAATAATCCTAATTATATACATAATCCTTCCAATGAAATTAATTATACTCACCTGGAGGTAGCTACCACACCTCCGACGTCATTAGGGTTTTTGCCACTATTGTTTCTTCTGCAAAAGATTTGTACGAAAACGTACTGCAGCTCGTAAATAAACCGCAAGAGGGAAATAACAGTACTTCTCAATAGTAATTTTGACTACGAAATAATACTGTTTTCTGAGTCGTGTTTTCTTTTCTATATCAATACTTATTTTTCAGTTGATTAGTATTAAATACAGTTTAAAATACAAACGAAAATCTTTTATTTACCTCAAGCAGATCGCTAGTCATTGCTTCGCTCCAATCGGTCTCCTCCAGTTTGTTGTCACTTTCAATATTTTTGGTTCTATAAGGCTATGTAATTCCTCAAACTGTTGTTTAGACATTCGAAAATAGTCGCAAAAACGGTCTTCAAATGAATTCAGTTCATTACACAGTCTGTGAAATTCGCCTAGTTCCCCTCTTTTTTCATTTATTCCATGCACCCACTTCCTTTTCCTCTTTGATGAACGGCTCAAAGCGAACAAAAGAAGCAATTCTTCTTCATGTGAGGAACAGCTGGACATGTTAATTAATCCAGGAGAAAAAACGAAAGTAAAAGTACAATTTCAAAGAAATTGAGAAACAAATCGTGAAAATACGATGCATACTGCACTTGGTAACAATTGTTTCCTGCACTGTCCGCGTTGTTCGACTTCCTCAGTCCGTGGCGGGCTGCGATCCTCCCGTCTGCGCGGACAGTCCGCGTTCTGTTTGACCGGGCCTTAGTTGTAACAGTAACAAACTTAAATAGGCAGAAAACGCTTAGGCACCTAATTCTTTTCGGGTGTCGTTAAACGACACTTGTGGCAATATAAAAAAGAAAAGAGGAATATCTACCTCGTCCTACAATTGTTGTAGTCAGTGTTTTTCCAGAAAACTGAGTGAAGTTACGGAATTTCATAAAAGTAATGCCAGAAAGTCGGTAATTTTTTTTCGACTTCAGCAGTCTTAAAAGGGTAAATAAATAATCGTACGCATTAAATGAACACTTCAGTGTCAACGTTTCCAAAAAAGTATCACGAAAGACTCGCATAATCAAATTACAATGCCAAAAGATGGTTTGGTTTGGGGTCGAACTACGGACGAAATGACACATTTAGTCCGTTTCTTTTTTGTTGTTTTTTATGTACCTCTAGGTACAACGGACAGTTAGTCGGCCTGTTTAGAAAAGTTTTGTAAAATGAGTTTTTCGCGTCAAACAGACGTCTTCCGACCACTGTGTGACGCTTATGCTCTTAAAAATAATATTTACACTTGGCCAAACAGGACAGATCATTACAAATGATGAGTATACAGGAAACATCTGAGAAATCACGTTTTACTGTTTTTTATAGGAAAGCAAGTTAAAAGTTTCAAAACCAATTAGTCTTGGGTTATATATGTTTTAAAGTTTCTTTTGACTAAAGAGATTGTTACTCAGTACAGTAAAACTACATAAGTCTACACTGCCTGAACTATTACATGACATCTAAAACAAAAATGAGATAATTTTGGAATTATCATGTTTTTCCCCTGTGGTCTTCATATGCTAGAGTCCTGATAATTATTGTTCGTATTTTAGAATGACATGTTTTGTTAACAACATGATTAGCTGCCCCTGCGAATTTACCGCGCTGGGTAGGCTATTCATGCGTAAATATGGACCTGACCATAAAGCATCTGTCATCAGCACAGTGCACCCTCGGGCTAGCGTCCCTTACCCGCGGATAAGACATTGCACTATGGCGCATTCGTGGCTGCTGGATGGTATACTCTCTCCCTCTTCCAGCTGCGTGACGGGGCTTATTACGATGCACTGGTTAACTTTTATCCATTTCAGCGAGTGGTAGAAAAGAATATATATATATTTTTTTTTTTTCCACTGAACCAGCCTTAATCAATACAATAGTAACATACATATTTAAATTATGAATATTTAGATCTAGAGGATGCTTAAAATATTCTCCAGCAATATTCTTCAGTTAAGTTTCAACGACTAGTACATGTTTATTTAAATTGAGATTAAACCTATTAGATAAAGTAATAACTTAATTCTTGACCCAATTTAATACAATCCAGTCTACACCGATATGCAATATGTGAATTATTATAATTAAGTTGAGATAGCTAGTTAAAATGATGCGAATTAATTTAACAGAAGGTTACTAGAACTATGTTACAGGGAGAAAAAATATAAATAAAAATATATTTATATAATGAGAATATTTATTTATTTGTCTAATGGCTAGTACATGATATTTACTATCATTGACTTAGCGAAAAACAAGAAAGTGGTGAACAAAACTACGGATTAAGTAATTAAAAACATTCGGGCTCTGGCTTCCCAGAGCAGGGCATTTTGCAAGATGTTGTCTATCCATGTCTTGCTGTTGATGGCACAAAATGCAGGATGCTGATGGAAGGATGCCTCGACGATTGAGGTGTTTACCCAGGATGTCATGTTCAGTGTTAAGACGAAAGCTTGCAACTGCCAGTCTTCTGGGTTCAGGAGGTATATCCTTTAGTAATTTCCTATGTTGTTGCGAAATGTTTATGTCCAATTCTTGTTGGTGATTTTTTTTGTAGTTGCTTGATGTATTGTTTCACTGAGCTAAATTACAAAGGTTTCCGTCGGTTTATTTTGAGATTGGCACCCTTCTTAGATAATGTGTCAGCCTGTTCATTCCCATGTAGATTACAATGTCCTGGGATCCATCGTAACACAACTGTTTTGCCACGTTCTTTTAAAGTTGCAAGTATTTTTTGACAATTATAGGTTTGTTCTGTGTAGGGGTGGTCAGTTTTATTTATGCTTTTGAGTCCGAGAGGATGACGGCGTCTGTGAATTTATCCATATGGAATAAAAGTTGATTTAAGGCAACATGTATAGCTTCAATTTCTCCATCATATGCAGATAGATTATAACCAACTAGGAGATAGAAGCAAAAAAGATTACTAAAAATACCAGCTCCTACATTTCCTTGAGGGTCTGTTTTTTGAGTCATCGGTATATATTCTAATCGAATATTCTTCCGGATATTTGATGTTGACGGTTTCAAGGGCCAATTGTTTTAAATTTTCTTTACTGTGTTGATTTTTGGTGATTTGTTCTAGGAGGTCTATTTCTAATTGAATTATATCTATCTGAAGTAGGTTTTGTGGAAGCATTAGAGGTTGATGGAGATATAGACCTACCTCCACGTGGTGCACCCTGGACAACGCTTTGCGGCAAAATGGTCTATAATAAGGCAAAGAAAATAATGAGAATATTTATGTAATGAAATTTTGCCATTAGAGGTTTTGTATTCTATTTAGAGAAATTAATGGTAATAATAAGAATGGACAGATGTTAGTTTCGTTATAAGTAACAAATATTAATCAGTAATTATTCTATTAAGTAAGAATTTATGTAATTTTGACCTAAATGAAGTTATTGTCTAACAACCCCTTACATCACTCGGAAGCGAGTTCCAATTTCTAGCAACTGAAACTGTGTATGATGAAGAAAATAAAGATGTCTTGTGGTAGGGTATAATAAGTAAATTGTTATGATGAGACCTGGCACTTAGCTGATGATATGCGGATAAATTTTGAAAACGAGAAGCTAAATAAATTGGGGTAGCGGTACGCAGAATTCGAAATAAGAGAACAAGAGAATTCAGGGCTCGTCGATCGCTTAGCCTTAGCCAAAACAGATTTTGGAAACACGGGGTAGCATGATCACACTTAACGAATATTGCAAATGTAACGGACGCACGCATTATGCACACTTGTAGCCTACTTCTCGAATTTGCATTTAGGTTACTTGATATAATATCGCAGTAGTCGAAATGTGCATCACGAGTGTTTGTACGAGGACTAATTTTAATTCATCAGCAAGAAAGTATTTCAGTCGCTTTAATGAGGGATGACAACCACTGCCATAAAGGCCATGAAATACAGGGTGTTCGGGTGAGTGTGTTATAAAGTTTGAGGTGTGATAGGCAGTGTTTAATGGAACAACTTTTACTTAAAAACCCATATCCTGCGACGCTCCTGTACAAAACTACTACATAACCTTGAAAACAGTTTCACCCATGAGTATTATTCAGTTAGTTTTTTCTCGTTTGCAGGATGGGATGCGCGGAACGAGAAATAACTACTGTTTTGTTGACGTCCCTCTTTTCATCTCTCCTTTATTTACAACTCAAGTGCGTACATGTTTTCACATAAGAAATGTAGTACAGAAATTACTTAATATTATATGTCAGTACATCTTTACAAAATTAATGTACGTACAGTTTAAAGGCGCTTCTCAACATGACGCCCACCCAGCTCGTTGCATACATTGCATCATCTCATCTGCAGGCATTAATAGAGAAAAGAGAGGAGTCAAAACTGCCATGGGAAAAACTCACGGTTGTCAACGGAATGTAGCTTCGTACTGGAGCGTCGTCGGATGTAGCTTTATAAACAAAAGTTGTCTGATTCAGTACCACCTTTCACATCTCAAGTTTGTCGCATACTCACCTGTGAACAGTCTATATACAGGGTGATTCACGAGGAAAGGTAAACAATTTAGGATGTGAATTCTGAAGTCATTCTGAGTGAAAAAGTTCATATGAATTTAGGTCCGTTTTCGAACGATTACGGAGATATGGCTCTTTGATTTCACAAAAACCTCTGGGATTCCATTGTACTAACTCGCATTTAGAGACAGATAACGGACAAATTTAAAGTTTATATTCACGTACGCATACATACCTAATATCCTAGAAGTCGGGGTCGAGTTTTCGCACATTTTCAAAGGTACTTCCTTCTGCTTCAATGCACTGTTGCGCTCGGGCGTGAATCGCGCTCGTCGCTCGGGAGAGTTGCATGTGGCTGTTATGCCGCATCCAAAATACGGTCGAATAGCGCCTCTCTCGTTTCCCCGTTCCTTTGCTATACAAAGTTTTCCATCCAACCTCATAGACAATAAATACTCTTCGATATGGTACCCTTCTGTTCGGAAAGCGTCGTTCATATTCAGCGACGGCACGCAAGGAACTTCCATCGCACAAACCATAAACATACACAATATCGGCGTATTCTGCAGTCGAAAATTTATAAGGCATCTTGAAAAACACAACTAAACACTTCCGCTAACTGTACCTGTATAACTACTACACTGTAGGTAGCTGACTGAATTGATGTGAACCGATAACTGATAGCGTATGTTGTGACATTTGTAATGCCCCACCACCCGGTTTGTTTCTCTTCTCTTATCTACATCGCTCACAACGCAGATTCCAATGTTACGTCATTCATCGGTGACCTTGTCTCATGTCAGCAGCATATGAGGGGGTCTCTGCAAGAAAGTGCCAAGCCACATTTTTGGCCAAATTGAACTAATCATGCCATCTCATGGGAAATAATACATTTAAAATTATGGTGTCAAGAGTTTCTGCAGAAAACCTAACAGATGGCTCTATTATCCGTTGTATGTTCTTACCCTAATACTTCATGCATCTTCTATAACTGCAAGACAATGTCAAGCAACAAAGATAGTTTGGAGAGAATGGTAAATAGGAGGAAGCTTAAATTTTCTAATGAATCAAATGATGAAGGAAGTAATTCCAGCTCTGATTCTGAATATTTGCCACTTTCTGAAGAAGAATTAACATCAAAAACTGAGATATAGTTAAATGTTGCTTGGACAAAGTACGCATTTCATTTCATAAAATTTCTAATTGATTTTTCATTATTTATTTAAAGTAATAATACTGTCCATTAATGTCTAACGTTTTGTTCGTTTTATTACCTTATGTGAGTCAAGATATTCTTCAATTTAAAATTGTTGCTTGGCATTTTCTTGCCCTAAATTTTTGCAATATGTTGCTTGGCATTCTCTTGTCCTAAATATTTAATATTTATATGAGTGCATTACCATATTATTGAATTGCCATCAAGTAGATTTCTGAGTAGTATAAACATATGAACTAATTTGACTTTTATAATACGGTATTTTATTTCTGGAAGAAAAAATTCATTATTAAAATATTGTCTCAAAAATCAGCTTAACATTAAATCGCTATAAATATTATAATATTTGAGATAGGGAAAAAACAAAAACATCACAGTGCTGGGCAAACAACTGCGTTTACAAACATTGGGAAGATGTCCGTCGTTCTCTTGTTCAACGTATAGCATTCTATCTGCGACAACATGCACAGCATTTTGCAGATAATGTCTTGGAATATTGGCAATTTCTTGCGAGATGGCATCTTTCAGTTGCAGTAGGGTTATTGGATGTGTCAGAAAAACTCGTTCTTTAAAGTAACCCCACAACTAAAAGTCGGCCGGATTGAAATCTGGAGATCGTGGAGGCCACATTTTTGGAAAGTGCCTACTGATGACACAATCGCCAAACATCTGCGTAATTTTGTGCAGTGATAAAGGTGTGGGCTGGAGCGCCATCTTGCATGAAGATTACGTTTTCCATATCGTGATTTCTCTGTCTAGGGATGACGAAGTTCTGTATCATGCTGTAGTAGTGCTTCCCGTTTACTGTAACAGTCTGTTTTATTCTAGTATTGTCCAGACCTGTGGAGTAATGGTTAACGCATTTGGCCGGGAAACCAGGTGGCCCGGGTTCGATTCCCGGTCAGGGCAAGTTACCTGGGGTTTTCCCTCAACCCAATATGAGCAAATACTGGGTACCTGTCGGTGCTGGACCCCAGACCCATTTCACCGGCATTATCACATTCATCTCATTGAGACGCTAAATAACCTAAGATGTTGATAAAGCGTCGTAAAATAACCTACTAAAATTACTGGTGGAGTCAACACGCGTAATTGAGGTTCGTTTTTCGACCAAAGTCATCAGTAAGAACTTTTCCAACAATGTGGCCTCCGCGATCTCCAGATTTCAATCCGGCCGACTTTTGGTTGTGGGGTTACCTTAAAGAACGAGTTTTCCTAACACATCCAACAACCCTAAAGATGTCATCTCGTAAGAAATTGACAATATTCCAAGGCATTATCTGCAAAATTCTGTGCATAGTGTCGCAGACACAATGCTGTACGTTGAACAAGAGAACAACGGACATCTTCCCAATGTTTTGCAAACCCCGTTGTTTGCCCACACTGTGATGTTTTTGTTTTTTCCCTATCTCAAATATTATAATATTTATAGCGGTTTAATATTTGGACTGACTTTTGAAATACCCTATATTTTAGGTTACTCTTTGTCTTTTGATAAGTAACGAATTAATATCAAGTTTGTTTGTCTTAAAAATGCTAAATAATAGTTGAAAATATAACATTAACTAATGTCAATAAAACTTCACACTATATAATTAGTAATTCTTTTGAACAAGACAGTGTCAAGCCACAGAACAGTATACATTAAAATATAAATTTGTAATATAAAATAATAAAAAATGTGTATAATATATTTCATATCGTCATTAAAAATGTATCAGGGAAATTAATTATATCTATAGAATCAAAATTTAACTTTTCCTGTGATTTGAGGATTTGATCAAACATTCAACTTGCATTATCTCAAAAGTATAAACATGTGGCTTGGCACTTTCTTGCCCGGGCCCCCTCATATGGTAACGTGTGATTCACATTGCTGCGGGACGTTTCACAAAAAAAAAAAGTGCATCTAGCTCCGCCATCGTTCGAAAACGGACCTATGTTCATATGAACTTTTTCACTCAAAATGGCCTAAGATATCGTATCCTAAAATTTTTACTTTCCTCGTGAATCACCTTTATATATGTGTAAGATAAAGAATTTAGAAATCTTCTCACTATACGTGAGCTGCCACAAGGGACAAAGAGTATTTAACCATAAAAATGTTTACAAATTCAGTGAACCATTAATTTTGTTTTGACAATGAAACTCCAAGTACATAGCTGCAAAAACATTTTGTGATTGGTGGAAATATACCTAGTTTTAGAGAGGCAAGTGTTACAAAAGAGTAAAGAATGCTAATGAACTGGTTTCATTTCGAACATAGGCGATGCTTCAGAAGAGCAATTGATCCTTTCAATGCAGCTAAAGTTACAATCGGAATAATAGATGTAGGTATTCCAAGCCTCTTAAACACATATTTCATGAAGAGAGTAGCGGTACCTCTTGCTCCAACCAAAAGTCCGATTACTTCAAGCTCTTCTAGCTGGTACTTTTGGAGGTAATATGGAATGGTAGGATTGTAAATATTATTTTTTTCCATTATCCACTTCTGCTGGCTGTTCATCATTCGATGTTAACGCAAACGAAAAGCTTGGATTTTGAAAGCTTCTATTTTCACGTTTTCGTTAACTTCTAATGTTAACGTATACGAAAATCGTTATGAATGGTTACATTAAATAATATGTTCTCGAGATTTGGCGTTCACGTCGCGTTTCCGTTTACTTTTCTTTGTGAATATCCCTTAATAGATCCAAATAAATTACACTCTCACTACGCTCCGCCACTACAGTGTCATAGCGCCTTCTTGTCTAAAACAGAAGTGGAAAGAAGGACGTGAATTTATTGCCGCTGCCAGAGATGTGAAATGGGTTACTTGATTCTCACCCCTATTTTCCACCCCTAATTTAGACATTATGAGCGAGTGTGCGGTTTTAACACTCCGGTAGTATTTTCCTCCGGGAAAAGTCCGATATTCGATGTTTTAGAAGAGTGCATGCATCCCAAAGCCGTTATCAGAATTAATTTCTTCATCTTTAACTCAACTCGCACTTCTCCAATCAGAATCTTTCGCTCTGTCAACACAAATAACACACCATAAATCATACCTAAAATAACATATGATTTATAAGGTGTACAGAAATAAAGATGACGACGTTGTATGGAAAGAAACATATTAGATAAAGAAATATTAAAGACAAATCCCTTGATTGTGCACAACTCTAAAATGGTCTAGGAATCAATATTTTCTATGGCCACAAAAGTTTGATTAATTTGTGATTGACACATCTTTAGAAATGTTAGTAAGACAAGATTATGTGTGGCTTGCATAATTTTAATCTGAATAATTTTGTTCTGACCTGAAGAAGAGTTTGCTTGCATAGGACATGAGCATGTTAAGAGGTCACTAGCTATAAATTTTATGCTCTGTAACTTACGAAATTTAATAATTGAATTATTAATAAGGAACCAGATTCAAATTGAAATTGCTAACCGAAAAACTAAACCCATTGAGGCAAAAAAGGCGTTCCTCGGGGCAGTCAGCTTTCTCCTACTGTATTCAACTTAACAATCGACGGTATCATTAAGGACCTTACTGATAATGAAGTATCGTACACCCATGGTTTTTCATTAGATCCTATTGTAAACAATGTCTCTACCATTGCTTTTGCTGATGATATTGCTTTGATTTCAAGTGGTGAAAATGACATTATATCTGTGATTAGTCTAGCAGAAACTAACCTTTCTACCCTTGGTTTGGCTATTAATCCTAACAAGTGTAATTTAATATCGATTAAAAGTGGTATCCTATCCCAGTCTAATGTCACTTCAGCTAATGGTCGCTCATTCAGTCCATTTCTAATTCTAATAACCGGATTACACTTTGGTATTAATTTTAAAGATTAAATCGTTTTTGATAAATGTGCAGTTTTTACCACATTCAGCAAAAATATTTCTAAACTCTGTCTCTCCCCTTTCTTAAAACCTGATCAAAAGGTAACGATTATGAATCAATATTTCTGGCTCATTCTTACTTATCCCTTACAGTGTGCTGCACTCAACCAAATCAAAACCAAATTTCTTAATGATTTAGATAAAGTTACCAGAGGAGCATGCAAAGAGCTTATTGGTCTTCCTCATGACTGCCCTGACGCAATGCTATACTCCCCTAAAAATATCGTGGTCTTTCGTTAATGAAAGCATCTTGGGAACCTTATGTGCAACACATAAATATCTGTAATACTCTTCTTCGTGTTTTTGACTGCCATCTTCACATTGTTAGGGACTTTACAAGCGGAAAACGTTTCTGTTCTGTCAAAATTTAATATCACCACTATTAGACGGGCAGGTCCACCTGGGTGGCGCAGTTGGTATAGCGCTGGCCTTCTGTGCCCGAGGATGCGGGTTCGATCCCAGAGCAGGTCGATGGCATTTAAGTGTGCTTAAATGCGATGGGCTCATGTCAGTACATTTATTGGCATGTGAAAGAACTCCTGCGGGACAAAATTCCGGTACACCGGCGACGCTGATATAACCTCAATAGTTGCGAGCGTCGTTAAATGAAACATAACATTTAACATGGACGGGCAGACATTATTGCTATGAACGGACGCTTGAAACAGGCTCTTGTTCTTGACCCTACTATCAGTTTCGAAAGGAAGCTAAATCAGGCCACCGAAATTGATATTGAGAACAAGTTTATACATGAACCTTGTCTGCCGTATCTTTCTCAAAGGTACAACGTCCCTCTTAAACAATGGTCTGTCATTGCTTTGCTGTTTGGCAGTAGAGGTTCTATTACAAAATTCACATGGAATTATCTTAAGGAACTTCACATCTCTTTTATTATGTAATGTCTATATTATAAATATTATCAAGAATTCTCTTCAAATATTAAATCATCATCTCTATTTCAATTAATTCACTTATTTTTGCCTTCAACAATTAATTTTCTTTTTTCTTTAATGTTTCATATATCACTTTATATTTTACATGTTTATTGTATTCAGGACCCTTGTGGTCACTCAAATTCTTTAAGGTGATAGCTTTAATAAATAAACAATAGTAATAATAACAATAATAATAAAGACATCAATCAATCCATAAAATTGAAAAAAAAAGTATATGACGTGAATTCGTATTGTGGCCATCACGAAAAATCAAGCGACACAAAATCATAGAGGCTAAGATTTGCCGCAGACGTAATTCACAGACTACAGCAGCTAGCAAAACAAACCTATTAGCAATCAATAGACTAAAGAATTAGACTTCCTTTTGGAGAATGCAAAACTACAACGAATTCCGTATAGGGTCATTTGGAGAGACTACCGAACTTTTTTCCATGATAGTGGAAGGCGTAAGTAACGTTTTTACGCTATCGTGATTTTTGCTGTATTTACAGTTGTTGTTAGGCATTGAAAGTTATAATCATTTCCACACAGATAATTGTTGCTAGGGAAATCATTCTTGATAACATAAAACTATACTGAAATAGACGCATTACACTTACAGTTACTTAGTTACCATTGCAGTGGAGTTCTTCGAAGGCTTTGGAATAATATTGCTCTAAATTTTCAATGCAAGATATATTGTACTTGCAATTTTAAAAATATGATCGTGAAAAAATGTTGTACAATACACGTTTGTGAAGTGCATTACAAAACCTTTCAAACTGAAAAACTCGCTCTCCTCGTTTTTTTTTTTCTTTCCAAGTTTAAGTTTTAACAACCAATAACATCCGACTTAATACCGTATCTGTTAAGTCACAAGTACGGTACACCAACGATAATAACTCTTTAAATATTGCTTAACAGCTGTAAACTTTAATTGGCGATCGATGGCCAATTTAGTTAGTTAACAGTAGTTAATTACTTTGAAAGAGCAGAAGATGTCTGAAATATTCGGCAATGATAATTTTGAAAATTGAAATCTGTAGGCTATATAAATTATCTAAATCGAATGGATATCAAAGTAATTATATAAAAATTATGACACCCAAAGAAACAGAGGCACAAAACGTGTAGACCCATAGTATTTGTGTTGTATCGGTCTCAAATGTACCTTGTTTTTATAATTTCATACGACTTCTGCTTCGTCACCTAATTGGTGCGTAAATTAAAATATTCTATTCTGAATTAAACTTATTGTTTACTTGTCCATTTTCACTTCAGTACCTTTGGTTAGAGGAATATGAATTTTTTATATTTTAAGGATGGCGAAGTTTGAATTGGAGCACCCTACTTCATAAAAAGACAGAACCACTACTGCTACTATCTGCTTCGGGCACGACTTATAAAAACTACAACCACACCGACAGATATCCAAATTAGAAAATTCAGCTGATTTAGTGAACATAACTTACCTGCTCCATAAAATGAGGTTTCAATGTTGGCTACACAAAAATGCATTTTACATGAAATTAATGTAATAGTTGAAGTAAGCAATTACGTTACTTTTATATTACAAATAATTAAAGTATAATTAGGTATATTTGAAAAACGTAATTAGATTGAATTGTATTTTTACAAAAGGTAGGCTTATGTAGCACACAAGTACTCCAGGGAAGATTAAGACGAGAATCATTATACACTATAAAACAGTGGTTCTCAACGGGTGTGCCGCGAGATTAGCTAGGTGTGCCGCGAAACTTCTGAGACTTTATTGTTGGTAAAAGTAATTAAAATAATTTCATTCAATATTTATTTTTGCTTCTTACACAAAAGTTCAATTCGTGATGGAATTGAAGACAAACACACACGCATTTCTTGTTCAACTGACAGAAGACTCTCGCGCTTCATTTTTTTGTTTGTTAGTGTCTTAAGCCCAGCCCATTTTGTTCCAAGATGGTGAATATCGAATTATATAAATCTGCTCCGGTGACATTGAGGATAATTCAGTACATGAAAGAAATTGTTCAATATTCGAATCCTCATGAACAAATCTGATTTAACTCACTAATTAACATTTCATAATTATATCAATTGACTCATCAAGCTGTAATGAAAATACTCCACCGTCGCTTAGCTCTTCATGTACATGACACTGGATATCTGAAGACATGTCATCAAACCTCAGGGAAATCTCCTAGTAGGCTATCATTTGACAATGGAGCCAAGGATATTTTCTCGGCACCGTCACCTAACATCAATTTTAATATTTCCTTGCAGGAAGATAAAATTAATGTGAGACTACATTTTTTAGCTACTATTTTGGAAACTTTATAATTACTCACTTGCGCTTCTTCAGAAACAGTTGCTCTCCATTCCATAGCCTTCCCTTGCTTTTCTTCTGATGACAACAATCGGCTAAAATAGTTCTTATCTGTCCCGGATAAGTTGCTGTGTTTGGTATTCAAAAGTCTTTTCAATTTACTAGGAACCATGGATTCGTTGCTTGGTTTTTCTCCACACTGTAGTACGGAACGGTTTTCAGGTCCACTGAACGTAAATCCAAAGTTTAAATACCGGTCTTGGTAGTTACGGACTCTTGCAGTAGGTTCTACGCCTCCCTGTGTTGCTTTCACGAAAACTATATTTGGAATTTGTTCGTTCTCACTTTTGTTACTCTTAAATTACTGTATTTTCACTGACCCATCTTCAACTTTTCTCCTTCTAATCCATAAACTTATCCACACTGAAGTTAAATTAACACAATAGCGCTAATAACACGCGTGAGATTAAAATTAACCTCAAAATATACCAGAATATGGACAAAATGGCTTTGCGACTGCAGTCTACAAACAACTCACTGGTGAAGGAAAGCTGTGAGCGCGCTATACCGACGCTTTTGCTCGTGCCGCGGAAACCCATTACATGGGACAGTTTGCCGTGAACAACAAACGATTGCGAACCACTGCTATACTGTACTCCAACCACGAGAAAGTCTCAGGGGAATGAGAAGCAGCTGGGTAATGCTGTGAATCAATGTTGATGTCATAAGGTCATACATGTGGGTACACGTATCGCTATTGACTGTCTCAGCACAAACGATAATACTGATACACACATATTTATACTACCTTAGTTACAAAATTAGATCACTGTTAATCTCCTGGTCTTTTAATCCCTCCATATAGGAAATAACATATGCAGGAGAGCGCATGGTTTTTAAACTGACGTTATAACGATAATATTATCTATCTACTTCGCTCCAATACATGACGCAATAGTAAGCACATTCCTTTCACGGTTAATCTCCTGGTTGGAGAACAGTATACCATTCCACATCGTTTTAATAAGTAATAAAACGTAATATTTGTTACGGCAATTACGTCTTTGTATATAGGATGAACTGTAAGTAATGTCCTTAACTTCAAGGAGTTATTCTTTGAGTTATTAAACAAAAAGTGTGCTCTTTTGTGCTTCCTTTTCGAGAAAAAAATATTTTATATTAAACATTTCAGAGCGTATTTTGGGAAAGCTATTGAATTACTTCCTAATACTACTCAGTCAATAAGAAATGAGTGTATTATGATAATAAATAACTGAAACAATTTCAGTTTCGACCTTCAAATTTGCAGAAATTTGATCCAAATCTATGTATTCTTTCGTTACTCAAAGAATTTTTAAATCTGATGCTCTGTGACAACGCTGTAAAGCTGTCTGGAGCCTATTCCACAAAGGTATCGTGTTGTACATTGCAAATTTGCTGATGAAATATGTTGTGAAGTATTGAATTGTATCTTTCTGTTCCACGAAAGAATTAGTGTGTTGTATATTACCAATGAATCGATACTAGTGACGTCATATCAATCAACATACTACGTCGTAACATGAAGTAGCCGATCTTCGTATTTCATTCATCGAATTAGGTTATGTTTGTCTCTTTAATCGTAATGTATTTTAAGGTAAGTTATGATTTAAGATTCGTAGATTCTATGAATTTCGCAACCCTGACATGTTATTTATTTTAGCTTAGTTCTTTAATGAAAAATTTACTTATTATTATCATCATGTTCTTCCGCGATCCCGACGTAATGTTCCTTGATAGTTTGCCATATTAGCTAACAGATGGCACTAATAACGATCTTCACCCCAAACTCAATTGTTACGAAATTACAAGCACTGCAAAATTAATGAAATATATATATATAATCACGTATTTCTAAAACATATCTTAATATTATGAAATATATCTAAATCGCATTAATACATCTATATATTAATTTCCTTTCATTTATAGAGAATACTTGACAATTCACTAGTAAGTTATAAATACTAGTACTTTTGTGGAATACTATCATGAAATTTCATTGGCAATTTGTAAGTATGAAGTGCTAAAGTACTACTGTAGAAAAGTCTTTTACGGAACAGAAACTCTAGCATTTTTACTACAGGGTGGTTATAATTAAACTGACGGTGTTCAGCGTGACACACCAAGGACTCAAATGACCGTAGGAGTGTGAAACCTCGTAGATATGCTAATTAACCAACGCGCTAGCAAATTATGCAAAAAAATTGATTCCAAGTCTCGTCACCAGGTGTAAATATGGCGCTGTAGTCAGTCAAAACGTGCAGTTGTCTGTAACTCTGACGTCAGTAGACTATGTTTTTCCGGTTGCATTGCATTGTGTCAGTTCTCTGTTGCTTGGTGATGCATGTTGATTCCGTTAGTGAAGTGAATGTTCATTGAAAATTTAGAAAGTTGAACTTTCCTAGTCAAACGTAATGACTATTCAGAAGAAAGACGTCCACACCTGTGGAGTAACGGTCAGCGCGTCTGCCCGCGAAACCAGGTGGCCCGGGTTCGATTCCCGGTCGGGGCAAGTTACCTGGTTGAGGTTTTTTCCGGGGTTTTTCCTCAACCCAATACGAGCAAATGCTGGGTAACTTTCGGTGCTGGACCCCGGACTCACTTCACCGGCATTATCACCTTCATCTCATTCAGACGCTAAATAACCTAAGCTGTTGAGAAAGCGTCGTAAAATAACCTACTAAAAAAAAAAAGAAGAAGAAGAAAGACCGTGCACTCCTAGTGAAGTTCTTTTACCAGAATGGCAACAATAGCAACGCTGCATTGCAGGAATATCGCCGACAGAGACAGTTGAGAAGAGGCCCCATGTCAATTATTGGACTAAAGAAAATGATGAAAAATTTCGAAGAAATAATGAATTAGATGTGGCACCAGAGAGAGGATGGCGGCCCATCCCTATGGAAGTCGTTGGCGAAGTTTCTGTAGCTGTAGCTGACCGTGCAACATACGACTGAAATTCTGCAACCAGTGTTGGAACTGTGTCACGTGAATTGTCCCTCTCCTGGTTAACAGTTCGCAAGATTTTGCGCAGCATTTTACACTGGTATTCCTGCAAAATTCATACTGTGCAGCAATTGAAACCCCGTCAGTTTAATTATAACCACCTTGCGGTGTACAACGTGGCACAGCACGGACTGTAATGATAGTAGGATTGTGAAACCTCGTAGATATGCTAATTAAGCAATGCGCTCGCGAATTATTCCAAAAGATAATTAGATCTACATCTTGCCACCAGGTGAAGATATGGCGCTATAACCAGTCAGAACGTGGTATGGGCGCAGGAAAAAGGCAGGAAAGATCAAACATGTGATAACGGCACGTTTATTAGGAACTATGGTTACAAACACTGTTCAACATGGCCTCCCACCTCAGCAACATGTAGCATCCGTAACACGGCATGGTCGACAGTTGCTCGTAGCATATCTGGTGAAATCAGAGCGACATGTCTTTGTATGCTATAGCCTTTAGGTCAGGCCGTCCTATCCCTGGTGCGACACCTAATTCACCCATTTCCTCGAATTTTTTTAATCACTTTCTTTAGCCCATTATTTGATATGGGACCTCTTTTCGACTGTTTCTTTCGGCGATTTTCCCGCAATGCTGCGTTGCTATTGCTGTCATTCTGATAAAACAACTTCACTAGGAATGCACGGTCTCTCTTCTCAATAGCCATTGCGTTTCACAGGAAAAGTCCAACCTTCTAATTTTTCAACGAACATTCACTTCACTAACAGAATCAACACACGTTACCAAGCAACAGGGAACTGACACAATGCAATGCAACCGGAAAAGCATAGTCTACTGACGTCAGAGTTACAGACAATTGCACGTTTTGACTGCTTACAGCGCCATATTTACACCTGGTGGCGAGACTTGGAACTATTTTTTTGCATAATGTGCGAGAGCGTTGGTTAATTGGCATATCTACGAGGTTTCACACTTCTGGGATCATTAGAGTCCTTGGGTTGCCACGCTGAACACAGTCACTTTACTAGAGAATTTACTTGGAATGTACAGTATTGGCAAAAAAAAAAAACCGGACCGACCCTTGTAGCTGATTTCAGAGCCTTGTTCACTCCAGAGCACGATAGACTGGAATTAAGACTTTCGTGGTTCGATTCCTGCCTGGGAAAGATTTTTTTTTTTTTTTTTTTGTTCCTTATTGAAATTTATTCCCAATACTTTTCGATTGCAGCGATATTTTACCACTTAATTAACTTATTATTCCCTGAACATGAATTCTACCAGCAACCAAAAAGTATTGGGAATAAATTGGCATAAGGAACAAAAAAAAAAAAACTTTCCTTCCCAGGCAGGATTCGAACCACGAAAATCTTAATTACCAGTCTATCGTGCTCTGGAGTGAACAAGGCTCTGAAATCAGCTACAAGGGTCGTTCCGGTTTTTTTGCCAATACTGTACAAAACCATACCTTTGCGGAATAGGCCCCTGGAGAGTTGCAGCTCGCTTATGCAAGGAATAGGTGCGTCAACAAAAAATGGAAAGTTAAAACGTTTGCTTTTAAATAGGCTTGGGAAAATTGTTTTATTGTATGTAAGTTTACTGATTACTACTATAAAAATTGAAGTGGGAGGGAACTATTGTAACTGACTGAAGGAAATGCTCGTAGTACGACAAAATTAGATTTTTTAAATCATTATAATTACATTTGTATAATATAAAATAAGCTTTTCTTATTGGTTGTACTAAGCGAATATTTAATTGAAATTAAATCTAATACAACCACTGCCTGCTGGATCGCATAGGATGTGATTCAGCAGGCAGTGCTTACAACTCACGTGCGGTAAGTAAATATATTAAATTAATTTTTATTTATTTACTTAAAAGTAACGAACTATAAGTGTCACGCACTACTATGTGCTATAAGGAAATAACTGAATGTCTTATTATACTTTCTCTAAATTAATTTAATGGAGTGGAGATAAGTAAGAAAACAGGAATTATTATGGATAAGGCGTAAGCGTGAAAACCATTTCTGAAGACTTTCGGTTGTTGCTCTAAGCATCATTCGTGGGGTCATGGGTGAATGCGAAAACATCCATAGAGTAAAATACGTATTCAAGCATTAACCTATATCGTTATGCAATTTATTTACACTGATGTATAATTAATGTGTAACCTACAAACATTTTCTATATGCTGTTTAATTATATTGATGTATTGTCACGTAACTCCTACTTTGAAGACAAAACTAAATTTTCCATAATTTATTTTATTATATTTTCACAACCGCTCCCGATTAATAACAAATGAATAATACCTGTCGACAAATACGAATAACGAATGAAACATATCGACAAATAAACGGCGATCACACATGAAAATGTTAGCGTCCAAAAACAATTTAAATTATAAATGATTTATTTTTTTATTTAAATCGGCCAAAGGAGTATGCAATACATATGTTAAGTGCATATCACAATCTCGGAAATAGAGAAGACTCGACTTCGTCTCGTCTTCTGTAATCTTTCCTCGATTCTGTCATAAAGCACGTACCATGCTTCTATCGCAATAACTATACTATAATAGTTATATCAAATTTATCATAGCAACCCTCTCCTTCACACGCCATTATATCGAATTGCACATAATTTCAAATCTGTTATTATTTTATTAATATTGTTTTATAATGCTGTCGTACAAAAATAGCGTATGAAATTCATTTATAATGTTACACAATTATTACTCACTGCGTTAGTTTCATAACATTTACTCATATTTAGTTTCTTAAACTAGGCCTATAACCTTATACACTAGTTACATAATATTACTATTTTAATTTTGTTTCTTACTTTAAGTGTATCGTAGTTTTTTCCTTTAGAGTTTTAAATATTTTAAAATTTTGTTTTTATACCTAACATGAAATATACATCATTAATCTATTGGTTACGATCTTTAGAATATTCAGTTGAAATGGCAGTGTAGAAATATTTCTTAAGGTTTTAACTTTAGTTTGAAATAAGCGTGTCTTATTTTTGTGTTCTCTGAACATTTAATTGTAATAGTTTAGGTTGTAGAGTTTATTTTAAATTTTCGAAAATGTAGTTTAAGTCGAAATGAGCAGTATATCGTCTGTATTTTTCCTTAAGAGTTTAAAAACAATGACCTTCAACAAGCCAGGTGAAATAGTTGCTCAGAGCAACACAACTGAGTATGTACTGCCTGCTAGGCGCAGCGTTGCAAGATTTCATAATTAATGTATTTTAAATTGCATGTTTTTCTAGAAAACTAATCATAGCATTTTAAATGGTTATTTTACCTTTTTGTTGATCTTTACTCAAGGAATCATCCACGAGAATTAATGATATTACTTACGGTTGACCATCTAGACGAACTCTCTACCAAGAAATTCCATTTCATATTTCGAAAAATTTGCGGTTCTGTCTCTTCTGATTTGGGTCCATTTCCACAACAATAGCAAAGCTTTCGTATTGCGAGCCAAACAACGACAAACGGAAAGATTAAGATGCGTTCATTTTCACATTCAGCGAAGAAATCGATAGGTTGAGTTGAAGTTCAACTGCCAGCTAACGCTAGTAACATAGTAATCATAAAGTTCGGTGCACCCCAGAATTTACGAATCTGCCGAAATTAAACGAGGTAGGTGCACTTGGCTACTAGATTGTAGATCCACCGATCCAAGCACGTGTAAGTCCCCAAGCAGCAGCAGTGTGTGATTCGTCAGTGGTTCATACAAATATCGCTACTATATTGTCAATGTTAAGTCAGAGAGGTCATAAGATACTGGCACGCGAAGGTTTTAAATTTCGATGTAATATAGCGAAGATTATACCCAGGTTTCCAGTGCTTCCTTTTTCCTCTTTCATGGCAAATGATCAAGAGAAGCTTTTAGAATCTGTAGGGAACATAATCATGAAAATTGTGAACATTTCCCTAGACAATTTTTATCACGTACCGGAAGCATTAAACGAAAGTGAGAAGAGAATTTGCTTTTCGTTATTCTAGTGACAGCAAGTACTTATAGTAGTTCACGTGTGCGCAGTGTGGACAGTAATCGCGTTAATAAAATGCTATCGTGGAAAGTCGAGCGACACAAAATCATGGAAGATTAAATTTATCGTAGCCATAATTCACAGACTACAGAAGTGGGCAAAAAGTAATTGCAGTTAGGTAACAATCAATAGGCAAAGGACCAAAGTTCCTAAGTTTGACCTTGAGCGAGACACTTGGGCGCCAGGTTGCGGAGCGAGGTAGGGGGAAATGAGGCACGAAATGTAGGACCTCCCTCCGAAGTTGGTACGAAGTGAAATTGTTATTCACTATCATAGCGTGCAGTTCGGTGGCTCCTTTGAACACCCACTTAACAGATTTACGACTTCCTACACAAACAATCCTGACCATCCCACCCCGTCCTCCCATTCCCATGCTCACAGTTTTCATTTTCAATGATATTCTCGTGCTGTTGGAATTTTTGGAATTCGGAAAAGATGTGGCAACTCTCCCTCCACGTGGATACGATTTTTCTAAAAGGTTCTGATTGGTTACTAAAAGGCTAAGACAAGATTTTCGTCAAGAAAGAGAGACATTTATTTATGACTTCAAATATTAGTAGAGGGGGGGGGGGCAGTAGAAGGCCTGTCGGCAAAGTCCTTTCTGTGAAACTGCACCCCATGATATACAATGAACCTTATTGTCCGTAACGAAATTTCTGGTTAACTGGCATAAAACGCTGTGTTTAATTAAAAAAAAAAAAAAGCAGTGAGTAGAGCTAAGAGAACAGTTACTCCATCTTGAACTAAAACTAGAAATGAAGTCCATGCAGCAGTCAATAAAACTGCTATCGTGTTAGATATGAGAAGTTCTTATTGGTGAATGACTGCACTAATAATATTGTAATATTTACCTCTGAAACTAATCTACGACATTTAGGGTCGAGTTTACCAACATGTTAATATTAACAAATTTTAATTTGACTTAAATACGGAAGTTGAATCATATTTTATTCGTTTGTATTCACCAAACTAATAGGCATTTAAAATAAAGTAAATTAATTTATATCTCAATTAAGTCATCACATTTTGTCTATGGTCATCAGGGCCTTCGGAATCATAGTAAAATCGTAATTTCGAAGGCGTCGTGGCTTGTGAATGTAAACAGTGTCCTGTATAGTGAATTCATTTGTTTTAATTACGACAATAACATCTCATCATAAACAGAGGTAACCTCAAAACATATTAAAATTATCGAAAACAAAAACACGGATAGACAGAATTTAGAAAAATGCTTTTCCATTGTCTTCAAATGTAACATTAGGTCTACATTATAAATATGTTATTCATACTCCTTTAATTCGCACACCCAGTAAATACTGTTGTTAAGTCGAAGATCACATATTACTTTAAATAAAATTATTTCCAACGCTGTTTTACTGGTTGAAGGTATGAAATTCTAATAATAAAATACATTATCAAAGGTTTTGGTACCTATTTATTAAAATATTTTTACAGCAGAAATTTAGGCCTACTAGGAAATGTCATATCTTTAAAAATCACAATTTTCAAGTTACGACGCTGTTTTACTGGGAGTGCGAGTTACCGTATTTTGGCAACCGAAGATTGATTAAATGTTTCTTCTACAAATGTATGCCTACTATTTAAATCATATTATGAAGTACGTACTTAATTAACAACTATCAGTTGGAAATTCTAAACCACCTTCTATACTATTAAAACTATACAATGCTGATGCCTTGCTTATTCTAAATTGCAATTTCAAATCTTTTTCGTCCATTGTAGGCCTATTAAAATAATCACTCTTTCGGAAATGATCCTCGCCTGTCTTGATAAGAAATATTAAGTTCATGTTTGTCCTTGCTTTGATGAAAATTATTTTCGTTAATGCAGGATTAATAAATTTAAATGACAAAATATTGACCCATTAACTTAAATGTAATTCAACCAGAGCTTAAAGCCAAATTTGTGTTGATGAAATGTATTCTTACTTTAAATTGTCAATTAAAAAGCCTTTAAGTAATAATTAAAATTAAATAAGTTTGGTGTATTCGGCCCTAGTGCGTTCTTATCGTCTAAAAAGAAAACATTTTTAGGAAGTGTGAAGGGAATTTGCTTTTTGTTATGCAATACAGAAGTTCACATGTGCACAAAGTGAACAGCAACCCCAGGAATAAAATTGTCACGTGTATGTATATAGCTACACCCATTTTAAAATCCTTCCCCTTATTTTAACCTTGTGCGCAATATAGGTCTACCCTGAGAAACTGTAAGAAATTGATGGGAACCTTGCGGCATTCAAGCCAGTATAATTCGTAATAGCGTAGAGCAGCCGTGGCGAGAATGTGACTCGTGCGACATTGTGGCTCGCAGTGATAGCTGTGCATTTCGCTTGCTTCTAACCTCCGCCAACCCCCCACCCTCTCACTCACTGGAGTCAAACTCCGTTCCATTTGTATTTGTCTCTGACCTGCGAGTGGCATATGTCTCTCTCGAAACCATGTACGATAGTTCCAAGTAGAATGGGAGGACTCATTTTTTTTTTTTCTGTCAATATGATGAGAATATTAAATGTATGATTTGTTCACAAGTGTTACGAGGAAAACGGTTGTATAACATAAAACGGCATTATACTACATGTCACTCACGAAACATTAAAAGGTTAAGTGTTATTGTTGTTGTTGTTGTTATCATAATCATCATCATCATCATCATCATCATCTCTGTACGTCGACCCTTTTTCAGCAGATGTACGAATAATGCGGTTAGCTCTTCAATTTGAACTCACTGATTTACTATGTGATTCAAATGAAAGCTAGATGTAAGGACTTGACAAATGTTGAACTATCAAATCTTTGTCAAAATATAAATATCCGAAGCTTCGTTCTTTCGCTTGCTCTGTTGAAGCGATGTTCGCTACAACTTACCTTTGTGAAAAATTTTTTTCAACAATTAAAATAGTAAAAACCAAATTTAGATCACGACTGACAGACAAATACCTTCGTGATCAACTACGACTGGCAGTAAGTGACATAATTCCTGATTTTGAAACTTTGTCGCAGAGGCATTCTGAAGACAGTTAATTTTTAGGTTGTGATATTGTTCATTTATTGTTCATTTCTTTCTTCGTTACACGTATTAAACATTAGTTTGTAGCCCTGTACTGTATAAAATTATATTTAAGTGCTTGACGTAAGGAAAATGAAATCCCATAATAAGTCAGACAGTTGCTTCACTACCCCTTCGGGTGTCCGCCTCCCTCCATAGGTGCTATGCACATTGCAGGTTACACAGTGACTCGGCGCACGATCACATTTTCGCCACCGCTGGCGTAGAGCTAGGACGACGTTCTGGTATCAAATTGTTCGTAAATGATCGGACTGAAATAATAATAATAATAATAATAAATTGAAAATTTGTAATAAAAATGGCGAAGAGTTTGTGAAAATCGGCAGTGAATTTGAGTGACGGCGAAAAATCGACGATGTCTGGCCATATGAATCGCAAATATGTTCGAAATTTCGGCAAACCTGTCTCAGATGATATATCTCGTCGAGACGGATCCAACGGATCCCAATGCACCGATGCAGAATGTTTAGGGGTGCTCGGCTGTATTGGGCTAGAGCAGCCCTGGGCATAAGAGGGCAAGAGGAAGGGACGCAAAAACTCCCGCCCATGTCTTTTCGCTTACACCGCCTTGTAAACATACGCAGAGTAAGGCTCTGTGCATCAGTGGTGGATTTTATACGACCAGCGAGAGCCGGAAGTTCGCAAAATCAAGATAAAATCAGTCACTGACCTTCCTTCCCGCTAGTACGGCACCAAAACAACTGTCTGTTTGGAAAGGTGGAGTGGGGAGCTAAGGGGTGGTTTGCAATGACTCAGTCGAGCTAATAGCGCCCAGGCCTGGGCTAGAGGGAACGCAGTGAGCGCATCACCAAAAGAGGCTTGCTACTAGGACAGCTATCTCTACCGGCGGCGTGTTTATAAATCAACTCGACTGCGCAACGATGTCAGGAGTGCACTCAACAGCAAATATAAGTTGCTGCTCTGTCACTGCACAAAGGAAGTTACTTCGGATTCGGAAGTATTCTATACATTGTGTGTAATTTTTAAACATGGAAACTCCGCCTAGGAGAAGTCACCACGAGAAAAATACGTTCGCAAAGTAGAAAGATAATATATAATGTATTTAAGTTCGAAAAAAAAATGGTGGTCTAACTATTTCTGTCAAAAGAACTGTGGAAAGAACAGCAAAAGCAATGGGAAAGAATGAAAAATCGGTGAGAAATATAGCAAAAGATTGCGAGAAAGCTAGCATTTCCGGCATGCCTATAACATAGCGCATTTCTCCAGCTATGGATAACATTTTGACATGTAGTAGTATGTAGCCTACTACCTTTCTCATTTGTAAAAGTATACTTAGGTCCTAAGTACTAAATAATTATTAATTAAAAAACTATTTAGGCCTATATTTGTGTTGTGCAACATGTATGGGCAACAAACATACCTACAAACTCATCAGATACGTATCTACTGCATTTTTCGCCTCCTCTATTTTGCCTGGAGTTGTGAGTTATTGTTGCTACTACATGAATGCGTAGCTTTGGTTCTCATTTCGAATGTAAGTGAAGGGAAAAAGGGCTGCATGAATGGTTTCTCCTTCGAATGTGAAATTTATTTTCGAAGAAATAAACCTCTGAGGTGTAATTATAAAAACAACAGTACTGATTTCGTATTAAATTTTTTGTGCAAGGGAAATACTCGTATTTTAAGAAAGTACTTCAATATTTTTAGTCCAGGGGAAATGCTTTACGAGAGCACTTTCGTATTTTTACTAGGTCTATAACTGGTATTTTACGAAATCACTTTCGCTCTGATAATTTTATCTTTGGTGCAAGAAAAAATCGTCTTCTAAGAAAACATTTCCGTATTTTTAGTGCAGGAAGTACTTTCGTATTTTTACTTGAACTAAAACTTATGTTACAAAATCATTTTCGCTATAATAATTTTATATATTATGGTGCAAGGAAATTACTCGAGTTTTAAGAATGCACCTCCGTATCTTTATGAAGGAAAATGCCTTTTTTTACTTGGTCCGAAACTCATTTACTAAATCACCTTCGCTGTAGAAATTTTATTTACAGCGCAAGGAAAGTACTCCTCTTTTAAGAATACACTTTCGTATTTTTAGTACAGGAAAACATTTTTTTTTTTTACCGAAATACTTTCCTAGTTTCACATGGTCGGAAATTTCTCTTTTACAAAAGCACTTTCGTATTTTGAGTGCAAACGTATGCACAGGAAATGCCACAACGCGTACAGGCATTATACAACCATATGGGTAATACACATCAATGCTCCCATCCATATATACGGATTATTATAGTTACCGTGAGCAGTTTCGCCCTTTACATCTTTCATGTATTGTCACCACTGGTGTGGTATTCTAGTGTAATGTTTTGAACTCTTGTGAAGATGACAATCGGTTACAATATAGTATGAAGTGCCCAGGCTTGACAATTAATTTTATCGCAAATATGTCATCCCACCTAACTGCAATTTTTTTTTTTTGGAACCGGTAGTAACCAACAATCGTATTAAATTTTGTAGCACATCAAATTGCAGTGATTTATAAAACAAACATGGCTGACCAGTCTGGCGAAGATATAAGAAATATGATTACAATAGCAAAATATTGCGAGCTTAAAAGATATGCTGCTTATGTACGAATGGTTTAAGTAATATGTTTGTGATCTATTCATTAATTATTTTTCTGCACTTGTGATTCAGTGGCTTCTTATTTCAGTTAATTTGAACGTATTATTCTTCCCTAATACAGATAAAAATAATATTGATCTGTCAATTTGAATGTAAGATAGATAGCTAAAGTGCCATGGTCAACAGCAGTTCCCAAGCCGAAATCGTGGCAATTTAATCCCATTTTTAAGGCCAATGAAATGCTTTGGTGTCCAAATATATTTAATATTGTGATTTAATAATTTAACAAATTTCGACAGTGGAATTTCACCTTTTGGACAACGACAGAATAATGAACTAGGTTATCACAAATGTGTTTACATCTTATGACGTCACTCGGACGCGAACAAACCCTAATCGTGTAAGTTCGGTGATAATTGCGTAACATCGTGAGCTTGTTGTTGTACCTATGCTACATAATTTACCGTTTAAGACTATATTCCTTACTTATACGTCTAGCTTATTATTCATATTGTTATTGTAATATACAGGGTGTTTCCGAGGTGGTGTTACAAACATTTCAGGGATGATGGGGAAGGGCACATGTATCAATTTGAGATAAGGAACCATGGTCCGGAAATGACTGACTCGAAAGTTATAAGCAAAAATAGTTCTGTGGAAATGGAATTGTAATTTGGCACTACGTGCCTTCCTTTCCTTAACTTTTGGAACAGTCATGTCTCCTACTTGGGTACTGGTCCCGATACAATCTGTGAGCTTGTCTACTGTTCCCATTGGCTCATCCGTATTCGAAAATCAGGTCTGCTTATTCCGCTCTTGTGTACTCCTCCATTTCACTAGGACTGATCGACTGGACACTGCAACTTGTACACATACACTGCTGTCTACAGACGTGCATATCAGGACCGACCATGTACGTTACACATGACGCTATCTGCATTGCTTTAGAGTAGTTTCCTATCCCCATCCCTCAAACAGCGCACTGAATGGATTACTGTAAGTAGACAACGTCAGACGAATACAGTATGTGTAAGATGTACAGACAAATACATAAATAAGGTGTACAGAGGAATAAAATTATTTCATTTCCACACAATTATTTTTGCTTGTACGAGGAGTGTTCTTAAAGTAAGTTCCAAAAGGGTGTAGTAAGTAAACGGGAAGATATTTACAAACTATTTTTGTTGCATTGTATTCCCCACACTTCAATTACTTCTCAACATAATCTCCACCATTATTGAGGCATTTATCGAGTCGTGGCACAAGTCTTTCTATCCCCTCATTGTAGAATTCGCCCGCCTGCAATGCGAACCACTCCCGCACTGCTGTTTTCACTTCATCGCCATCAAAACATTGACCACAGAGGAACTTCTTAAGGTACAGGAAGAGATGAAAGTCACTCGGAACCAAATCCGGGCTGTAGGAGGGATGGTCAATTTGTTCCTGTCCTCATGATTTTTTTCATCGACAGCACGCACCAAATTGTCATTGACCAAAGATGGCCGACCGGTATGCTGCTCGTCATGCACAGAGACGCGGCCCTCTTTGAACTTCCTAACCCATCTCCTGACCATTCAAACACTAATGGCATCATCACCATACACCTCACAAAGTTGACGATGAATGTCAGCTGGTTTGATGTTTCTCGCATTCAAGAAATGGATAACAGAGCGCATCTGACAGTCGGCGGGGTGCTCGATCACTTTAAACATTTCAACTGATCATAACTAACCCCACACACGGACTGAAGCTCTGAAACTGCATGCACAGCTTGTCTGAAGATTGAAGAAGAAAATATGCATGCGCAAAATAACGATTGCAGCGATGTGACGGCTATAATTGAAAACGGAACTTACTTTAAGAACACGCCTCGTAACTTTCGACTCGGTCATTTCCGGACCAGGATTCTTTATCTCAAATTGATACATGAGCCCTTTGCCATCATCCCTGAAAGTTTGTAACACCACCTCGGAAACACCTATATAATAATATTCGCGAATTTATCGTCGCATAAACAGCACTCGTGATATTACTTATGATTATGTATGTATCAATGCGAGAAAAGTTTTGGCCAGCACTGAGCGAGTCAGGAATTTATTGTAGCGTACAAGTTTCCTAGCGACCAGCCCTTTCTCTTGTGCTAATGATAATCGGAGTCGTCGTCCTGACATTTAACTTTGTAGAAGAGATTTTTCAGCCATGTTATTTAATTCCATAGGAAGTCACTAACGAATGGTGGAGGCGCAGTTCGTTACAGCACGGATTTCAAAGTTCAAAGTTCCTGTTCTCTTCTAATTACGCGGTGTAGCATCTGTAATATTCTAAAAGAAGAAAATATCAGAATTTCAACTTTGTTATAAAGTATAATCTTGGCAAAAAATAATGATTTTAGACAAATATTCGCCGAAATCTGGGATATTATTGAACATCATAATATAAATAATTGTGTGTGTTTAAGATTACTCACTACGGAAAATGTTTGTTTTCATTATAATAGAAATGTGGTTATCTTCCTTTGTTGTGGTCACTATTTTCTGGTTGTGATGAACAGAATTATTTCAGTACATGGCTACGTTAGCTTTTATGAACTTGCTCATTGAATTCATTATTTCCTTTTCATGTTGTATTCCTTTCCTTTGATGTCTTCAAGGTCTGAGACTGAGTGGAATGTTATCAGGTTCATTCTGTGTAACTGGAATACTAATTAATTTTGCCATGCGAATGTTGATTCTGTGTATTATATGCATAACATCATCCCGCCACCACGTTTTGGTATGAATCTCAAACTAATTTTTTGCACATCTCCCTTGCATTAGGTTTTGACTGGTTTTCTGGAAATGAGAAATATCACAGTAAACTTAATTGGATATTTTAAACACTGGGGTTTTGCTAAAATAACTGCCTGGTTGGTTATCTAATTCATTAGCTCTTCTCCATATTGCCATTGTCCACTTAATTTCTCTTCAACTCAAATTTCCCTTCCACCTTTATCTTCTATTCCACCAGTAATATTCTGTATTTTTCGTATCTCTTTCCTTACATTACATTTTGATTACTTCTCCTTTTCGTTCTCATTGCCCTCATTCTACATCTCCTTTCTTTTTTTTTCCTATTCATTTTTATAAAATTTTTATTTTTTGATATTCTCTTTTCTTCCTCTCAACTAGTTCGTTATATTTCCTTTTCATTGTCCTATTTCTTATTACTTTTATTCTTATTTTCCTTCCCCAATCTGACTTGCTTTTTCTTTACTTCTGATTCTTTTGTCTATTTCTCATTTTTCAGATATTTTACTATCTCTCTTCTTCTATATATTTTCCTTTCTATTTATAATTTAATATGCTTTCCACGTTTATCTTCTCTTCCATTTTATTTTCATATTGTTTTAATTACTACCGTTCTTTCAGTTTTTCTTTTACATTCTATCTTCTTGTTTTTACTTGCTCTGTTTATGCCAGTTTTCCGAGTTCTTTTAAATGTACTTGTTCACAATACTACATAATATTATTGATTGTTTGAATCTGAGCAACAATATCTTCGAAACTGCCTAATTTGCGTAGTTCATGTTGATATGTTTGGACCTGGGGATCAGAGACAGGCAAACTGTCGATCAGGCTTGCCCATGACTGTTTACGTCCGTGACCGGGCTTACGCTTCGTATCGTTCGCCCGCCTGCAACCTTCCCTCACAAGCAGGCAGGCAGTGTGGTTGCACGTGTCTCCCAAACGTCCTAAGAGTGACCCGAAAGGACTGTTGGGTTCCGCCGACCTGCGCCAGACTGTGCTACTTCCAGATGCATGATAAATATGAACCAAGTCATTCAAACCTGACAAGAAGCCTATAGATATAGATAAACTACTGAAAACTTAATTTATTGTCTTCTGAAACGTACCGTTAATAAAGACAAAGAAAACTATTTCTCGTCAACATAATATCCATTAAATGCCAACAGTTGTTATAAATTACTTGCACTTTCCTTTTCATCGTAGTAATATAAATTTAATGCAAACCATTCAAACTTTCAGCTTCATAAATGAAAAGAAATCTGTCCCTCAGAATTAAATAGCAAATCAATATTCTGAAGAACAAAAAACTTTTAAACATTTTACAGGTATTCATGAGTCTTTTAATTGTTGATAAGGAAAAAGTTAAAATGAAATATTTTTCTATAATAGTTGTTGGTATTCATAATAATTGTTGCCAATATCTTTTCAACATTTCCTTATCTCTGCTCTCTCCTCTCTCCTCCCTCCTCCCTCATCACTCATCCCTCGTCCATCTCTCCTCTCCTCTCCTCTCCTCTCCTCTTCCCTTCCCTTCCCTTCCCTTCCCTTCCCTTCCCTTCCCTTCCCTTCCCTTCCCTTCCCTTCCCTTCCCAACTAGTCACAAGTTACGAAATGTTACTATTTTGTTGAGTCAGATGCACTTTGCAGGAATATGAAATGTATAATATTGTCTTATTACTTTATGAATTCTGTAGCGCAATAAATCGTAAAACTGCATTCCTGTAATCAAGAAATATCTGCCGTGTTGGACCATAAGATAAAGATTTTTTGAAGTGACTAAATAGCCAACGAACTTAGGTTTCAAACTAGTACTGTTTCATCTTAACCAGCGCAGACTGGCTTCCGTGAATGCAAGTCACTCTACCTTATAATACGAGCAAACAGGCAGGCTTTCTTGGGTCCCGCCTGGACTGAACCTATAAAACCCGGGCTCAATGGGTTCAGGCTAAAAGTTAACTTGCTTTGTAGCGTCACCGGAACCCAAGCTTGACGGCAACCAGGTACGGGCGTGAGTCTTGTATGATTTGCCGGTCTCTACTGGGAATATCAAGTTGAGATGTGCTGATTTAATGTTAGGGAGATGATTCGGAGGTTGCTTTCTGAATTTAATATTGTTTTATCCATAAAAACAGTCGTGGTATCACAGATACATAGACGAAGTGAAAGAAAAACAAAGAAACAAACTAACAAACTAAAATACCATATCAACACTAGTTTACATTATTTCTTTTATATCATAAAAAGGGTTTTTGATTAGCCAGTCACGCATAACACACCTAAATCTATTACAATTAACAATATCTGCACTATAAGTTTATTAAACATAGACAATGATATTGACGTAAACCATTGTTTAGACTTGGCTAATCAAATCCTAAGGGTCACAAGGTGGTAATTATGTCTTGTACCATAATGATGAATCTCACTATGTAGATAATAACTGTTAAAATTTGATTTAATTTTGATCAAACTATTGAACATATACAAATTAACAAGATTTAATTTTTTTTCGGAAATAAATAAAGGTCTGCAATAAGCATCAAAATCTCAGTCAGTTTTTTTTTGTAAAAGAAGAACTTGATCAATTTTGTGGTAATTTCCCTACAAATGAATACCATAAGTAATTATACTATTAAAAAAAGCAAAATATGAGGTTTTTAAAAATTCTTTAGGTACAAGATATCAAAGTCTCCTTAAAAAATTGATTAATCTTGACAATCTAATAGAGAGGTCGTTAATATGACCTTCCCAGGTTAACTTAGAGTCAAGAACAACAGGTAAGAGTTTGACCTTTGTAGGCTACGCAACGAAAATAAAATACTCTGTCTTGTCATTAAGACAAAGACCATTAGCCGAAAACCAAGAAGCAGCTTTATCAAAAGATTGAGTGATTGTTACTATCAATTCATTCACATTTCTATCAGTAGCATAAAGTGTGGTATCATCTGCAAACAAAACAAGATTCAATATCAATATTAAATGGCAAATCATTGATCATAATAAGAAATAATAAAGGTCCCAAAACAGAACTTTGGGGAACACCATACTGAACTGAAACAAGATTCGAGTATCTTCCATTAAAATGTATAGCATGTTTACGATCACGTAGATAAGTTGTAAACAAATCCAATTCAATATCTGAAACTCCATAATAATTTAATTTCCTAATCATGATATCATGCGAAACATAGTCGAATGCTTTAGTAAGGTCACAAAGAACTGCAAAATATTATTAGACTTATCAAAACCAGATATTATAGAAAAAATCAGATTCTCAAGAGCAGCTATTGTAGAACTTCCTCCTCTAAACGCATATTGATTCTTAGGGAATAAATTATTACTTTCGAAATAATTGTACAATTGAATTTGCAAAACAGTTTCAATAATTTTAGCAAAAATAGGTACAATAGAAATGGAGCGATAATTTGCGACCTTGGGTGCGTCACCTCTCTTCAAGATGGGAATAACTTTATATAATTTCAAATACTGCGGAAATTTACCATTCATTAGACATTGATTGATACAAAACGTTAAAGGATCATAATAAGATGGAAATTAATTTAACTGAGGGGGGCACGAATGGCCCAGCACTGCGACCTATGAAGATCTATTGCGCTAACACTCGATATGGAATGAGTTGCATGCCACAGATCCCCTACGCGCACCGCCCTAACCACATGACTCCCTTAACGACCGATCCCTTCAGCCGACAGAATCCATATGCCATTCGACAAGTTCCCAGGCGAAACTCCTCCCCCGACTAGGTCCGCCTCGGGTGCCATTGCAGAAGCCATCCAACATCGCTGAACTACATTCCACGGAGGCCGGTCGGAGGAGTCAGCAGCTTCGGGAGGCCATCGATAGAGTGATCTGAAAACCCAGAAACGGAATGATGAGGAAAGAATGATGGGGGAGGAAAGGAAGTGGCGAAGATGAGTGGGGTTCCAATAGCCTGATGAAGTTAACTTATATTCATGCATACGAGTGAGGGAATAATTATCATCCTGTATTGTGTCAGCACTTATAAATGTTTCTACATTTAGGATTTTTAAATTTATTGACTGTAAGTAACACTTCGTCCCATGAAACAAGTTTCCACTTAAAATGGTTATCAGATATACTTTTATTCGCAAAAAGAAAGATAAGGACTGATTAGTGCAACTATTTACGCTATTTTTAAGTGCTGCCTCCTAGTTAACAAAGTATGAAACCTCAGATTCAAGATCAATATATTTACTTCTACCACCAGAAAATCTATTATTATTATCATTACTAATTTTCCATGCCGCTTTGCACTTATTAGTACAAGAAGCATTAAATTGTAATTGAGATTGTTTAAGTGTACATTTATATTTATTTAATTGTATTGGCATATATGCATCTAGCTTAATCAGGATTAAAGTCGTCATATATTTCCCACTGCATGTAACTATCTAAATGAAATAGAAGATTTTTAAAAGCTTTCAAGTCATCAGTGTCCCAACCAGTAGCGGCCGGTGATCGAAATCCTCGGTGAGGCCAGATGCAACTAGTTTAAGTACCTGCGGTAGGATATATTTGTTTATGATATTAATTATTATTGTTTTTATATTATTAATATCATTATTACTGCATTATTATTATTATTATTATTATTATTATTATTATTATTATTATTATTATTATTACTATTAATGAAAAATAATAATTTCACTCACCAAATAAGCTGTTACGCTGTGAGTTTCAGTGATTGTTTCAGTGTGATGAAGCAGCCCATATTATATGTAGAAAATTTCACTTTCTTTCTTTTCTTTTTATTTTTTTCCCTTGACAGCAACAAACAAGGCCAACAGAGAAGTTTATTTTACACCACATTACCACTTAACCAGTTATGTTGCCTATACCAGGATGCAATAGAAACTCGCGTTTTAAGATTATCTGTCAGAAAAATTGTCAGTGATGTCGTAGGTATCTCGATGGACTTTCTCTTTATTTAAAACTTCCTTTCTTTCAATATTATTTCTTTTCGAAAAAGGAAACTCTAACAATGAATTAACTACACCCGCATTATTTCGCGCATTTGTTTCTGTTTATATTTCCCCGAAATACATAACAACATTGGCCCAGATTCATTACTGTAATACGAAGTACAATAGTACAACACCCTCGCTTACGTCATAAACTAATACATAAGGGGAGAGAATAGTGTGGGTCTCTGCTTACCAAAGAGCTGGAATTTTTGTTATTTATGGCCTATTTAGGGAAGACAAGTCACCATTGCTATTCCCATCCCACTCTAACCTTCAGGCCGGCCAGTGGATAGGAAGAGTGAAACCTGACCAGACCACGAGGCCAGACGAATTGTGCCTCAGCTACAACGTCTCAAGCGCAAACTCAAAGCCCGCGAAAATACAGGAAATGCAGAAACCGGACACGGCACGAGCGATCCTGGCCTCAGGAACAAATTTTACTGCAAAACAGATCTATATACATCACAAGCCAGACGCGGCACGAGCGATTCTGGCCTCAGGAGCAAATTTTACTGCAAAACAGGTCTATATAAATGACAAAGTTTTCAAATGCTTCTACAGCGATATATGCTTCATTAAAATAACTAATACAATATATAAAACACACAAAATTTGATTTCATTTAAGCCAAATGACTGAGGCCCGGCCTCACTTGCCTCAGTCAATTAGCCGCCAATGGTACCAACTTAATTTATTTATGCCATATGAATGACTCTGGCACATTTCACAAGCTTAAAAGGGAAACATGAATTCAACAATCTTGTAACTCTACCGTAAATTTATATAAAAAAAAAACACTCACAAAAATATCAGACCATTGAATGCCACTCAAATGTTTTTCAAAATTAATAGCATTATATTCACTAAAGCAACGGAATGTCATAAAAATAGGAGATTCATTATTATGTACACTTGGTCAAAATGGACGTGGCCGGTCTCTTGAGCATCGAAAATTTTCAAAGTCCCTTCGGGTGAGCGCGCAGTTCACTACCGTAAACCTCCGTGCGCCGCTTTAGTTAACTCCATAATACAAGGTGCTGATTTGGGCTACCTCCACAGTATGCTTGACTTATGTTAATTAATGTTACTTAGAGATAATTACAAAATTGATGAAAATTTGTGGTTATAATTCCAGGAAATCAGGATATATTTTGTCATCAGGATTATGATTTCTTCTTATTTATAATTACTGCGTTTTTGGCCCTGATGATAATGGATTTAGATTAGTGTAATAATCATATTCCCTGTAGCACAACTTGCAAATTAATTATTGTCAATTATTTTACCGTCAACATATTTACTGAATGTTACTTAGGCAATAGAGTGTAAAGCAGCAGGGACTAATAAAATAACCAACACAGCATTTTAATATGAAAGCCCCTAATTGTCATCTTTAATGTTACTTCCATCTAGCGTCAAATGTTTCTATTAACACGAAAAAAATAATAAAGCGAAAAGTATTGTAAGGATACAAAAAATGACGAAAACCTATTATATGTTCACTGATGCATTTAAAAGGCAACAAAAAAAAAGTTTAGTAACTCCACGAAGATTTTTACTTACAACCTCACGAGTTCTTAGCTATCGCTCTACAAACTACGTTAAGAGTTTTACTGCAGTCTGAACGGCATTGTAACGAGCAATGGTCGTACTCCACTTGATAACCTGTTATATACAGTATGTAGTGTTTGTGTTACAATATTCACGGTTTAAACACCCTGAACGATCTGTTTGTTTCAAATCTCGTATATGAATTATTTTCTCGGAAGATTTTAGTGATTAATAGTTGTGTTCCCCATTATAACTGCTAGAAGAATATACGCAATCTTTTGAACAAAGCCTGGCTGTCCCGAGCGCTCACGGAAATACCCGATTCGAACTTAGTCTCTCAGACGCCGGCCACTTTGTTTGACCAAGTGTACACTTTTATTGATAAGTTTAATATCACTACGAAGTGCATTGTGAACTGATAAAGGCACCTTAACAACATCTATACTAATAAAAACTCTTTATGTATTAGTTATAATATTGTCAAGGCATGAAATACATCTTGTGACCCTTGTATTCCTAAAATAACAATCGACAGATCTTAAAACATTAATTAATAGTGAACTAATAGCAGAATAAATTATATCGTACATCAATATTAATATCATCACATATTTCAAGAGACTTTTTAATGATAAAAGGAGTAACATTAATTCATCAAGCTGTGTGAAAAAACATATAAGCATCACCTAAATGAGAACGATATATACGGAAGCAAAGATGACATTAAAACTTTTTAAAATAACAGAAGAAGCCTCAAAGTGAATTTCAATACAAAATTCATCAATACTGTCTTATTAATTGAAATCGAGATCCTTCTCTTAAAAAATTACAACACCACTATGAGAATGAACAGTCCTACAATTAACACTGACACAAATAAAACCATTAGTATTAATAAGGCCACTATTACTGTAAGTGAGCGAATGTTCCTATCCAAATTCAACCTCGCAAATTTCAAGCGCCATAATGAAAAATAGATCCCTATTAGAAACAAGAACAACCAAATTTCTTGGCTTAAAAATCGATAATGTGTTAAATTGGAAAAATCATATTAAAGAAATTATCCCCAAACTGAATTCAGCATGTTTTGCTATACCATATATGCAAAAGATAGTAAATATCAATACCTTAAAAACAATATACTTTGCATACTTCCATTCGGTAACGAGTTTTGGAATAATATTCTGGGGAAATTCCACAGACAGGAACAGTATATTCCTATTAAAAAAATAGTAAATAGAATAATAGTAGGTGCTAAATCTAGGGAATTGTGTAGGACTATTTTCTAAAAACTACAAATAATGGCCGTGGCTTGTCAGTATATTTTTTTCACTAATAATCTTCCTCGTATGTAATCGTGAAAACTTTGTAACTAATTCAACAGGTCATAGCATAAGTAGGCCTACACGTCAAAAAAATGACTTTCACACTCCATCGGCAAGTCTATCTTGCAATCAAAAAAGAGTGCATTATACGGCAGTAAACATTTTTAATAGCCTCCCTATCGACGTAAAAATTAAAACTCAAAACATAAGATTATTTAGAGCCAAATTAAAGAAGTACCTAATTTCTCACGCCTTTTATTCTGTAGGTGAATTCATGACATTCAATAACGCTTCTTGAAATTGATACTAAAACTGTGTGTTGTACTAGTAGCAGAGTGCTGCATTGGAGTTAAATCGCTCGCTTGAACTCGGTCGAATGTCGCACGCTCGAATGAGATAAGCATAGATAATAAATAGAAGCACAGTACAAGGTAATCTCACCGACATGTCTTATCTTGTATGGAAGGCGACAGATAAGACACACATATGTTTTGCTCACACGGTAAAAAATAAGGCTTTATTTTCTGCGTTTATGACAAATGTCTAATGGAACATACCAAAACAGTAATATGAAGTTATAAATAAAATAGTATCAAAAACTTCGTTATACAGTTATTATTCCTAATTAATAATTATTTAATATTTGATTTACCACACATATATAATATGATAGGTCCATACATAGTTTTCCGTCTATATACTGCGACAATGTAGAAACGTTTTACAAAATATTATTATATAGCAGTAAATTAATAACAATATTAGTATAGAGATAACGTCACAGAAAATATAATAAAACGATTGATCATGCTGTACAATTGTTAGACACAAAGATTGATACACTAATTATTAGGGATTATTATTACTAGAAAACTTGATACATTTCTTGCATTATAGTAATTGTGTTCTCCGTTTATAATAATTACATTTAGATCCAATAACATCTATCAGATATGGCAAAAACAAAATCACTCCTGTGTGGAAAAAAAAAAAAAAAAAAAAAAAAATTATCTACAACATTTATATTACATTTTAAAGCAAGTTTTGTAGTTGTACTATGGAGAGGTTAGTTAAACACTACAAAGTTTTGAAATGATAAACATCTATGATGTTACTACACAGTTCATGACTGTATCAAGAACGAATGTCTAAAGCTCGGCTTATACCGTTGGAGGAGTTATCGCTCGTGACAATTTTACCCATCATGCATGTGCACTACCTATCGGATTATGCTATGAACTACTTGGCGCTCGAGCGAAAACGTCCGATGCAGGCTTCTGACTAGTAGACTATATTGTAAACCTCGTCTGTATATATTTCATCTAGACTGTGACTATAAATTAAGACTTTATAATACAATTAATTTTTTTTTTACTTGTTCCATATTCTAGGTGCGAAGCAATGTACGGATACCATGGAATGTTAATAAATACAGTACAATAATTATATTCGTTTAAAATAATTTCAGTTCATTAATCTTATTAAAAATTGACTGTATATTCTGAGAATAAATACTAAAAGTTTCAGAAGAATTATTCACAATGCAATTACTAGTTACTTTTCTACACTCGATCTTTGTCTTAATTGAAAAAATTGATGTAGACACGTATTCTTAGGCCACAATTCCGGATTCATTACAAGTCCACATTTTCATTATATAGGTCAACCTCAAATGAAGCGTATCGATCTGGATGTCTGGATTGCAGTTGCTCACAAACAAGTTCAGGATACTTAGGTTTTAAAACTCGACAATTAATCTATAAACATGAAACGAAGTAAATTTGGACATCGTAGCTAACTCGTCCGTTATCATTTAATGGCGGTGACGTATTTTTAATATTTATTTTATTAGGTTATTTAACGACGCTCTATGAACGTCTTAGGTTGTTTAGTGTCTGAATGAGATGAAGGTGATAATGCCGATGAAATGAGGTCCACACGTGTGGAGTAACAGTCAGCGCGTCTTGCCGCGAAACCAGGTGGCCCGGGTTCAATCCCGGTTGGGGCAAGTTACCTGGTTGAGGTTTTTTCCGGGGTTTTCCCTCAACCCAATACGAGCAAATGCTGGGTAACGTTCGGTGCTGGACCCCGGATTCATTTCACCGGTATTATCACCTTCATTTCATTCAGACGCTAAATAACCTAGATGTTGATACAGCGTCGTAAATAACCCGATGAAATGAGTCCGGGATCCAGCAACGAAAGTTACCCAGCATTTGCTCATATTGGGTTGAGGGAAAAATGACGTATTAATTATCTAATATGTGTACTAAGGTTTGTAGCCTATAGTACTAAAATAACAGTTTTATCAGTAAAGTTTTTGCACTATCGTGTCTTTTGTTGTATTTACAGCTATCGTTGTTAGGCCTTGAAAGTTAGAATTCCCACACAGAAACTTCTTGTTAGAGAAACCATTCTTGATAACAAAACTATACTGAAATAGACCCATTACAGTGCACTTATTGTTACTTTACCATTACAGTGCAGTTTTGCGAAGGCTTTGCAATAATATTGCTGTAAATTTCCAATGCAATATATTTTATTCACAATTTTAAAAGAACGATCGTGCAAAAAATGTTGTACAATAGCCTACACGTTTGTGAAGTGTATTACAAAATCTGGACAATTGAGAAACTTGCTCTGCTCGTCTTTCAAACTTTTCCACGATTTTGTAAAAAGCACTTCCCAACCTTGCATCGTAATGTAGGCCTACTATTGACCGTTCGGTACATTTCTTTATCGCATTCATTTCTTTGTCTCATTTGTTTATTGTTAGTGTCAAGTCTCGGTCATTGTTTATATTTCTCCTTAATAAGAGACTGGACGAAATTCTGCAAATTGTAGCCTTATGTGGTGATTTAGAAGATGTAGCAGACATCTTGTTGGTTCAGGTTATTGCAAAAAAAAATAGCATTGATCACCGCATTACCGTCGGTAACATTAAATCTCAAACAGAAGCCTCCAACCACAACGCTAATGTTCCCGTTATCTGCTGCTCTGCTTCTTACAATAGCGTGTGGATTTCGATTCTGATTGGCTCTGCGATTAGTGACGTCACGATACCGTTAAGAATGACGGACGTATGGAGTGCGATAAGTACGAAACTCTACATTGAATTGTGACATGTTCGTGTCTCGCTAATTATAAGTTCAGCATGAAGCCGGGGTTCAAACTGGAGTGATGCGAGTTAAGAGGAATGAGAGTTTTTTTTCTATTTAAGTAATACGCTTCTGCCAAATTTACACACTTAATGTCATCACCACTAATAACTACGGCGGCCCAGTTCAAAAGAAAAACATCTCAAAATTTAAAATTTTGAGATATATGCATTTTAAAGTTTCATATTGCTGTGAAAAATGCAATTAACATCACTTTAATTTGAAAATTATAGTACACTAGTGGCTTGTGCAGCAAATGCTGCAAACTAAGTTCAGTAGACGTTCAAATAAACATTTTTCAGATTTATTTTCAATGAAGAATACCAGACAATAAGAAAGTTATTTGCTTCCATAATAATGAAAGATACTCTCTCGAGCCAATACCGAAGAGAACCACGCATATAATTATCTACACCACACCGCCATTAAATATGTGAAAAAGACCCAACCCCACTTGATTAACAACTATAAACATATTTGATTTTTAATAATATTATTATTATTATCTTACGTAATTTTTATAGCTTTCAGTAACATATACTATATATACTATACTGGGTGTTCAGTTCAAAGTGTGTCATGGCTCGCTGTATGCCGTCATGTGGCTAGTCGATGAGCCTAGAGAATTCAATCTTCCTACACTTCCGCTGAGGTGTATTACTTATGTGCCGAGAAGTTGCCTAGCAAGTACGGCGTTCATTCAGAAGAGTACTTACAGATACGTACGGTAACGCCGGTAATGGCAGGAATGTGAACTGTTTCGAAACATGTACTGAGGTGAGTTTTTATCTTACTGTCGGGATATGTGGAGAGGGTTAAGACGATTACTTACGTATTTGTTTACATTAATTTCGACGGTCAACATGGACGCGGAGCATTTCATTTGTATTGTGGAATGTTGCCGTACGCAACCGATGATAACAAATACCCTGCGTACGTCTTGCCCGCGCAAAACACAGTTCGAAAGAGGTTATGGTAGCACACAGACCGTACAGACCGCCATCTGTTGCTACGACGTTCAAGTTATACCGAACACGTTCTCAAGTTCAGATTGAACGCCTTGATTAATAGGCAACTTCTCTGACACAAAAGCTGAAACTCGCTTCAAATCGCTGACTCATCAACAGTGACGTCATGACACACTTTGAAATGAACACCCAGTATAGCCGCCACTCAGTAAAATATAGAAATCGAAATCTACATCTACTTATATAACCCCAAAACGTTTGACTTTCATATCATCAGTATATCATTAATATATATATATATATATAATTAATGAAAAATAGTCACATGGCATTAACTACAATAATATTTCATTTCTAATGGTAATAATGTCATCAAACCACCTCAGGGTTTGTAGTTTTTAATATGCAATACACAGCTGTACCCAGAAAACTACACACCACAGAATCGAACCTGTAAATTATTTTTAGTAAGTTAAGTTTTTAATAATCAATTTAATTTGAGCTCTAAATATGTCAGCATTCTTGCAGATCATGGCCTTCGTGTAATATTGTTTACTGTAGTGTGTGTTTTGTTTTATTCTGAAATGCAATTAGCTAGTTCTCAAAACTGACGACAGATGGATTTTGGAAAATAGGAAAATTATTTTGAAAAATTGACATTTTACTGAAAACTACTATTGTTCTGAAAAAGTTTGAGTTCCAAGCTTCAAAATGAGGGGACATTTATTAAAATCCGTTCAGCCGTTTTCCCGTGATTTCCATTACCAGTTCAAATTATATATATATATATATATATATATATATATATATATATATATAAACATGATTAACAGGATTTGTAGTACTTACAATAATCCCAGAATTTTACTGGAAGTTTGTTTTTATGACATATTTTCAGTTGTTGCCTTTTTGATCTGGCACTTACTGTAAATTGACAGCGATTGTTTCGCGATAGAGTAACCTTAAATAGGGAAAAATAAGTAAATAAATTCAGCGAGAGACTTCTTAAACGATGACAATAGAATATTAAATTCTAGAAAATGGTTATAGTCGGGGGTAAACAAATCCCGGTTGCCAAATTGCCATGACGCTTAAAAATATTTATGTGGAGTCTGAACCTGAGTTGAAATGTTTTGAGATCAGCTGCCACATTATCTGGTGGCTAGAGCGCTAATTTATAATCTCGTGGTCACAGGTGCCATCCCCAGTGCACCCCCAATTTATAACTTTTTTGGACAAGCCCGTGGTCCAGGTAACACAGGAGTTTTCTCCGGGAGCTCCTGTTCTCGTGTGGCATGCAGACAAATCTTCATCATTATGGTGGGTGTAGCGTAGACCAGCTTCCTATGGCGCACCCTGGGCAACGACTCTGTCTTTAAATTGGTCTACATTACTGGCTTCATATGGGTGAATGGTGAACACTTAAGTACCCGCTATTAGTGAAAAAAGAAACTTTGATTTATTGTGTACTTCTATGACTAATACATAGTAATGCCACCGGCGTAGCTCAGTCGGCTAAGGCGCTTGACTGCCAGTCATGAGTTGCACTGGATTGTGGGTTCGATTCCTGTTTAGACTGGTTACCTGGTTGGGTTTTAGCGAGGTTTTCCCCAACTGTAATGCGAATATTAGATAATATATGGCTAATCCTCGGCCTCATCTCGCCAAATACCATCTCGCTATCACCAATCCCATCGACGCTAAATAGCCTAGTAGTTTATACAGCGTCGCTAAATCACAAAAAAAAAACATAATGCTAACAAAAGCGGTATTGAAAATAATTTTTTCCACCCATATGAAGACAAATTGTGTAGAACAGTTTACTGACAGACTCCTATGGCGCCCGAAAACTTTGGAGTTTTGTCTATGCCTAGATAAAATGCATAGGCCTAATATTTAATGGTTTAATATAGCGTTTCTCAAACTATGGTCCGCGGACCACCTGTGGTCCTCGATGTCTGCCCTTGTGGTCCTTCAAAAAAGACAGAAGAAAAAATAAAACTCAGCGAATTGCGTATCACATTATAGCCGAAAAATTCAGAATTTGTAAATGACACATGGCAATCGCCTTTCACCTTTTATCGCTTTATGAAATTTATTTACCCTGCCCGTCTATCAACTTCCCACTCTACTCTCAGCAACAAAAGAGGGATTTAAAGCACTATCAACATGGTGTTTCTTGCCATCTTTTCCATGCACATCTGGCGCCGTGCCTGTAACCCAGCTAGGGACCATCCGAATTCATAACAGGACCAAAGTACCGAACCTTTTCATGTAGGCCTATTGATGAGTTTCTTAATAGTTTTGCCGACATCCAGTCTGCAGATGGAAATGGTCACGTACTGTACGTCGTACACCAATAATAGAACATGCAAAATTGCATCTTTACTTGTTAAAAATCGGGCATGTTTCTGCATTTTTTTTTTTTCCTGTTTTTCCAGATGACGATATAAGAAATTTTCTTCTATTAGTATTAATTTAATTAGTTAATATTAATATAAAATTGATTGAATTAAATTAATTATTTTTACATTAAATATAAGTATACTGGTATTAAAATATGCTACATAAATGTAAATTGGCTTTCGAAGGGAACAAGAGTAAGTTGGTCCGCGGAACTGATCTGACTTGAAAAAGTGGTCCCCACTTCAAAAAAGTTTGAGAAACACTGGATTAATAGATCACATTAAAATAAATAAATACTAAAAAATAAAAAAGCAAATAACATTCAGTTGTTCATTACACTCATATTTATTTGAATTTCACATCACTACTGTTAAAAAGACGAAATTGTTATTAAAACAAATCTAATAAAAGCAAATGTCAACAATAAGGTTCAAACTCATTCACTGCCTTTCACATCAACAGGAAATAAATATGCCCTACCAACTACTCTTAAAATGATATAGCACAACAGTAAAAATTTCGAGTTGTTGGCGTTTTGAACTGGGCCGTCGATTTGTAGCCTATATTAATCAGAGTATCCCTACAAGTTACAAGTCTCAATAATATTAGTTGGATATTGTCAGCTAGATGCAGCTTTTCTCTGTAACGATTGCAAATATGAGCCAGCGAACGATGTTCGAGTAGAAAGCGACTAAATGGAAACTCGATCCTTCAGTTGGAGTTCGTCTTTCATTCTTATGACGCCTAAATGCCTGCTCTATTTCTGTAGTAGTCTATTTCCAAGGCTGAAAATCTACCCGTTCAAGTTTGCTATTCTTACTCCTCTCTCCAAAGGAAACAGCGAGCAGAATACAGTAGACCAGGCATGCCAAAATTCAGACTCTGAATGTGCAGTTTTGTGCGCGGATCGCCGGTCTGTGCAGACTGCATCATTCGACCGTTGCTCTTACCCGTTCTTACCTGGAGGGGTGTACAATAATCTATTCTGCGCTTCTAGGGTTGGATTAAATAGACATTTAGACATTATAAAATACTTAGCAGAAGGAAAAAAAACATGATTACTATCAGTGTCTATATTTGACAATTGTAATACAAGAAACTTTAGTCTTACTCAGTTATACTTCACAAAGTAGTGGTTTGTAAAACATAATTTATTAATATGATTTTTATATAGTATTTGAAGAAAAAATACTGCAGTAATTTCGAAACAAAAAAAAAAAAAACGAACAAGTATTTCATTTTACATAGTAGGTACTAATTATTTTAAAGTAATAGATCCTACTCTTTCATTGTTCGTCAAGCATTATTATTTATTGGGATCATATGTACAAATTTTGAAGAAAATATCATACTCCCAATTAATTACATGCAGTAGGACATTGTGAAGTTTTATACTGAAATAATTTCCTTGCTGTACGTCAATATAAATTAACATTAATATTAATAAATACTATAAATTAAGCTTAGAATTTAAATTCATATATAGTTTATTTGGAAAACGTTGAGAGCAAGTATCGACAAGTTGGGAGCGTTACTGAAAGAAATTAAAAGTCTAGTTCACAAGCTGTGAAGCAACGATATTCTATTAATGTCAGGTTTAAAGATTTATTAATGTAAGTATATTAACATAATATAGTGACGTGAGATGAAATATTTGGCATTATATATTTTTCCAGAAAATTTTTCCGCCTTGCAAATAGTTGTTTTCATCGCTCCTTACAATCTCAAGAGCCACACATGTATTCCTCACTATATTCTCATCACTTACCAGCTTATGAAATGAAAGTCATAAGTCGTCTATTGATTGTTAGTACAGACTCCAAAATAACGCCGTTGTCAAGTTCGTTTTGCCGTGAGAGTACTGATTAAGAAATAAGCGCTGGCAATATCATATTTTGAGAACTTTACTAATCTGATCTAAACTTTCACAACACTATTACCTCTAAATGGGCTGATGAAAGCATTTCATTTTAAAATAATTATTGTTGGCTGAGGAAAATATTATAACAATTATGTTATATGATTCGTAATTTCTCTTCTCCGTTATCTGTGAACTCCTCACTTTATTTATCGTAACTCATTCACATACACAGCCAAATCAGCACCCGTACTGAAACTGCGTTACTGAAAGAAAAGCTGATATGCTGTTGCAGGTCTGTATAGCCCTGTCGCGTTCCCCTTCAAGGCGATTCACTCCCTCCAGGTAGGGAATAGAAAGTGCACATCGCACAGAGACTACTGCACAATGTGCAGGGTTTTGGCATGCCTGCAAGTAGACCTTAAATTGTTATAGCATCCTCCAGCTATGGAGGCAGTCTAATTTACAGGGCTTCTATGCATATACTATCACGTGATACATTTTACAGGACTGCAGGACGTTGATGAAGCCATATTTGTATACTTGCTTGATTAGATATTTGATTGGTAGTTTAACAAGTATTAACTATGATATTCAATAATATAAATTATTTTGTGCAGGAGCAACATTAGGAATGAGAAAATCTTCACAGGCATGCAAATAGTAACATCGTAAAATATTTTAGATACAGATTACAATCGATATATTTGAAGGATTAGCAACTGACTAAATCAGTAGTTATCAACTAATTTACACTGTGCATCTTCCTAGCTCGCTCGCTTGCCTTGAACAACGGAGTGTGTGATAACTAGACATCGGATTTTTAGGCACTAAAAATTGCAGTTTTAGGCGCCTAAAATAAGCTCAAAATGTGTAAAATTAGGCTCTATTTTAATGAAAATAGGCATTTTAGGCACATCAAGGTATCATACTTATTTCTTTCTCTGAAATTTTTAGTTATACACTAAAATACGCACAAAAAAGTATGTTTAAACATTAAAAAAGAATACTATATTATATTTATAAACAGAGCTGCACAAATTTAATATATTGAAACTAATGAAATAATGATTATTGATATCAAGATTAATCATTTTAAGTTATTGAAATTCAGTTCCATGCTCAGACTTTATTATAATTATCTGCACAGTACACCACCAGAATTTTTTCTAAATTCTCCACAGTTAACCTTTGCCTTTTGTCACTGAGAATCATTTTGAAAGCAGAAAAACTTCTTTCAACCGAAACTGATGTGAGAGGCGCAAATTTTAAATTAGGTACAATAGAAACATCAATACTAACTGGAACATTTACACTTTCCCCCGATATCACTCTTGATACTTTTTCCAACAATGAAAATCCTACATTCTTATTTAATACGTTGTCCCACTTATTTTTAACTTTTTTCCCAGTTTCACCCAAAGCAGAATGTATGTTCACTTGAGCTTCCTTTACTATTGCTATTTGGCTACAAAGAGATGGTTTTTCACGTTCTAATTGTTCAATGCTTGCAGGTATGAAAGAAAAGTTTGATGTTATGTAGGCAATATCGTTTTTCACTCGTGAGTCATTCAGACAATCTTTCACTGCTTTCACACACGCTACACTATCAGTTTCAGGTAATTTATCAATAACTGTGACCAATTCTTTAAAATACTTAGAATAATACACCACTGACTGAATCCAGGTTCCCCATCGTGTAACAACCGGCTGAGGTGGGAGTGGGATATCTGGAAAGTTCTCTTTGAATATTGAAATCCTGGATGGGGCTTTACAAAAACATTTTTTTGAGTTAGAAATAAACGAATTGACAAGAGGAAATTTATTCCGGATTGTTTCAGAAACCCTGTGAAGGCCATGTGCTAGACAGGTTACATGCGTGAGGTTAGGATAAAATGTTTTAAGAAGTGGAGCTGCAGCAACCATGTATGAGGCAGCATCAGTACAAAACAACAGAACTTTAGAATCGTCAATATTACCTGAGTATAAAGACTGTAGGCCTTTATTTACAAAATAAGCAATGGCTTGGCTATTCACTTTCGAAAGTTCCTTAACACATACGAGGTGTGGAATCGAAGGTCCATCAGGACTAAGTTTTCCTACTACCATATTTGCTATATACCTATTCATAGGATCTGAGGTTTCATCCACAGAGACCCATATGTAAGAATCACCTATATCCTCCCGAATGGAAGCTAAAGTTTCATTGTATATTCTGTCTAAGTAATTTTTTCTTAGGGTCGACTCAGATGGGATATTTTGTTTGCAGTATTTTTGTAAAAACTGTCTTAAAACCGGATTTTCAATTGCATTCCAGGGAATGTTAGCAGCAACAAACGCTCTGGTTAAATCAGCATAGAAATTTCTGCTGAGATTGGATGAAGTAGGCTGTGTTAGTAAAGTTTGTTGCAGTTGATTTTTCTGCTGAGCTTTAGCCTTATGAGCCGCTCCTTGCACATGCTGCTTTAGGTGGCACTTCTTTTCTTGCGAAATCTAAATATGTAAAGTAAACTGAATTAAAATAAAATCCTAATTGTTGTATTGCCGTATTTCTATCACAAAGTTAGTGGGTTCGAACAATCAAAATTTTAATGACCTGCAAATACTTTAACTATCGGAATTTAAAAGGTTAAAGTGTAGTGGTCTTAAAAAGAATTATACCTCAGGATAGCTCAGTCAATGTATAAATATTATAGGCCTACTCATTAAAATTAATAGAATTTATATATTTCAACTATTGTTACATACCTGTTTGCTACAAATCTTGCAGAATATTATTTTTCCATCATAAGTGAATTCTGACTATTCTGTTAACCATTGCCGGATCCATGTAGATTTTGCACTTATATTTTTCGGCATTATCGCGTTAAACTTCACAGGAAAACGTCCTACCGCTCAAAACTTCTCAACACAAATAAGGTGAGGGAAAGAGCATTCAAATGAACCGTTGTTATTGAGATTCAATTGGACAAAAATACAAAGTTCCACTTATTGTTGCATTTCCTGGTAGTGTTAACACTAGGAGGGCCATTCTTTTAAATATTTTGTAACGGTTTACCCTACTAATTCGCAGTTTTACGACTTTTCATAAATATTTCAAAAACACTCTTTCTCCAAAAATTGTGATTTTATGACACTCTGAAGGGCAGTACAGCTAATCGGTTTCAGACCGAAAACAGTCATTTTTATAGTATAGTATATCTCTGAATCGGTAGCAGCACATGTTGTGATTGTTGCCTGCTTCAAAACTAAGGTTGGTTCTTTGTCGGCATTTATGCCTCCAAACATGTTAAATTCGGTGAAATCTATTGCAAGTGTCGTGAGATTCAAAACATTTTGTTTCCTTTATCAATGGTTTCATGGCCGATGTGAAGCAAACTTTCCACTTTTTAAATGCCTTAAACTTCGCAGTGAATGCATGTATAAATTATAAAAAGTAAGAGTAAAATGCGAAACTTTACAGTGAGTTAGGCATTTTTAGGCGAATATTAACAAATTAGGCTCTAATAACCGTTTTAGGGCATTTTAGGGCACTATAAAACTCTTTGAATACCTTTCAATTTCCATGAAACACAAATATTAATAATTATTTTTACTTTTCTCCTAAAGAAACAAAATAGGCATTTGTCCTAGAATCCGATGTCTGGTGATAACGGAGCAGACGTGCAGTGGCGGTGTGTCTGCTTTTAATGAGCAAGACATTTGACATGATTCGAATAAATGAACATTAACTTTATTATTGCATTAGAATATTTAACATATGCAAACAGAATATGAATATGATATTAAATAGCGGCAGAACATTATTACTGGCACAATTTCAGTTAAATAATTTTCAAATTAATAAAAAAGTCTTGTATGTACTTCTAAATTGAACACGTATTGCCACTACATACATAAATATGCATTAACTAAACTGTTAACATGATGAATGGTACTATTTTAGGTTAATAATCTATAATAATAATATTAGTAATAATAATAATAATAATAATAATAAAAATAATCTGTAGCAAAAATTTTTTTGGTAATTTTCGATTTTCCAAAAATAAATGGTGTTAACATGTATAATTAACCATCCTGAAACCGAAAATCGCTTTTTTGAAGTTTTTGTTTGTATGTCTGTCTGTGTCTGTCTGGATGTTTGTTACCTTTTCACGCGATAATGGCTGAACGGATTTCAATGAAAATTGGAATATAAATTAAGTTCGTTGTAATTTAGATTTTAAGCTATATGACATTCAAAATACGTTATTTTAGGGAGTGGTTATAAAGGGGCATGAATTAAATGAATCGAAATATCTCACTTATTATTGACTTTTGTCAAAAAATTACACAGAAGTTTCTTTAAAAATGATTTCTGATACGTTTTATTCTTTGAAAAATTTTTATAGGACTGATATTTAATGAGATAAATGAGTTTTAAAATTAAAATAACTGCCATCTAAGGCGGTGTAATGAAATAAAAAACAAATGACTTCGTCTATAAGGGGCCTTGGACAACAACAATCGAAAGCTATGAAACATAGCCTACAGAGAATGTTTCTGTGTTTGTATGAAGTAATATCGGAAGCTAAATTAACCGATTTGTATAATTAATTATTATTTCATCATTGGAAAGTGTAGTTTCTCTAGATGGACATAATGCTATAATGTTATTACAGTAACTTCTGAGTGAATCGAGGATAGGTAAGATTAAAATAGCTTCTTAAGCACAGAAAACTTGATAGGCTATTCTGTTAATTCGTTTCCTTTATTTCCTAAAATAATTTTTATATACACATTCATTTTCATCTCAGAGAATTAGCGAACAACGAGAGTGTATTGATTTAGTATGAAGTAATAGTACGTTAGCTTAGCAATCCATTATTTTATAATTCAAATTTTAACTATGCTCTATTGAATCGTGTTAAAATACATTATATATATATATATTATATATATATATATATATGCAATGCAAAAAAATTGGGTAATGAGCCAAGCAGATTATGTTGCTCTGTTGTAAACGTTGTTCCTCCTGAGATTCAAGAGCCCCCACAGCAAATTAAAAACTCACTTATTGGAGTACATCCGTTATCAACACACTTTTTTATATAATATAATATAATATAATATAATATAATATAATATAATACAATACAATACAATACAATACAATACAATACAATACAATACAATATATACTAATAATAAATCTGTAGCCAAAATTTGTCTTGTAATTTTCGATTTTCCAAAAATAATTAGTGTTAACATGTAATTAACTATCCTGAAACCCAAAATCGCTTTTTGGACATTTTTGTTTTTTATGTATGTATGTCTGTCTGTCTGTCTGTCTGTCTGTCTGGATGTTTGTTACCTTTTCACGCGATAATGGCTGAACGGATTTCGATGAAAATTGATACATAAATTAAGTTCGTTGTAGCTTTAGATTTTATGCTATATGGCATTTTTGAATACTTAATTAAAAGGAGCCTAAATTAAATAGATCGAAATATATCTCTTATTATTGCTTTTTGTTAAAAAGTTACATAACAAAAGTTTCTTTAAAAATGATTTCCGATAAGTTTTATTCTATGCAAAATTTTGATAGGACTGATATTTAAGCATATACAAGACTTTTAAAATAACAATATAATACATTTTCACCGCCACCTCAGATTTTAGCGTTGTTGTTCATGCAGTAATTCCTATGTGCATAATATAACATTTTTTAGTAGGTAGAAAAAACACATTTATTCATTTCATGGCAATGGTGCATAGGAGATCCTGAATTCTTGCATTTCGAAAGAAAGAAATATAATTACGTATCACTATATATGCTGTGTCACTATTTAAGTTATTTGAAGGGTTCAGAACCATAATGAGCCAAGCCCCATTTACTGGAGTCGTAGAAAACAAGGATTAAAACTAAGTTATTTCCATAATTCAATGGAAACATATAGCAAGTAATATAAAGTATACACATTAATCTAAAAGACATGTCAATCTTCATTTAACTATGGTTGTATGCAATAACAATTTAGAAACATGTTAAAGGAATTGTCATTACACCAATTGAGTGGTCTCTGGATCAAAATGATCGAATTTTAATTTTTTAAATACAATGTAAATTAAGAAACATATTAAACTATTTATTTTTCTATCAAACACGAATGTTCTCTGGATCAAATGTCCTATTTTAATTATGTAATTACTTTATATTTATTTGTTACGGTTACAGCGGAGCGCACGGTTACGGATAGTAAATAAATAAATGAGTGAATAGATAAATAGACAGACGAACAAACGAACGAACGAACAAACGGGCGGGCGAGCGGGCGGGCAGCTACTATTTGTGAAACACGAATAGAAGTTTACTCAACAATGGCAGCGATTTTTCGGGATCTTTGGATCCTCTTTTCACTCACCAACTACTCAATGTTTGGAAACACTGTTTGAGTGGTGCACAGTCTCAGTGCACATTTTAAATTGTAATCTGACGATTGATTCCTATGTCGAGATTTATTTTCATCAAAGAAAGGAACTGTTCGCAAATGTATGTTGACCTAAATAAGTACAAGATTCGAGCAGCATGTCTGTGCAATCGTGGAAATCGGACCTGTGGAAGATTGTTATGAAAGTCACACAAACGTTTCTTGGTTGCAAATTTCTCCTTCAATTCCCGATCACATTGCAAAGCCAAGAGTTCCAACTGCATTTCAGTTGAAGCACGGTGAACCTCCATGGAATATGGAGTCGCGAATATTTCAAAAATACATTAAGACTTTCCAAATCCTGGAATCTTGAGTGCAATCCAAATTTTGTTCTTCTAGTATTTGTGCATATTCTTACGGTCGTTACAGAAGTGTGAACTGTTCTTAGTTTTGAGGAGTATGCGAGGTTCTTATCCTTTAACTGACGTTATCAATGTGAAATGTAAGTTTCAAGGCCGTAACTTTCTTGCCATCAGAAGTGAAAGTTTGTAACTTGGACGCACAGCTGATTCGCTAAAATTATGATCCGCCGGTTCATCGGGGCTTTGATCGGTTTCTGTAGACCAATGGCGGGCATTCCTGCGGCATTGCCGCAGTGATGTCAGACCTCAGCAAAGCATCAAATTTACCCCATACCTTCCCCTTCCCCCGCTCCATGAAAATACTGCGAGTGTACGTGGCGGATTATACTGGATTGCTGTACCTGAGAGCTTCATTAGTGATACAATGTCTTTCGCAGAATCATATGAATCGAGAGGACGTCACACTTACAAGAAAGATGGTTCTTTCATTTCTCATGTTTAGGATCAGTTACAAATATTCAGGACGCGAACTTAAATATGTACATTCTTAAAATAGACCACCTCTTATACGAGTTCAAAGAACACAGATTCAGTGATTTTCAAAGATGGAGAAAGATTTCAATATTTTTTACCACTACTTTTCATTTTAAATTGAAAATGTTATCCCAGAATTGCAGTTAGAGGTACTGGATTTGCATAATGATGGCTTCTTGAAAGCAGAATGTGAAGGTCTGCTGGGGGTTAAAATTTTTTAAAAGATGCCCAGTACTACATATCTGCTACTTAGACAGTTTGCTTCAAAAATAATGAGTACCGTCATTTCCCACAACTATGGTCCTGGAACGTAACTATTGTCCACGATATAACTATTCAAATTTTGTACTCCATAACGTAGTACCTCGTTTATCTATATTTTTGCTGTACTGTAGTTTGATTTCAAGTAACTGTAGCTATGTACGAACGGTCTATGTTACTTCTACAATGTTCTTTGAATGGTTGTATCGTGAACCATAGATATGTTCCAGGACCATAGATATGGGAAATGACGGTATGTATTCATCAACCTACCAGTGCGAACAGCTGTTTTCTAAAATGAAGTTTATAAAGTCCAGCCACAGATCCTCTTTAAGCGATGCTCATCTCCTTGCACAACTGAAATTAGCATGCACAGATATAAATCCCAATTTCGAAGAAATTGCTTTGAAAAATGATTAATTAAATATCACGTGAATGAACTCTTCTAATTACATATGGTAGGTAGGAGTGTAGTGGCGCAACTGTCTGTAAATCCGTCACTGCGCTGTAGAGTGCAACCCCTCCCACAGGTATGTAGTTGCCATTTAAATCTTGTCTTGTGGGTTGCGTTCATTTTGCCCACCATTGCTGTAGACTGACGCTCCTTCAAGGCGTTTAATATGGCCACACATTCTTCTCCTTCAAACTTAGTATATTCATTAGCGTGATGCAATATTGTTTTTGCATGTTGAACTTTTTTTATGCTATGGAGAACCTTTTCACAAACTAGACATTTAGCTGTTTCATCACAGTTCACAAACAAATACTTTTCTTCCCCGACGGGGATAAATACAGAAGGTGTAGTAGATCTACGATTACATATAGTTTCCGCACCTGACAAGTTTGCAGAGCCGCCAGTCACTCACAAGATCTCGCCGCGTACTGCTGTGCAAACTTGCCCCAGAACTCTGCCCGCGCACCAATACACCTCAGTTGACGACCAGTGGACTAAATCATATTAGGTAGCGATACCACGTGATTGTACATAAGCAGAAGTGTCCTGAATCGAGCAGCGTTTATAACTGATGTCCAGTATAGTGTAGAAAAAATTGTGCGCATGATCCAATAATTTAAAAGGAATTAATGTAATGATGATCGAGATCAAGATTTTAGCCGTTGCGTACATTGCCTTAAGAAATGATGATTTCTTGTTTCTGTACAAGCATGTATCAAACGTTTCATGGTTCAATGCAAATAAACAAAACTTGTGATAGTGCAGGTTTCGCTGACCGACATAAGAATTGTCTTTATTTTGGAGGTCTTTATAATGTCATTTAATTACTGAAGGACGGAATCTTTCACTCCTCTCGGTTATGTGAAGGAATGAAGCTCCCTCCCTAGCTGAAAAAGTCGAATGATGCAGAATGAGATGTGAGTGGAGTGTATCAAATGCAATTCTCAATTAATTGACTGGAGAAACCAATGCGAAGCCGGATTGAGGTCAGAAGCTTATTGTACTCCATTCTGTTGATGTAGCTACGTTGTCCTGCCAATTAAAAAAAATGTAATATTATTTGTGTCGGCAGGAGGAGAGTCCGAAATCTGCCTCAAAGAGGCAAAACGAAACCTCGCCATGCCACACTTCTCAGAAACAAATGTATATATTATATTGAAGAATTGTGGTAAATCATTCAGCATTGATATCAAGAACAAATTTAATGACATTGTTTAAAATATGTGACACTTGTCACATAACAGGATATAAAATTAAATATTTACACAAAATATAAATCATGAAACTTTACAACATAAGTAACATGTATTACAACAACCATGGGGAAAAATGGCTCCGAAGGGCCACTGCACTCAAAGCCGCCTTACCTCACTCCACCGACCCTCTCCGCCGCCTGGTGCTTCTCTTGACACGCTTCATTCAGTGGCGGGTATGGCTTCGATCTCGGGACGTCCGTTTCAGGAAGAGTGGCAGAATGAATTTTTGTTACCTACAAAAAGAAGAAAGTCTGTTGCTTAATATGTAGGTTTAAAATTGCGCATATAAAACGCTTCGATGTTAAACGCCACTTTGATCGGAAGCATAAAGCGGACTTCAGTGATCTTACAATATTTATTTACAATTTTAAAAGCTATTTCCGTAATATTTGTGAAAAGATACAAAACAAGATATGTTTATGGTATTTTCAGGATTTAGATATTATTATTATTATTTTATTAGGTATCTGGAACTGAATTTATTTAAAACTTTGAGTGCATATTAGGCCTACTTGATGCGTTCTCTTTCCAGGAAAGATTTTCAGAAGTAACTGCAATGGACATGGAGATGTGTCTGTTCAATAATCCATTTGTAGTTGATGTTACCCAAGCATCAGAGCCACTATAGAGATGCAAAAGAGCACGCCACTAAAGTTTTTAGGAAAAAATAGGTTAGATATCTTTAAATAGCTGCCAGAGGAGCAATTCCCTAATCTGCGCACATTTGCAATGCGTATGGTATCTATGTTTGGCTCAACTTACTGTCGTGAGCTGTTTTTCTTTTCAAAATGAATATGACCAAAACTATCTCCAGGTCTAGGATCACAGACATGCATTTAGTTTCAGTATTACGGTTGAGTTGTTCTATTTTAGAGCCAAATATTATCCTTTTTAGTTAATAATAATAAATTTCGAGGGCAATCAACAACAACAAAAAAAAAAAATGAAAACCAGCAGTATAGGCCTACAGTAGTATTTCGTTTCATTCATATCTCATATATTTTGTTTAATATGTTTTAAAGTTAAATGACAGTGGAGCTTAGTTTTACTTTCTTTAGTATTTATAAAACGAAAGAATTGATTTTGTTGATCATTATATTGCGTTTAATATGTTTTCAAGTTAAATGACAATGGAGCTTAGTTACTTTATTGGTTTTAAAAAAGAAACAATTTATTATGTTGAGCATTGTATCTTTTAATATATTGTGCAGTTAAATGATTATGGAGCTTTGCTTTTTTCTTTATTGTTTTTAAAAAAGAAATACTTCATTATGTCGATCACAAGGCAGTTCAAGAATTTTTCGTGCACATGATAAAGGAATGGTTACACAATTGAAAAATATATAATTTGCCTAATGACAGTAGGTGGCCGTCATAATTATTGTATGATACGTGTACTTCCTACAAACAAAATACTGTAAAGATTTTGAAACAAGAAATAACAGCGGAGAAATTACTGGTGCGCAAGGTGTGTCGAACCCACCACTGCACTTGACTTAGCAAAACAACTGCATTACCCCTCGCCTGTCAATCAAACGAATGTGTGGGGTGAGTAGAAACTTTCCCTCCCTACTTTGCTGATAGTCCCCATAGCTATATTACAATAACTGCTGTTCCTCAAATTTTATAGTGAAGACGCAATTTCTACTGTAACTTTTACTCAACTAAAGAATTGCTTAAGTTTTTAAATTCAATTAATCTGTTTGCTAAATATTTGTAAAATGTTTGGAATACTATAGAGTGGATCGGGGGAAGATGCCTGACTTTATCTTTGATTGAAAATTTAAGATACTGTTCATTTAGTTTTGAATTGCATATTGAAATATCAAAGTCTGGAAGGTATTTTGAAACTATATTTTCGGTACAAAACATAAAACATTAACTATCTTGTTTGTAGATGCAGATTTTCTTCTTATCTGCATTGTAGGCATCTTTCCGCGATAGTCGGGTAAGATGGCAAATGCAGTTAGCAAATTTACTGATATATGTATTTACCTGAACTTGGTTTGATACATGAATATAACAAAATTGACTTAATCTAAAGCTCATGGACACTTTCTCACTCGTTTATCACTACTTAGGAACTCAGTCATTACGCTTATTTTATTGTCGTGTGCAAGACTCGTGAAATGGCTTCTTGCACACAATGAATTCAATCCAGTACATTTTTGTCATCCTTTTTAGGAGGCGTTTAAGGGTACGGTAAGAAATCTCGTAGGCTTGCGATGCTCTAAAACAGTTCATACCCTCTGTTATAACATGTTCCATCGCAAGTTGAAGACTGTCCTCAATCCACTGACTTCTATCAGAGGATCTTACGTAATATTTACACATTCCCTGCAATAAAACAAAAAATAAAACTCTTGCAACAAGGTGCCATCTTACCCCGAAAAAAGTGATCATCTTCCCCAAGTATCGGAGTAAGATTCCTAGTGCTGTGATGCAACCTAAGATGGCGGAACAATGTCGTTGGTTGTTAACAACACAAACTTTAAAACCTTTACTACAATATCCATTACAAAGGTTTGACAGTTAATACGAATTCAAGGATGTATTAAAATTTTTAACATATATTTGCAATTATTTTCTAGCAGAAAAATGAGCTGTTTTCTTGCTTTTCTTCTCCTCACAACAAGAACACGTGGCAAAATGAGTTAGCTTCCACTCTACAGACATTCAACTGTCTCGGTGACTGATGGAGACATGCGGGTAGCGTTCTCTCTTGGAAGAATGTGAAACTACAAAAAAATAAGCATTTCCCCGATCCACTCTAAATGAAAAGAAATATAACATCATAAAACAAAATACAATTATATGAACCTAATACATATTTTGTTTGTTTTAGTTTTGAGATTTGGAAGTCAAGGTGATTTGTTTTTAATAATGATGTGTAGGTACTTGACTGTTATTCACCCATATGAAGCCAGTTATGTAGAGTAATTTACCGACAGTCATTGTCGAGGGTGTGCCATAGGAATCTAGTGCACGCTACATCCGAGATGAGATGATGATTTGTTGGGATGCCACAGGGAAACCGGAGCTCCCTGAGAAAAGCCACTGGTTTGTCCATCACAAGTTACAAATCGGTGTACACGGGAATCCAACCCGGATCCATAGGATTACAGACCACTGTGGCTGCGGAAGTCGAGATGTAGGAAACTTAATATCAAGAAATACTGTTATAGGTCATTCGTTATTTCGTGAAACCAAACGGTTGCGTGCGTACAGTGAAGACCTTAAGGTGGGGGTAAGTGAGCTCGCTTGCTACGAGTAGGAGGTAGCCAGGGAGAGAAGCTTCTCAGTTCACATTCTTCTTCCCCTGACGCGCAGGTAAGTTTCACGAGATACCGAACGACCTATACTGCTACCACTACAATTGTTATACGTTACTACATAACTCATCACAATAGTATTCATTTCCCATAATTATTATAGTTATCACAGCTTTTAAAACTACTAATAGGCCTACTCGTATAGTTAGATTACATACACTAATTTGAAAATACTATTAAGGCAGTGTTATACCTGGCTAGTCACTGAAGTAATAGCTAGTAATATGCCGCCAGCATTTATAAATCGATGCTTATTATAGGAGCCTATGTCGGAAGCAATTCAGAATTATACAAAGTGCTATAAAAATTACAATATAAAATGAGATTAGGAAATGAAAGTTGATGTGGATAAATACTTACGGAGTAACAAGGTAATTGGAAAGAATGACTCTGATTGGATTTCCTCTATGTAACATTTTAAATTTCCTTTTGAGAATGAAATCAGATCATATCTAAGGGAGACGACTAAAATTCTTTCAATGATTTATTATCATAATACACTGCTCTTTTAAATTGACTGAGAGTATTAGGAACTAATTCAATAGCTTTTCTAAAATACTCTACGAAATACCTAAAAGAAACGTCTTGTTAAAGCGTTATTATAGTAACAGGATTACAATTATTAAATTACAATTTTATGGGCCGATTATATAAACCATTTAATCTTAGATCAGAAGTTAAATTGATCCTCGTTCTAGCTGAACTTGGAATTTTGTGTTGTATGAAGTTTAATCTCAGATTAATTTATCTTAAACTAAAGTCAACTTTGACTGAAGAAATTTCTCCGATTAAGTTAGATGATCCAAGTTCAGTTATTTCTTTTCTGTTTGAAATATACGAGTGGCAGATTGTGCAAAAAGAATAACCATTATTATTAATATTAATACATATATATATATATATATATGTTTTCAATTTCTTGCCTTAATACACAAATATTCTTATATTTTATAAGGTTTTATCATGTTCAGCAGTATCAAATAACATAACCTACAATTATATTATGTTTATAACAACCATTAATTATTAATGGATATGATAGGTACATTAATAAATTTTCAATTAACTGTATTACTAAACGAAAATCGTCGTCTTATAAAGCTTTATTAAGTTTAGCAGTATCAAGCACCATAACATGATAACAATTTGGAAAACCGTCAATCTTCTTATTGTCCGCCATTATTTACAATGCACAAAACAAACCAGTGTCCCCAACAGAGTGTACGGAAAATCGCCAAAAAGTAGTTGGAAAGTCGCTAGATTTCTCATTGTCAACAAAGAAAGATGGGGTGCTAAAAAGGTCGCTAAATCTCTATTTAAGCAATATAAAAGTTAAAAGAAATTGTCGTTGAAAAAAAGTTAGTCGCTATATTGGCAACACTGAACAAACCTGTACAACATGGCCCGCGCATCACACACTTCACCTGTTTATGCGATGTTGCCAAATCCTTTTCACGTAAACTTAGATTGCATTTGAACCTAGGTAATTTGACCGCAGAAAAATTTTATACAACAGAAGAAGTGTCTGAATTCGGTTCACTTTCCGATCTGCGATCAAAGTTGATCTTTAGTCAGAGAGCTTTATACAATTGGGCCTATATGTAAGTGTGAAAAAGGAATTAAATAGTGGAACTGAAAAAAATTCAAATTGTTTTATTTAAAGATACTCGCAACTTCCGAAGTTATATTAGCGTCATCGATGTGCCGGAATTTTGTCCCGCAGGAGTTTTTTTTACATGCCAGTAAATCTACTGACATGAGCCTGTCGCATTTAAGCACACTTAAATGTGATGGATCTCGGCCGGGATTGAACCCGCAACCTCGGACACAGAAGGCCACCACTATACCGATTGTGCCATCCAGGCCGAAAGTGAAATTGAACAAACTAAAATACTATCTCTGACGTCTCGCTTTGCTTACAATTCAACACTGTGAGCACGACTGAAATCTAGAATATATTGGGACACCAAGTCTGATATTGATCGTTTGTACGAGTACGTTAATCATAATTGGGATGTGAACAAAGTGAAACGAAAGTTTGTGAATTTCCTCTGTGAACATGTAAGTTTGTCTTCAATGGTCTACTAATCAGAAGCCACTTCAATTTCATTTGAAATATTTCAAGTACTTCAGTCTGGTGAGGAATATGAACCAATAACATTGTGGTAGCGAATGTAATGAATAAGCTTAGTTGCTGGTTTCACTAATCCTCAGAGTGTGTTTAAAGTAATTCAAACATAGCTCTTGCTAATGGCAAGTTATCGTCGCTTCGTCCATTGAAATGTGTGTTTGCTTCAAAGCTACTACAGCGTAATAAAAGTCCTTTAGTTACTTTCTAGATATTCCACGTAATTCGAATTCACCCCAACGTTATATGCGACTGTGTTGATGAAACGATGCTGCATACAAACACTTCAGTAGTCGCATTTCATCTTAGAGAAATGCTGACTTAAATAGAGCCATTTAATATACCAACGTTCGAGCGTGCATTGTCTGAGGCTTCTTTATTTGAGGGTATGACGTTGCTGCCCAGGCAGGCGATTCATCATTCTGATATATTGCCTTTAATGAGGTACTGGATTTCTATGGCGGTGGCATAACGTATTTCCTATAAATGAGGTTAATTCTACTAGTATTAATTAGTATTTTATAGCTAAATTTTCATAGCATTGATAAAGTGATAAATATACTTAAAATTAATAAGCTGCGACTTATCATAAGAAAGATTAATTTGACAGTCGTTTTTGTAATTAATTCGAGTTAGACATTCCGACATTTATTTGTATCTTAATATGTTCCTCCAGCATCGAATTAATGGAAGAAATATAGTATTTCCTTACTAAGTTAGAGTAACCTAAGTTAACCCCACCGCTATGGAGTAACGGCTAGCATATCTAACTGTGAAACGAGCGGGCCCGAGTTCAAATCCTCTTTGGCACAATTTACCTGGTTGGAATTTATTTCGAGATTATCTCCTCAGTCAATTTAAGCTGAATTGCTGGGTAACTCCCGGGGTCAGACATCAGGCCCATTGAGTGGTGTCATTGTAATTTATTAATAACGGGTTCTCTCCGCTAACAGCCGCAAATTTATTAATTTTAATTTTAAAATTGTTAAATAAACGACTAGCTTTTATCATCCAGTCTGCTGTCAAAAAATATGAAAGTTAGAATTTATAAAACAGTTATATTACCGGTTGTTCTTTATGGTTGTGAAACTTGGACTCTCACTTTGAGAGAGGAACAGAGGTTAAGGGTGTTTGAGAATAAGGTGCTTAGGAAAATATTTGGGGCTAAAAGGGATGAAGTTACAGGGGAATGGAGAAAGTTACACAACACAGAACTGCACGCATTGTATTCTTTACCTGACATAATTAGGAACATTCAATCCAGAAGTTTGAGATGGGTAGGGCATGTAGCACGTATGGGCGAATCCAGAAATGCAAATAGAGTGTTAGTTGGGAAACCGGAGGGAAAAAGACCTTTAGGGAGGCCGAGACGTAGATGGGAGGATAATATTAAAATGGATTTGAGGGAGGTGGGATATGATGACAGAGACTGGATTAATCTTGCTCAGGATAGGGACCAATGGCGGGCTTTTGTGAAGGCGGCAATGAACCTCCGGGTTTCTTAAAAGACAGTAATTAAGTAAGTAAGTACAGTAAGTAAATAAATAAACGACTAAAATATTGAATATTACACTGCAGCATGCTAGTGCTGATTTACCGTATGTCTGGAGTAATTTAAGAACTCTCAAATACTGACTGGGGTCACGAAGAAGTGGACTACAAACTATTCTAACCAGCTCTGAATATCCCACACCGATACTTCATTTGAAACATTCAACGTTGTACCTAAGTCCACCGGTGTAGCTCAGTCGGCTAAGGCGCTTGCCAGTCGATCCAGAGTTGCGCTCGGGTATGAGTCCCATTCCCGCTGATTACCAGTCTGGGATTTCTTCTGAGGTTTTTCCAACCGTAAGGCGAAAGTCAGATAGGCTAACTATGTCAAATCCTCGGCTACATGTCGTTAAATACCATCCCGTTATCACCAATCCCATCGACGCTAAATATTAGTTGATACATAATTTCGTAGCGATTTTTCATAAGTTTATCAAACACATCAGATAGGCCTACACATAAGAGAGAAGTTAATCACCAACAATATATTCTCCTTCACTATTTGCAACAGTCTGCCAACGCCGGAGTAGTTTTTCGATTCCACGCCTGTAGAAATGGCGTGGTTTTGAATTAAAGAATTCGTCAAACCATGTTCGGAGCTCATTTTCGTTCGGAAAGGTAGTTCCTTGAAAGTTGTTTGATAGTGAGCGCAAAAGGTGAAAATCTGAGGGCGCAAGATCAGGTGAATAAGGTGGGTGCGGAATGACTTCCCAACACAACTCCTGAATAGTGTTTTGTGTCAAGTTAGCAGAGTGCGGACCGGTGTTATCGTGGAGTAGCGTCACTTCAAGCAGTCTTATTGGTCGTTTCACCTGGATTGCGTGTGCAAGACGTCTCAGTTGATGGAAATAAATGTCGGTAGTGATAGTTACACCTCGGGAAAGCAATTCGTAATACAACACACCTTTGCAGTTCCACCGGATGCATAATATCTTTTTTGTGGATGCGCGCTGCCCTTTGTACGGGGAGTTCCTTTTCTGTTCAGTTTCAACCATTCCTTTCTTTTCCTTATGTTAACATAAAGATACAATTGAATCCTCCTATGTTAAAAGGAATTAAGTAAAAAAATACAACTTTTCAGGAGAGAAAGAATACTGTCATTTTAAGTTTATTTCGTAAAACAAAGTATTGTTTTGTTGTATTCTTAGAGGCCTATTAAACACATTTTTGACTACCCTAATTTTTAAACACCCCTAATGTTTCCGAACTTATATAACATTTTAAAACCATGACTTGATTCCTTTAAACATAGTGTGAATAATAAAAGGCGACATTAGAAGTAAACCGAACACTTCAAGACAAATACAAACTTGTAGTCATAGTACTTTAGGGAAAAAATAATTGACATACAAAAGCAATATGAACATTGTTCATTGTAAGAACTTTTTTTCCTGCTGATGTACTGTTCACATCTTGAACTTATGTTAAGATTAATATTGGAGTGTGAGCTTATTGAAAACTAAACACTTCAACGCAGATACAAATGTCTAGGCATACATTTCACAAAAACGTGACATAACAACAAATATGTTCAATATACATTGTACTGCTCGAGTTCTGTTCACTTCTTGAACTTCACTTGAGTTACTCCTTGGGCCAAGCCAGTATTTCATGCCTTTGAATCTGAGGTGTGACACACGTAACCATAGACTTTTTCTAGGTCTTGAATCTTCTTAGTGCTTATAGGCATCTTACCTGAATATGCCTTAGGAATGTTGTTCATACTAACAGCAGGCAGACGCTTATGTGCAAGGCAAAAATTACGTTCTATATTACTACCATTGAATGGTTTGGTATTCACTATTATTATTATTATTATTATTATTATTATTATTATTATTATTGTTATTATTATTATTGTTGTTGTATCTCCAATGGGGGTTAGCCCTATTTTATATATGTATGTTAGGGGCTATAGTTTTACACACACAAAAAAGATAAGCATAAAGAGAAATGGAAAAGAAAATTAAATTAGCTTACGTGATGTAAACAAAACATAAACAATCCGTAAATTAGGCATTGCGATTGCAAAGCAAACATCAGGCATCAATTTGAGACATACAAAAACATTAACAACACACATACGTAACACTTATATAACACAAATATGCAGCTTTCCGTACCATACATCATAAATTAATACACAATAGTCACACAAACACAACCAAACTATAGTTACGACATTGCGACGACATCAAGCATCCCATAACTATGACTCACATACATAACAAATCAAGCATCCGTTACAACACATACACTTCAACATAGTAACCACACTTTTAAAAGTTACAAATTTGGCTCCAAGAAGAATAAATAGGACACTGTTACTAATTACTATTCTTCGACAAGGTCTTAAATACATCTGTAATAAATCTGTGAAATTCCTTTAAGCAACATTGCTTCAGAAAAACTTCTGTTAATGGTGATTGGTATTCACTATGCCTGGCTTTTCAGCATCAAAAACAAACTCCTTAATAGAATTAAGGGCAAACTGCGTTTTTTTGCCACGGCTAAAATTTTTTGTTTCTTCAGAGATAACAGCCTTTTGTACTTCTTAGGCCACCAGTTGGTGAAATCTAGAATGACATCAGAGGTGACAACTTTTACGAGGACATTTTTTTTATGAATTCGTCAGAATTTCTACATAATCTTTAAGAGTATAAATTCTATCAACCCGTTTAAGATTCTTCTTAAAAACACTAAATATCCTATTGCAAGGTAGGAAAGAATGCCTCATTCTGAGAAGTAGTGGGTCACCTTCTTCAAACGTGCTGAATCTACAAGACCAAGACACATTCTTATTGTTGTGTGGTTTCGGTTCTGACCTGGGCACGCGTCAGAAAATAAATGCAGGTTTTTCACATCAGATATCATTGAATTTTCAATATAGTCAAACAAAAATGATGCCACTTATTGCTCCTCTTTTTCGCTTCTCCCTCATGATAAGTATATAACACAGCTGACTGTGTTTTAAGATCATATACACAAAAGCAGTTTACTCACATTTGCCTTAAATAAAATTCCTGGACGGGAATGTGAGGTAAAGGCAAGTTTTCTATATAGTCAAACACCAATCTACCAACATCATCTTCTTTTTTGCATTCTTCACCAACCGTTTTCAGTTTCTTGTAAAACTTACCACTTCTCTTCTTGTGAACATTGAGCTCAGCTGTAACAGATCGTCCACGGATTCACACAGGTGAGGTGATTGCTTCCAGTTCTTCACATGTGCTACGTACATCGATCTGTGGCTGCCCAAAACGATAATTGAAATTTTCTTGGTACAATTTTCGAAATATCTCATATTTTACAGTGGTTTACGGATTTTTTTTTCGCAAAACAGGTAATAAATGCGTGTAATTCTTTATTCAGTAAAAGACTAGAATGGAACAGTATTGCCGCTGTACTAGGCTTATGATATGGCAACATAAAACCTTTACTTTGTTAAAAGGAATAAAACCAATGACTTGGTGCGTTTTAACATTGCATCATGAATCTGACCGTGCTAAATAATATGTTGGGGAAGTCAAACATGGTTCCTTTTAACATAGTTTCATACAGCTTCATCTTAAAAATGGTTTCCAGGAGAAAAATGAAAAATGCATTATTTTGACTTAGTTCCTTTAACATTAGAGGATTCAATTTCTCGTCACCAGTAATGATATTGGATAGGAATATTCAATGTTGTTCACTAGCCAATCGATGACGAGCAAGCAAAGATGCACATATGGCCACCCGCTGATTTTTGTGGTTTTGACTTATAGCATGCGGTATCCATACATCTGATTTTTTAACCTTGTCCATTCAATGCAAATGTCGCACGATAGAGGAATGATCATAGTTCATCAAATTTGCCAGTTCTCGGGTACACTCACGTGGATCATTGTGGATTAATATGTTTAAACGGTCTTCATCAAACCCGAATGTCTTCCTGAACGTGGAGTGTCAAGGCTGGTTCACAATAAACCGGGAACGGAAATGACAACGAGAACGAGAACGGAAATATTGTTAAAATAAATGTATTTTAAAAATATTTCCGTTCTCGTTCTCGTTGTCGGTTCCATTCCCGGTTTATTGTGAACAGCCTTCACTAATGTCAAAACGACCCTCCTTAAAACGAGAAAATCATTTTCTTCCCGTACCTTGTCCGATAGCATTGTCCCGATACACGGCGCAAATGTTTCTGGCCGCCTCCGCTGCTTTCGCCTCTCTACAGTAGGCTGTTGAACTCAAAAAGAAGAATATGCCGGAAATGTTCCACTTTCTTCACTTCACACTCCATTTTCTAGCGTCCACGGCTCCACTCACTATTTACAAAAATGAAAACTTCAAGATGTAAACTCAAGCACAATTATTAAACTACAAATAAAAAAAATTGGCAATCGATAAATAAATCCATAGCAACCGGAGTACAAACACGCGAAACAAAAACGCTACGAACTTATGCACAAACCCAATAACCCATTAGTTGGCACAACGTCGTTAAATAACCAACTAAAAAAGATATGCATTTTCACATACATTTGTTATCTGTTAGATGAAGTTAAATTAACATTAAATGCTCAGCACATGACCGCCACTTCGTAGCTACGCCATATTAGTTAATGGCAGCGGGGCATGGACAATAAAGACTCGTACAAATCGGGTTTATACGACTCGTATAGTCCGGATTTGTTCGCATGCGTCGGTTCAGAAACACCAAAGCTTCAGGAAATGTGATGAGAGATGGTTAAGAGCAACCGAAATGAGATTCATGCGAAGAACTGCAGAATGTTCATTACTTGACCACCGTCGGAGTGAAGTTATCCTCAGAGAACTTAAAATTGATCCTATCGTTAATTATCTACAGCAATATAGACTGCAATTGTTTATTTTATTGGGTTATTTTACGACGCTGTATCAACATCTAGGTTATTTAGCGTCTGAAGGTGATAATGCCGGTGAAATGAGTCCGGGGTCCAGCACCGAAAGTTACCCAGCATTTGCTCGTATTGGGTTGAGGGAAAACCCCGAAAAAAACTCAACCAGGTAACTTGCCCAGACCGGGATTCGAACCCGGGCCACCTGGTTTCGCTGCCAGACGCGCTGACCGTTACTCCACAGGTTTGGACAGACTGCAATTGAAGGAGCATGTCAAGAGGATAGGTCGTACTGATAAATAGTCTAAACTAATCTTATGTCCCAAGAGGACGAAGAAATTTAGGATGATCTAAAATAACACTGGTACGAGACCGTAACGGATCCACTGTGGTCTAATACATGATGATGATGATGATGATGATGATGATGATGATGATGATGATGATGATGATGATGGATATATATATATATATATATATATATATATATTTCACATGAATCATAGGTATGGTGTATAATCCAGAATCTGGTGATGAATGCTCCGAACATAACATTATTAAAATTGCAATAGATATTGCTAAGACATATACTCCTAAAGTATAGGGAATTAATCGTAAAATTCCACATGCAAATAGAAAATATCATTTTATTCTCAGAGTAGTAACTACAAATTTTACGGAAACCGAAATACTCGGTCACAAACTACTATTAATAATTCCCTTTTATAATAAAGTGTTACATGATCTCAAGAATATCAGCTTTAACTGAAATCCTTGTCAGAAGGTAATAGAGAGAAGGTTTGAGATATAATGCAATGTTAAAGCATCTGCATTTCACTTCCAAATGACTTGGTTCGTTCCTAATGGCTTTACGTGACCAAACAGAATGGAAACGCCTCTGTCTGTGAGACGTAATAAGGCTCGCTATGTCTTCGTCACGTAACGTACGAATAAATTTCTTCATCCATTTCCTTGTCAGCGAGAGGATTGTTGATCACTTTATTGAATTACTGGAATTATTTTATAACACGAATTTGATCTTCCTAAAGAAGCGACAATTCAGAATTAAGGCCAGACCTATGAATAGGGTTACGTAGTAATACAGTAAGGCTGGTATTCATAGTTGACACTTTCGATTAAAGTGTCCTTTGGAAGACGCAAAGTATCACTTTTCCGTTGCACAGTCCACACTTTGGTGCAAAGGAACACTTTGGATGAAAGTGTACTTCCGACCAGACTTTCAGTCGAAGGTGTCACTTTGTAGAAAAATGGCGGACATCTTGGAAGTTGTCGAACTATTTATTAGTACGTGAGGAAGAGATGGCACAATTAGTGGACAATGTACGAAAGCGCTACATTAGGGATAGGCCTAAAGACAATCCCGTCGAATTTTATAATGATATAAAATTTAAAAAAAGTTCCGATTTGATAAAGAAACTGTTATTGAGATTGACCAGTTGACAAACGAATGATAGAGGTTTGTCAGTGCCTTCAATAATACAGTTATTGATTGCATTAAAATTGTATGCTACAGATATGTACCATACATTAATATCTGTAATATTGTAGTTCAGGTATTTCTGTAGTAACATTCGTATATTTATAACCTCAATTCGATGAAGTGATATGTAGGTAGATATGCCTATATAACCTACTTTTTATTACTGAAACGAATTTTTAACTTAAATAATATTAAATTAACTTTAATCTAATTTAGGCATAACTATCTTAAATTAGCATTGAGAGACCTCACATGCCTGGCTTCTAAGCAGATTCCATAATTATATTGGGTTTAAAATTATTTTGATTTTTGTTGACTACCTGTATTTTGAGATGAGATTTATCTTGATGTTGATATAATTATTACTATTTTGATAATATATATTTCATGCCGGTAAGCAATACATCTGATATGGCTGCTTCTGCTGAGATACTGTCTCTTGTTCATGTGCAGTCATAACTTCACCATGGAAAGAGATCTCATACTATTAGGCCTATTTTGTTTTGCATTGTAGAAAAATTTGGCATTCAAAATATTCCTGAAGAGCAGGCAATAATGGAAACGAGAGAGAGAAAAAATATAATAATAATAATAATAATAATAATAATAATAATAATAATAATAATAATAATAGCAGTAGTAATGTGTTCCATTCTTTTTTTACTTCAATTCACTATTCACGAAAAAGACAGAAATGAAAATAAAGGAAATGAAACGATATATCAATGAAGCAGATACGTATAAAACCTAACCAACGATATAAATTTAATGATATATATAACTTAACCTACTCAGTCCAACTTAACCTAACTATATAAACTAATAGAAGATATGCACAGGTACAAAATCTAAACGAACTATATACATACGGATACATACAAAACCTAACTTAGCGACATAAATCAATGAAAAAGATATGTACAAAACCTAATCTAACTTTATAAATTAATGGATCACCTATATACTGTACAAAACCTAACCTAATTTCACTAGCAGTATCACCACATATTTAATAAAATATTATATATCTGAACTGAGTGAAATAATCTAAACTCTCGGCAACAAAACTAGAAACTGAAATAAAACAACTTGAAATATATATTTTCTTTCTCGCGTGATCAATTAGGCTCCCAATTCAAATGACAAGCACTGTAATTTATAGGTTACACATTAATTTGTTATTGTTTGTTCACTTGTTTTGAAAGGCATTGTGGGACTTCTGTTACCACCAAATTGTAACTCTACACTTTGCCGGCATAAAGTGACACTTTGTAAAGTGCACTTCTTCAGTCGTCTATGAATACCACTACTATGAAAGAGCCACTTTCGTCAAAACTGTCACTTTGCAGAGTAGTGATATAAAGTGTCGACTATGAATGTCAGCTTTGTCATGTAATTTATTGACTAAGCTGTAATTTCGTTTGAAAACACGCCCGATTTTCTAATTATTTATACACCATCTAGTCCAGTCGATATTAACAATGTGTTGGGATCACATTTAAAATTTAATATCTTAAGAATGATACTTTTGTGCGCGTCGTTTCTTGTTGCACACTAGTAATGATAAGTTCTAGGCCTACTTCCGACACTAATATTATTGTACAGCTTGAGTATAAATGACTTCCCTGATTATGAAAATTATTTGTGGGCAAACGATTGAACGTAGAAAAATTTTATATATAGCAGTATATGGAGAAACTCTCCAAATTTTTAAACATATCTTATAGGTGCTCGAGATGGTCTTCCCTTGTGATCCTGCAGACATCAACCCGATAGTTCAATTCGTCCCACATACGGCTAAGTGTATCCATATGGATTGCAACGATAGCGTTGATGATGCGGGCTGTAGCTCTGGTAGATTTTCTGGTAATGGAGGTACAGAAACAGAGTCTTTAACATACCCCCATAGGTAGAAGTCACACGGTGTTAAGTCAGGAGGACGTGGACGCCCAAACAAGAGCTGCATATTGTCTCTCCTCGCGCGACCAATCCATCTGTTTGGCAATCGGTCGTTCAGGAATGTCCAGACTTCGTTGTGGAAGTGAGGTGGAGCGCCATTTTGTTGATATATGAAATCAGCACTATCACTCTCCACCTGTCGCATCAGCCACTCTTCTGACATGTCGTGACACGGTGGGTTCGAGAAAAAAGAAAGGGCCGTACACCTTGGACTTGGAAAGTGCAACGACAAAGATGACATGCATCTCTTGTCTTGGCCTCCACGTTCACTTGACTTAACACCGTGTGACTTCTACCTGTGGGTTTATGTTAAAGACTCTGTTTTTGCACCTCCATTATCGGAAAATCTACCAGAGCTACCGCCCGCATCATCAACGCCATCGCTGCAATCGATATGGATACACTTAGCCGTGTGTGGAACGAATTGGACTACAGGCTTGATGTCTGCAGGGTCACAAGGGAAGCCCACATCGAGCACCTATAAGGTATGTTTAAAAACTTGGAGAGTTTCTCCATACACTCATATATTAAAAATTTTTTACGTTCAGTTATTTGTCCACAAATAATTTTCGTAATCAGGGAAGTCATTTATACTCACGCTGTATTTCACTATAACATAATATGTCCTATGACATGAAAAACTGAGTTCAACTGCCGAAAATAACCATACTCAAACTAATCAAGATTTCTGACATCATCATTATAATGAAAACAATGGGTTTAGGGAATTTCGTCACAATTTTGGTCACACAATTCATAACAGATTCATATTCGTCACAGGTGTATATATATCACAGACAATTTGAACTGGTCACAGGTGATTTATTGGTCACAATTTGAATTGGTGAAATTGAATTCCTATTAAATTAAGTAACAATAATACTCCTGTTGATTCTAATTTTCGACGATGAGAGTTATGATTCTGGTCCCATCATGCTTTACTGTTAGTAATGAGTAGCACGCATCACGCAAATCACACTTTTGACAGTTCTATATTTGATAAATTTGAAACCATTATATTTAAGTCTACGGAGTCCTCTTTCTGTTGTATTTATCTAATTTCATCACTCATAATTTTTAAACCACTGTCAACTTATAGTGGAAGAAATAGTGAAAATATTTCGGATTTTAAAGGTTGTAGAAACTATATAATCACAGTACATTTTTGTGAAAAGGAAAAAGTTAAATATATTGTAGGAACACAATAATTGTGGACAGGAAAAATTTGAAAACAAACAATGCAAGATAAATCAGCTGATACTCTATGGCATATGACGAAATTTTAACGAATTCCAGTGAACCCGCTTTAAAAGTTACGAATTGTAATTATGTGGTACAAATCATAATTGCTACGAATTGTAATTCTGTGTCTAATTGTAACTGTGACAATATGTGGCGAGTTCCCTGGATTCCGGAAACATTGTTTTCACTTATCTTAACGCTACTTGATTAGTTAATTTCGCTTATCATACTCAATTTAGCTAATATCACTAAGCTTTACTTAATATTCTGGTTCTATTCAAGATACATAGGTAAAGTAGGCCTGCCTGGTCTCTTGATTTTTAGGTAATTTAATATTGATGACTATTTGAACTGATTAAAAACAAAACTATCTTGATTTATTTTAAAGTAGAGATATGTTTTGTATTAATTACATAAAAGACGCAATGATTACATCCGAACTTTCTTAAAGTATTTTCTGCAGTCTATGTCTAATCTTAGATGATCGAAGTCCAGTAGCCGCTCTAATGACAATACTGACTGCGACCTTCAAGCAAAGAAATGTTGTAATTTTATTAACAGCATCTCGTCAGCAGTTGGCAAAATGTTCCTAACACAGTAATGTATGTATGTATGTATGTATTGTATTGTATTGTATTGTATGTATTTATTCACACTGCAAATGGGTAAATACCCGGTGGCAGTGGTAACTAATCAATAATGATTAATAATTAATAATAATAATAATAATAATAATAATAATAATAATCCGTGGCGCTACAGCCCGTGAAGGGCCTAGACCGACCAACCGGCTGCTGGCCTCACGCCCACATGCCGAAGCAGAGGTGGACGATCATCCAACCAGAATGGAGGTATCGTGTGGTTAGCACGATGATCCCCCCAGCCGTTATAGCTGGTATTCGCAACCGGATTTCGCTCCTATCGTAGCTCCCCAAGTGCATCACGATGCTGGGTGGGCACCGGTCCCATACACTGGCCGACATTTCATGAAAAAATTTCTTCCCCCATGAGGAATCGAATCCTAGGCGGGATGCCTTAGACCGCGAAGCCACAGCGCGGGACGACAGTTAATAATAAATACAATAATAGATACAATTACTACTACTACTACTACTACTACTACTACTACTACTACTACTACTACTACTACTACTACTACTACTACTACTACTACTACTACTACTACTACTACTACTAATAACAATAATAATATAATAATATAAATAAGAAACGTTCTAAACTAAATAAATGAAGCACGATCACTTAAAGTAACATTTAAAGTAAACCTAATTTGTATATTAAACCCAAGTTCAAACTAAAACTCATGTTCATACATGCACAAGTACTTTTCAGCACTACACTCAATTCGCTGTCAACTCACTCACTGCACTGGAAATACGACATATTTCACTGTTACTGTCCTAATTTCACTAACACTTTAAAAGCTTTTCAATGTTCAAATACAGTACTTTGCTCTACCACTACAAACTATAAATCTTCACTGACACAACACACTTCTTCACTGATACAACACTTCAAATAACAAAACATCAATTACACCCTTTAAATAGTGTGCATAATATACTACCATCTATTAGTAAAGTCCTTAAGCCTATTTTTAAATACATTTTGGTTACTGGTAAAGCCTTTAGTAAGTCTGCAGGTAAAGCATTCCAGTCCCTGATAGGACGATTGAGAAAATAAAACTTCCCAGTGTCCGTCCTCTGTCTTCTTTCCTTCAATTGATGTGTGTTTGTTCCTTGAAGGGTAATTTGGCAGCTGGAATATATTTTTTTTATTTCTCTTCCAGCAGGCTCATCTCTGTATGTTTATGAATATTGCGCATGATCGAATATCTTAAGAAAATCTAGTGTCGTCATAATCAACTCAAAATTAAAATTGGCATATCAAATTATCTTTAACAGAAATAAAGTTATAAGAGAATACAATGCATTAATAATTCACTCATCTAGTAGGATACTTGAATATCACTCTACACGTCGGAAGATGTTCAGTGACAGAGACGTTGGAGAATAAACCAAAAAATGAAAGAAACGTATATCTTTCTCACCGTTTTGAGTTGTTTCTTTTTATTTTGTGGGAAATCGAATTTATTTGTTCACATGCGCCCCTTCCCCGCCGCAGTGATGGAAAAAAGCTGCAAACAAACACTGCTGTTGAACGCGCTACAACCTATGTTCTGCTGGGCTCAGATCTTAGATGAAGCGTGTGTTTACATTTCTGTAACAGCGTTGCCAAACGTCCGTTATTTAAAGTGATTTATTAATAATTAAATATTGAACTGTCGCACTAAACTTAAACCGTGACAGAAACATCATGAAATATTGAGATGAGAATTCTAATGTAAGGACGTTTATAAAATGTGTATATCGAAATTGGTTTTAAGAGATAATGGGGTAAAAATGAGCATGTTAAGCATGTTGAAAAAAAAAAACTAGGAGGGAAGGAGCAAAATGATGGAGGCCCTTCCTAGTAACACTAATCTGACGGTGCTTGTCCACACATTTCCTACTAGTTCTGAATTAAGTGAAAAATAATATATTGTGTGAGGCTAAATTACAAAATCTTGAAATTTAACAGACAAACTGTGATATTTGTGACTAGAAAGAGACTGACTAAATCATTATCACTGAAAAAATGAAAGAAATTAAGTGAGAATAATAACAATAATAATAATAATAATAATAATAATAATAATAATAATAATAATAATAATAATAATAATAATTGTGAGTGCGACTTCGGTGAGAAATATGTACATTTTATTTCTGTGGACTTCCGCAAGAGTCGAACAAGCACAAACTAATTGAGCACCTAAACCATCGAGGTGCTTTTCCTTTACCCTCATTAGAGTAACATCATGTGCAATCTAATAGCTTTTAAGTTAAAGTATAGTAGTTTATATAATATAGTCATCACGTAAAGTGAGAAGTAGCCTATAACTTAACGAAACATGTAAAGAAGAACTGAAAACATGCCTGCCACTATGCAGTAAAACTGTTATATATGCGCTAAAAATTGAAATATATGCTGTAAAAAATTAATTGAAAGGTTTAATAATACGATATGAATGAAATAATTTAAAGGAATAAGTGTTAAGAACCATGCTGCACAGAAGACGATTTTTCCGTCAGTAGAAAAGTATGTCTTCAGAAGCCCATTTCTTCAATAAATATGTTTTGAGCCTTGGCGTAGTTCGATGATTACAGCGCTCGTTAAGTAGAACCGAGGATCCGAATTCGATTCCCGGTGCCGGAGCGAATTTTTCTCCATTAATAATCGAATATTTTCTTCTACCGGTACCGGTACTTTTTTCGTTCGACGTGTCGGCGGTTGAACTTGCAAGCAGAGAGATCGTGTACTGCTCTTCGCTTGGTTGTGCAGTAAAACTTGCTCAAAATAAAATTTACACTCCACGAGACTTCATTGTCGCAGATGTTTAAATACATCCAGTTCTGTTTCAATGAAATCAGAGCGCACTAGCAGCATTGTCTTCGCAGTAGTTTCATGACCTCAACAATACTGCAAACGAGCGAGAAATTTTTCGTCACATACGTAACAGATTTAGACGTAAAGAAAGCTATAAAACGGATAAGTACAAGAGCTGAAGGAGTCGACTGCATCAGCATTGTTCTACTGCGTAAAATCATAGACGTAATATTGCCAACTGTGACACACATCTTGAATGCCTCGTTTATGACCTTGACATATCTGACCCTATGGAAGAAAGCTTATGTACAGTTACCCTTAAAAAGAATGAGACGATTCTTGGTCGTCGGAAGTTAAAGTTCTACAGCGCGGTTCACTCGATATCGACGTAACGATACATAACATGAGAAATAGTACAAGAATTGTTACAAGGACCACAACAAGGACAAGGACCAGAATAAGGATCAGGAAGAAGACTGCCATTTAAGGCCAGGATTTCACAACATAGCTCGAGTCACAAAATATCATTGCTTCACTGTACCGAATGGCAAATGCCTGCTAAGGGATCTACATTCTGGACTGCTGCTGTCACTGTCTTGTCTCGGTAGCTCATAGTAGCGTGTTGGTTCCGCTGTATAGCCGAAACGTCTCGTGTTCGATCCCGGGTAAAACTTTTTTTTATTGAGGTGTAATTAATTTGTTCAGAGTTCCTCGACTGTCTAATTTGTCGAAAAATATGGAATAATTTATGCCCAGTTTCTGGGTTTTACAAGTTGGCTGAACCTCGCCAAAAAAAAAAAAAAACTTACTTGGAAGTTAAAAGTATTCTTCCTCAGACAAAAATCATAAGAAACAAAAAGAGACATGTTAACTTAAAATCTTGTCCACATGCCATCAGCTTCTATTACAGATCTAAGTCGATCCGGCATGGATGTCACGAGATTGTGAAATAAGTTCTGATCCCCGGCGAGATCTTGCCAGGTGTCAACAACTTGATCCCACAATTCGTCTCGATTTCGAGGGCGTCGGTGGGCATAGGGACTATCCTTCTCTTTTTCAATTCCACCCATAAATTTTCAATGACATTCAAATCAGGTGACTTCGGAGGCCAATTAATGATTTCGATCTCGGGTCTCCTTTGAAACCATCTTTGAATGCTTGCAGCATAGTGCACGGGATGGCTATCCTGCTGGAAGAGCAATGTCCCTTCGGGAAAACGTTCTCGGGCGGAGGAAAGGAATATATTTTCCAGAATGTGCTCGTAAGTTCACGCATTAAACCGGCCATAGATGCTTCCATAACGCCAGGTCCATCGTTAGACATCCACCCCCAACACGATATGCTAAAGCGCCCTGATCTTTCACGTCGGTGCACATAGCGGTGATCATGTCGGAGACCATCCTCACGATAGACACGGACAGGACCTTCGTAATCACTCGAGATGGTTGTTTCGTCGGAGAAAATTACATTTCTCCAATCGAAATCCACTCGATTGGTAGCGAAGGCAAGACGGTCAACAGCTTGTGCTTCCCCCAATATTTCCATTTGCGCAGCCCTCCGGCTCCTAATACCGCGGTTCCTCAATCTGCTGATCACATTCTGTGAAGAGCCGGGAAAGTTAGATACTGCTCTTATTTCGTTAGCAGTCAGAAAGGGGTCCTGTCGAACTGTCTCGAATAAGAGAGCATCCTCTTCCAATGAAGAAATCCGCGGACGCCCAGGATTAGGGCGATTTTCGACCTCCCCTAAATTTTGGTAACGATAACCCATCTCGCGGCTGTACTTCCAGGAACACCGACCAAACGGCCAGCAGATCTAGCCTCATATCCAGCCTCAACTAGAGCTATAACTCGCTGTCTCATGTCACGTCGGTTCGCCATTACAATGAGAAATGAGGGATGACGATAATACTTTAGTGTAGACAATGACTATTTAACGTGATAAAGAATTATTGAAATAAGAGGCATCTTGCATAGTAAGAGTTAATAAATCAACCCTAAATTAAATATCTAAATAACAGGATATAACAGGAAGTCCAACTGTTGCGAAACTAATCACATTAAATCTAAGCTGAAGTAGCACAGCCATTGATAAATATTTTGTACACAGAATTAGACTGAATTCCTATTCGACAGAATCTATAATCAATGGCTTGTCTGAACATGATAAACAAATCCTAAGTGTTTCCAATGTCACTGAACAATTTCAAAATATTAATTTAAAAACTAAGAAAGGATCTTAAATATTGTATCTAATGATTATTTACATTTATGTCTACAAAATGAATCTTGGAAAAACGTATATGATACTGGTACTACTGATATTAAGAGTTAATATATTGCATTTTTCACTTAATTTCATAATCACTGCAGTGGATGTTCTCCACTCAATGTTGTGAAAAAATTCAAAAGTTAAAACATGTAGATAACGCAGGGACTTCAAAATCTCATGTATTAAAAAGAAGAATCTAATGTAATGAGTTGCAATGTAATGATCCTCATGTTCTTAAATACTGCAAGGAGTACAGTGTAATTTATCAAACATTAAGAAAGAGGGAACTAGAGTATATTTGAATAGAAAAGTACAAAATTCAGATAATGAAATTAAATCTATTCGGAATATTATTAAATTTAAACTTGTAGATATCCTAAGAAAGAAAATATTTTTTCACTAAAACCAATGATTATAAAGTAGAGGATCCTAAATCTATTGCAAATTCTTTTAACGTATTATAGTATATAGTACAGAAATATTATTGACAACTTAAACATTCAAGATTTTGCAAAAGATACTGCAATTGGTTACTTAACAGATGCATTTAATAATTAGTATTAATATATGTAATTAGTCAATAACTGCAACAGTGCTTTTCCATTCAATCATAACATGAATAAAATTGAATGCATACTAAATTAAACACTATTGCAAACACGTAGATAAAATAGCTAAAATTAACTGAAGGTGTGAGAATGAAATAATCTAAAGCCATACTTTTAACAAAAATTGTTTTGTGCGAGTGCATTTCTTACACATATGGGAAAGCTATTAATAAAATATTGTAATAATTACTCAACAAATTACATAGCCTAAGGACTCTAAACCTTTGGAAAAGTTTGTCTATTATTATATATATTTTTATAATTTCATTTTAATTGTTAGTTTTTAATATATATGCATTTACATTGTATATGTGTGTGTATAAATGCATTCATTAGATTAACGTTTATAATATTATAACTTGTAATTTTGTATTGTTTGCGATCATTAACACTTAATCTCAGGACTTTGTAAAACTCTAATTCAACGTTACTTAGCTATTTCAACATTATTTAGACAAAAAAATCGTTGTGTAGACTAAGAATCGAACTCGCACTCTTCTACACAACACGCAGAAGTCTTACCGTCTGAGCCATTGAAACGACATGAAAGCTTTCCTTTCTGTGTGGAGTGTCGATCTAGTCATGAAGGTCCATTGTCGATTTAACTACACGATTTATGTATATATTTATCTTTCATTTACGTAATATTATCATATTTTTTGCAGTTTTTGAAGTGAATTTCGGAACGATGCTAGTAACAAACCAAATAGTCTGAATTTAAGTAACTCAATATTCGTTATCTTGTGTATCAGTGCTCTGGTCTCCGATCATGCGCAGTGTCTCACATCTGAGACTTAGGAATATTCAATCGTCTCATCCTTTTTCAGGGAAACTGTACGTACGTTCCTTTCTTAAAAATATTAATCCTTCAAATCCCAGATATTGTCGGCCTATAAGCATCCTACACACCCTGTCCAAAGGATTGGAACGCATTGTTCACAATCAATTGACTGACTTCTTGAACGAATACAATTTACTTGATGAGTATCAGACAGGCTTCAGAACTGGACATAACACAAATACAACATTACTTAAAGTTACGGAAGACATACAGGAAGATTCCGATAAACAAAAATTGACCATTTTGACACTTCTTGACTTCAGCAAAGCTTCACTCAGGTGACATAGACATAGGTGACAGGTGACTTCACTTAGGTGACATAGATTTCTTACTATGCAAGCTCCGAGCCCTTGTTTCGTGGTTTACCTCCTATCTTCAAGTACGCCAACAATGTGTGCGGATCTGTGATCGTTTTTCTTCCTGGCGTACCGTGGGTGCAGGTGTACCGCAGGCTTCAGTTCTTGGACCTCTACATTTTACGATCTATATAAATGACATCACAATCTATTAAACACTGGAGACATATCTTATTTGCTGACGAGTTACAAATATATTATATCTCTGCACCTACACAGGCACTAAATCACGCAATAAATGAAGTTAACAGTTACCTTAAATCAGTTATTTAATGGACGAAAATATTTGGACTAAAATTGAACTCTGAGAAATCACACGCAATTGTAATGGGACATCAACAACTGTTAAGTAAATTAAAAACGAGTGACTTAGCTCCTGTTAAAATGAATTACACTGCTATCCCTTACAGTGATAGAGTAAAATATCTGTGAATTTATATGGACAAAAACTTAAGTTGGAATACTCAAATCAGACACACGTGTAAAATAATTTTTATGAAAATTCACACACTAAAAAGAATTCCAAATTTCCCTCTGTTGGCTCTCAAGAAGAATTTAGTAAAGTCGCTCTTGATGCCTCATTTTGACTATTGTGACACTCTCTACACTAACCTTAACATGAGACTGACAGACAGACAGACTACAGCGTGTTCATAATGCATGTGTTCGATTTATTTGCAAAGTCCGTAGATTTGACAGTATCTCACCTTCATTAAATATGTTCTCCTGGGTGCGTCTCAAAGAGCGAAGAACTATTCACTCTCTCACGTTACTCTTCAATATTCTTCAAACCTATAACCCTAGCTACTTAGCTTGTTGTTTTCAAAACTTGTCCTCATATCACGAAATAGATACTCGCTTACAACAACATATCATACTTTCCTAAACACAGAACATCCTCCTACTCTTCATCTTTCATCGTCTCTGCAGCTCATCTCTGAAATTCTCTACCACAACATATCAGACTGTCGGACATATCTAGTTTCAAAAATAAAGTTGCAATTTTTCAATTCAGATTTCTCTCACTTACCAGCCCTTTTCTCTGTGATAGTTTTATAAAAATTTCTTTCTTCCTTTCCTTTCCTTTCCTTTTTTTTTTTTTTTTTTTTTTTTGTTCTCTTGATAGCCAAATTAATTTATTATCTATCCTTTTTATTACTGAGTCTATTTAAATTTCGTATTTTTGTTTTTAATTATTTTATTACATTCCATATGTTGTATCGTTTCATACTTTTTTCCTGTAAAATATTTGTAAAAAATGAGTTGTTTTTATTATATTTCAATCTTTAGATCTGTATTTTACTTACTTTTTTCTATTATGGTATTATTTTCATATTGTTTAGTGTTTTGTTTTGTTATGCTATTATTTTTTGTAATATGTTAGTTTCCTGTTCTTAAACTTTTTGTTAAATTTTCACTCCTTGTATACTTTGTTACCTGCTAGAGTGTAAGAGAAGGCCCTATCTTAATTCTGCCAGTATAAATAAATGAATGAATGAGCAAATAAATAATAATAATGATAATAATAATAATTATTATTATTATTATTAATACGTGACTTTATTGTCGAACTACATTCATTTTGTCCATCTCTGTGTAGAAACTGTTAGGATTCTTTATCGTGAAACGAGTGGGCCCGGAATCAAATCCTGGTTGGGAAAGCTACCGGGTTGAGATTTTTCCGGGGTTTTCTTCCAACCCAATAATAGTAAATGCTGGGTAACTTTCGGTGCTGGACCCTGGATTCATTTCGCTGGCATTATCACCTTCATCTCATTCAGACGCTATATAACTATAGCATTTGAAAAACGTCATAAAATAACCAACTAGAAAAGCATTCACTTTTAGTTCTATGATATCAGTGTAAAAAGTGTTTTAAGTCTGAATGATATCTAGACGACGCGTATTTTCGCCCTGGCTCCTGAAAAGTTACACTCAGACGACTAGTTTGTACACAGAGCAGCAGCTAGCCTCATGTTGAAGTGGAAAACGACCCAACTTATACACTAGGACATGTATCAATTACATTGTCGTCGTAGCAATTTCATGACCTCAACAGTAATTAAATATAAGTAATTGATTAACTAGCGGACTTACTCGTGTTAATTATATAAGCCGCACAGACTTCCATAATTAACACGAGTAAGTCCGCTAGTTAATCAATTACTTATATTCAAGTGTTAAAAGTAGTGTTCGCAAGATTCAAAATGTAATCAAATAATTTTATTTCTAATATAATATTTATATTTCTGGAAATTATTCTTTCTTTTAAGAGAGAGAAATTTTGAAATAAGGTAATAAATCGGGAAAAGCAAGAAATGATGTTAATATATGCATTTAAATATGCAAATAATATATATATATATATATATATATATATATATATATATATATATACACACATTTAAGAGGGAAAACCCTCGAAATATGCATTTATGCGAAATGAAGTTGGCTTCTTATGAATGTAAAAACCATGATCGGCAAAGATCTACTTTTACTTTTTCAATATGTCAAATCAGTAAAAACATGCAATTGATGAAGTTCCGCGGCCTGTTCATAACATTCTGTTCCTAGTAAATAATATATTTAGTATCAGTAAAATAATATTAAAACAAGAAATTCATTTCCTTGAGAGGTAGAAAATTAATATTGTTGAACAAAATGTGCTTAATAAAATGTGTAAATCTTTCTTCACTTCATAGCCAACTTAATTTTTTTTATTTGTGTTTCAATTTCATTCCGATCTTCGAAAATATCCTCTCTCTTTTCATGCAGAAACAAATTAAGTTAGTTAAGTAGGGAAAATGCTCCACTTTAAACAACCACGAGAAATCACTCAGTTCATTACTTCGCTCACAATGCGTTTTAGGTTGAACTAAATGAAATGAACGTGTCTCATCTCGAGGCCAAAAAGAAGTATTAAGAGAATATCTTACTAACGAGCCATTCTACTTCCGAATGTCAAAGGCTGAGAGTGCTGACAAAAGCTTCAAAGGAAGGGTAAAGAAGGCAGAGTGCAATGGCAGGTCTATGGTTTTAACAAATTCACAATTTTAATTTGTTTTCTTTTTTCTAAGTCGGTTATTTAACGACGCTTTATCAACTGCTAGGGTATTTAGTGTCATCTTCGCCGAGGGCGATATCAGGCTGATGGTCCTGAACTCCTTACACTTTTTGGTATTATTTTTCTTCAGTATTGGAATCAACACAGTGTCCTTAAAATTTTCAGGCCTTCGTCTATCTAATATATTTCGTTGCATAATGATAGAATTTGCTTCTTGTCTTCACTCAAGCATTTCACTAATTCAATGGGATTCCATAAACTCATGTTGCTTTCCCATTCTTCATTTTCTTAAGCTCTAGTTCAATTTCTTCGCTTAAAATTGAAAATCCTTTTACGTCTCTTGATACTTGTTCTTCGTCTCCTATAACTAACTCATCTGGACGATTAGTCTTCAATAGTGAACTTAGCTGCTTCATATTTTTATGTTATCTTGTACCGTAAACCAGGGTTAGATTGGCCCAGTGCGTTGCTTTGGCCACACACGATAAAAAGGTTTAAAAATGTTTCGCACTGCGAGTTTCATCCACATTATTCATTTCCACGCGCCATACGATAGTCTGATATTTTAAGAATAACTCCCGCTGTAGGGATTGTCTATAACAGTTTTTGTTGACACCTGTGCTGTTCATGCGTTTGTTGATGTAGAAGTAGTAAATTAATATTGTGTAAACTTCCTTCTTCCCAGCCGATGCCGGTGATTGAAAAAATCAAGTAAGTGTTTTTTATGTAAGCTCAAAGTATTGGCATACAAGATATGTAAACAATATTTTATTATTGTAAAACCCCAGGCCAAAGTAAGCCTTGCGCTAAATTGTCTTTCATTGTAACTGTTTGCAGGCCATTTTAGACCATTGAAATTAAAATATCCAATCATTGGCTGTTGGAAACTTTGTGTAACTTGGAAATACCAGATATATCCAGCAGTTATCACGAAAATGAACGAAAATGGAATTTATGCTGACTATATCCATGCAAGTCCTACTGGTCAGTATTTGGTATGGTCCCTACAGAACAACATTTTATTTTATCACTGGAAAAGAAAATAAACTCCCCCCCCCTAGAAAAAAAAAACAATAATTGAAGATGTTTTTTCCCAGTTTTCAAGGCGTCAACTGAATATAAAAGATAAGTAGCCTAGTTTTGTTTTGTTTATTTTGTTTTGCAGTCTTACAAATATAATGTATCTTTGTGTACCTCGTGCCATACCATTTTAAACATTGTATTATAAACATTACTTGTAAACAAGAATTTGTAGCATAAAATACTGGAAAGGTTTAAATATTTACCCAAAATAAATTCTTTCATATTTCAGACAGAGTTTTTATAAGAATATTGTTGCCAGTTTGTAGTTCAATTTCCCAGGTGCTATATTATATTGGCCCAGTTCAATTTTACTATGGTTATATACATGAGAAAACATATGTGAGTCAAAGTAACTCCATGTGCCAATAACTTTGGTCCACAGCTTTGAACTAAGTTCTTATCACGTTTACTATTATCCGTGACTATTATGATTGTTGAAATGCTTTCAGGAAATGTTCCCGCACTCGCATATGGAATTTGGAGCTTTATCTCCGAAATGTTTACAAGAAACCAGCAAAAGAACATTTAAAAATATATTTCAGTGGGTCAAAGTAACCCTGGTTTATGGTACTTCAGAATAATGCAAGCGAGTTTCATAATTTTCATACGAGCGTCTTAATTACCATTATAGGTATGTTTCATACGACTTTTTATGCTCGACCATATTTCTAACTTGAAATTATTCAGAAGTATTCATTTTATTCACATCTGACTGAAGAGGGGAAGTGACCTTGTGCATAGCTCGTAAATTGTGAAATGTGCGCAGACGCGAAAGTATTGATTTTTTCCGAGGAACAATAATGTCATTGACGTTGATATAATCTACAGAATAACATGAACTAATTTTGATATAACCTGGAAATTGATTTAGAATTGAAAAACGACATGACGAATTGAATTTATTTGAATATTATTTACAATTAACGCTAATTATTGTAGTAACATAACATCACCTTCTGCGACAGTATTGGATTACGAGCCTCCGTGACGTTTCCCTCGTTGTCTTTCGATTGCATATCCAAGAATAATCGAAAACCTGAGCTTTGATGAATAGGTGTACTTTAATGACATGCATTAAAGGACTGCTACCAGGTGTATAATTACTACATTTCGGCATGGTCGAGCATAAATATATTTAGTAGAACGCTTTGCTGCCTAAGAATTAAGTATAATACTCTCAATATACTAGATGTGCTCTCACATTAAAGTGGTTACATTTTCCACCTTAATTCCGCTAGTAAATTTTAAAATAGCTAATTCGAAAATAATATGATATATATCCGATCGTTATTGATTAAAAAAAACTGAATTATTGTCCCTCAAAATGTTTTTCTACGAATGCGTAAAGTTCTATAATATTTGCCACATCGAAAAATTTAATTGTCAAAAGTACAACATTCCCCCATAAGGATATACATAAATATACTTGGACTTCTCCAGATGGATTGACACACAACCAAATAGATCACATCTTGATAGATAAACGGAGACATACTAGTATAGTAGATATTCGAACTTTCAGGGGTGCAGACTCTAATTCTGACCATTATTTGGTGATTGGAGAATTAAGGGAAAGATTATCAGTAGCCAAGCGAGTAGAGCAACAAGTTAATATTACTAAATTCAATATTTTGAAATTAAAGGACGAGGAAGCTAAGCAAAATTACCAGGTCGAAATTTCGAATAGGTTTGCCACTTTAGAAAGTTCCGACGAAGTTAAGAAAGAATTAGATGTTAATAGCGTGTGGGAAAATATCAGAGATAGTATCAAAATTGCAGCTGAGCAGAGCATAGGTTATTATGAAACTAAGAAAAAGAAACCGTGGTTTGATGAAGATTGTTGCATGGTAGTAGAAAGAAGGAAACAGGCAAAATTGAAATTCTTACAGGATCCAGTTGAGGAGAATAGAGATAATTATTTCAATAGAAGACGGGAAGCAAGTCCTACACTTAGGAATCAAAAAAGAGAGGTTTCTTGAAGGAAAAACTGAATGAGGTAGAAACAAACAATAAGAATAAAAACATTCGAGATTTATATAAGGGTATAAAGGAATTTAAGAACGGATATCAGCCAAGGGTAAACGTGATCAAGGATGAGAATGGTGACTTGCTTGCAGACTCTCCATCAATCCTAAACAGATGGAAAAACTATTTTGCGCAACTACTAAATGTACATAGGCCAAATAGAAATGATCGGGACGAAATTAAAATACAAACTGCTGAGCCATTTATACCCGAACCCACGCTTTCAGAAGTCGAAATTGCGATAGAAAATCTGAAAAAGTACAAGTCTCCAGGTATCGATCAAATTCCAGCAGAATTAATACAAGAGGGTGGGAGTGCATTATATAGCGAAATTTATAAACTTGTACTTGCTATTTGGGAAAAGGAAATTGTACCAGAACAATGGAAGGAGTCCATAATTGTACCTATTTTTAAAAAGGGGGACAAAACCAACTGTGGTAACTTTCGAGGAATATCACTTTTGTTGACGTCGTACAAAATTTTGTCCAATATTCTTTTGAGAAGATTAACTCCGTACGTAGATGAAATTATTGGGGATCATCAGTGCGGTTTTCGGCGTAATAGATCGACTATTGATCAGATTTTTTGTATTCGACAGATAATGGAGAAAAAATGGGAGTATAAGGGTACAGTACATCAGTTATTCATAGATTTCAAAAAGGCTTATGACTCGGTTAAGAGGGAAGTATTATATGATATTCTTATTGAATTTGGTATTCCCAAGAAACTAGTTCGATTAATTAAAATGTGTCTCAGTGAAACATACAGCAGAGTCCGTATAGGTCAGTTTCTATCTGATGCTTTTCCAATTCACTGCGGACTAAAGCAGGGAGATGCACCATCACCTTTACTTTTTAACTTCGCTCTAGAATATGCCATTAGGAAAGTTCAGGATAACAGGCAGGGTTTGGAATTGAACGGGTTACATCAGCTTCTTGTCTATGCGGATGACGTGGATATGTTAGGAAAAAATACACAAACGATTAGGGAAAACTCGGAAATTTTACTTGAAGCAAGTAGAGCGATCGGTTTGGAAGTAAATCCCGAAAAAACAAAGTATATGATTATGTCTCGTGACCAGAATATTGTACGAAATGGAAATATAAAAATTGGAGATTTATCCTTCGAAGAGGTGGAAAAATTCAAATATCTTGGAGCAACAGTAACAAATATAAATGACACTCGGGAGGAAATTAAACGCAGAATAAATATGGGAAATGCGTGTTATTATTCGGTTGAGAAGCTCTTATCATCCAGTCTGCTGTCCAAAAATCTGAAAGTTAGAATTTATAAAACAGTTACATTACCGGTTCTTCTGTATGGTTGTGAAACTTGGACTCTCACTCTGAGAGAGGAACATAGGTTCAGGGTGTTTGAGAATAAGGTGCTAAGGAAAATATTTGGGGCTAAGCGGGATGAAGTTACAGGAGAATGGAGAAAGTTACACAACACAGAACTGCACGCATTGTATTCTTCACCTGACATAATTAGGAACATAAAATCGAGACGTTTGAGATGGGCAGGGCATGTAGCACGTATGGGCGAATCCAGAAATGGATATAGAGTGTTAGTTGGGAGACCGGAGGGAAAAATACCTTTAGGGAGGCCGAGACGTAGATGGGAGGATAATATTAGAATGGATTTGAGGGAGGTGGGGTATGATGATAGAGACTGGATTAATCTTGCACAGGATAGGGACCGCTGGCGGGCTTATGTGAGGGCGGCAATGAACCTTCGGGTTCCTTAAAAGCCATTTGTAAGTAAGTAAGTATAAAAGAATTGTAAATGTGAGATACTGATTTCTTCCACATAGTAGTAGGCCTACATAAGGGTGACCACTACAAGTTAGTACTTAGCCGAGATATAGTTAATATTATAGGTTAGCTATAATGTTGTGAATATGATAAAATAAATTAACAAAATACATACTCTTGCACTTCATGTTAATGGTTTCCATATATATATTTTAAGACAATTATCTTTATATGAATGATATGTTTTGTCATACAGACAGCGATGTGACTGGAAGAGAATTAATCTTTCGTCGAACGATGTCATTTTATTTTATTTCTTTCTTCCAGCATTCTCCGATAGCACTCAAAAAAGATAGCGTTTTTGTTTCAATATAGTCACTGACGTAACCGCAAAGGAAGATCTTGAAGATAGCAAGCTTCTGCGTTCACTTTTCCATTCATTTCTAATTAGCGTTGTAAGATTTTATCGATTAATCTGATCGATTAATTCACCAATTTCTTTTGTAAGATTAATCGATCGAAATATTTAATCGAATAATCGAGTCGACTCAAATTAATCAGTTGTACTTGATACTGTATTAATTATTATTTTGTTAATGCAAACTCAGAGTAAAAATTCCGACAATATTCGTCTATCAGAAATTACTTATTGCTACTATAATACTGTTATTTTGTAACTGTAATCCAGGTAGCAGGTATAGCTAAGGGCAAGTCTTTGCACAAACACTTCAGAACGAGATTAAGATATTAGGACAGTGACCTGGTCTACCCCTATTGAAAGTTAAAACACAATGCGAAACCCTTATTAAGTTTGTCAGATGTCTTCCTAGCACATGAAATACATACTTTTCTGGAATTCGCCCCTCATTCCTTAGCCATGGCTACACTGTGTGCAAGTGAGAGAGCAACTATCTTGTTGTTTTTCTAGAATTTTGTAACCCGATTACAATAGGAGCCACTCTGTTGTTCTGTTGAAGTTTATATACTAAGTTTCTAGATGAAGCTTGTGTGTTAGTTTGCTTGCTAAAGAGAAAATCAGATTTCTATGTCTGTGAAAAAAGTGAAAACTCCATTTATATCATTGGCCTTATGAAAATTTGAGAAGTAGGCTAAACTCGGTGAAACGTTTGGATTTAAATTGAACGATGGTGGAAAAGTGCTTGACAAAAAAATCGTGCTTTTTGATGCAGGAAACATTGTTACTAAACGTAGAGCAGCACTTAATTCGGAGCATGTGAATGCACTCACAGGTTTAAATCATGCATGAAGCAGTATTAACTAGGTGAGTCTTCATACTTTTTTAATTTGCGTTTATTTAAAAAAAATTCTCAAAAAATTGACACAATAAATTATAAGTCTACGTAATAAATATGTTAGTAAATTAATAAAATAATATTTTTGCAATACAACGATACAGGGTAATTATATATTACGTTTTATACATACACTATTTCGTACCGTTTCTGTTGTCAGAAACCTCGGCATTTACTTAGATGAAAATTTAAATTGGGAATGTCAAATTAAATATTCAAGAGCGTTATAACTACAATCATGATTGAATATAATAATGTAATTATATTTAGGTCTGATTATTATTATTATTATTATTATTATTATTATTATTATTACCAAACATATTACATTTAAAAATAATTTTATATTACAGTATATTAAAACTTTTTCAAATCGATCACTGTTCGATTAATGCATCGATCAATCGATTAAATTCAAGTCGTTCATCGATTATATATTGTGATCTATCGACAGCACTACTTTTAATGTTAATATTTACGAAAATCATTGTGAATGAATGAATTAAATAAAATGATCGCAATCTTTGGCGTTCGCATAGCATTTGCGTTTAATTTCATTGTGAATGGTCCTCAAAACAAGCATGTGATTTCATGGATATTTAATTCTTAATGGTTCTGAATTTATACGGCCATGAAATCGTGATCTCATAACCTCTCCAACCTGAAATATTTATTTAATGTAAATTGTATGATACAAATTTATAAAGTTTTTTTTTCTCTCTGGTGTGTTTGTGAAATTCGGCTCCACCTCGTTTCACAAACTTTAGACTCGGGCTAAATAGTAAACCTTTACGAATTCGTCTGAAATAACTATTACAAATTCAGTGATTAAATTTGATGCCTGAACTGAATCAGGTTTCTTTAAGGGCGAATAAGTTTGGACTTACAGTAGGTTGAATGCTAGTAAGTCACAAGCTGTAAATATTAATTGCAACATAAAAAGCTGCTGAACGGAATTAACAGACATATCTCAATTATTATACAGTAATAAATAATGCCACTATTTTGTACCATTTCCGTTGTCAGAAACCTCGGCATTTACTTAGATGAAAATTTAAATTGGGAACGTCAAATAAATTAAACATTCAAGAGAGTATGCTATATCATGCATTTTCTTGACCCGTTCAGAGACTTCCTCTCGCCAAAATTAAAGCAGATTTTAGTGCAAATTCTCATGTTGTCACTGTTTGACAATTGCGACGTAATACTTATAGACTTGACAAATAAACTTTCGCGTGCAAAATGTGTGTGTCAGATTCATTAGCAACGCTCACAAATTCGACCATATTACATCCTCATTCAAATATTTATCCTGGCTGCAACTTAATAACCGTAGAACACTTCATTCCCTGTCTCTTCTGTTTCGAGTTCTCCACACTTCTACTCCAAGTTTTTTGCGTTTCTGGTTTAACTACTTATCTTCCAATCACAACCTAAACACCAAGTCACAGGAGAGAGAAATTCTAGTAATTCCTGCCAATAGAACATCCCACTATTCATCCTCTTTTCCTGTCTGTCTCTCGTGGAAGGTTAGGGGCTGCCAGACAATAACTACTTTCAAGAACAGGCTAACATGGTCACGATAGCTAGGGACGGGATCCCCGCAGGGAAAAGATCAATTGGTCGCCCACGGAGATGGTGTGACGACGTACACGAGCAACATTGGGGGGGGGGGGGAAGAAAAAAAAAGGGCAATATCGTCTATGTATAAGAGAAGAAGAAGAAAAGACTAAGCGATTCATTACGGACGCAGTCAAATTGAAGTTATAACTACAATCATGATTGAATATAACAATCTAATTATATTTAGCTATTATTATTATTATTATTATTATTATTATTATTATTATTATTCTCATCATTATTTTATTATTATTCTCGTCATTATTATTTTATTATTATTCTCGTAATAATAATTATTATTATTAATATTATTATTATTACTATTACTACTACTTCTATTATTATTATTATTATTATTATTATTATTATTATTATTATTATTACTAAGTATATGATTAAATCTCGTGACGAAAATATTGTACGAAATGGAACTATAATAATTGGAGACATCCTTCGAAGTTGGAAAAATGCAAATATCTTGGAGCAACAGTAACAAATATAAATGACATTCGGGAGAAATTAAACGCTGAATAAATATGGGAAATGCCTGCTATTATTCGGTTGAGAAGCTTTTTCATCTAGTCTGCTGTTAAAAAATCTGAAAGTTAAAATTTATAAAACAATTATACTACAGGTTGTTCTGTATGGTTGTGAAACTTGGACTCTAACTTTGAGGAACAGAGATTAAGAGTGTTTGAGAATAAAGTTCTTAGGAAAATATTTGGGGCTAAAAGGGATGATGTTACAGGAGAATGGACAAAGTTACACAACGCAGAACTGCACGCATTATATTCTTCACCTGACATAATCAGGAACATTAAATCCAGACGTTTGAGATGGGCAGGACATGTAGTACGTATGGGCGAATCCAGAAATGCATATAGAGTGTTAGTTGGGAGGCCGCAGGGAACAAGACCTTTGGGGATGCCGAGACATAGATGGGAAAATAATATTAAAATGGATTTAAGGTGGGTGGGATATGATGATAGAGGCTGGATTAGCCTAATCTTGCTCAGGATAGGGCGATGAACCTCCGGGTTCCTTAATAGCCATAAGTATTATTATTATTATTATTATTATTATTATTATTATTATTATTATTGTTGTTGTTGTTGTTGTTGTTGTTGTATAGCCTACATTTAAATGTTGTAAACACGCGTTGCTTAATAACTGATTATTTTACTGCCAAAAAGTAATTAATGTTTTTCTGCTTAGTCACCGTTTTATGATAAATGAACCGGTCTTCGATGCTGTTGTAGAGACAGTCATCTCATGAACTGTGGTTGGTGGGCTGAGGAGTAAGCGGGAACATATTGGAGAAGCTTCATTATGGCTAGCTAATGGTCTAACAATGTAGGGGTATAATGTAGTGTTCCTCACTCTAGACATGCTGATGTTTCGAATAATTTCGAGGGAAAAATTGTTCCGGGGCCGGGTATTGAACCGGAGACCTTTGGTTAAACGTACCAACGCTCTACCAACTGAGCTACGCGGGAACTCTACCAGACACCGATCCAACTTTCCCTCTAAACCCGCAAACCTCAAAGTGGGCTGACAACACTGTCAAGCAACCAACATTGAGTGCACACCAACTCTGAGTATTGGCTGGAGTATCAAATCTCTATCCTAGCAACTTCAATAGAGTGCAGTACTTCCTCTTGCATTGATTAATGCTTGGACTATTCGTGGCATACTGACTATTAGCACATTTATCAACTGCTTATCCATTCTGCCCAATTCTTCAACAGCAAATCTGCATAGGTCTTCGAGATTGCGTGGGTGGTCAGGGCGCGCACGAATGGCTGTCTTTAGTTGATCAGACATGCTTAATTGGATTCATGTCTAGAGAACATGCGGGCCATTCAATCCTGGCAATTCCTTCACGATTACGGAAGTCATTGATGACAGCCGCACAATGGACTCTGGAGTTATCTATCGTCCATAAGTATGAATCCTTCTCCGAAGTGTTGGTTAAGCGGTGCTACTATGGCTTGAAGACTGTTGTTTCTATACTGTGGGGCCCTCAGCATTCCTTGGATCGACATCAGTTGTGTCCAGCGACTCCACATAATCCACCCCAAAACATCACTGACCCTACCTTGCTGCATTCGATTGTGGGGAGGTCTAACTTGTGCAGCATTACCTGATTTTCTCCACACACGTTGTGGATGATTATCTGGCACAAGGCATATTCGGCATTCGTCCGTGAATAGAACTTTGTGCCAATTTTGTACAGTCCATTCGTGATGATTTCTTCCCCAGGTATAACGTTATTCATGGTGCCTTGGTGTAAGAGTTGGGCCTTGCCATGGACGTCTGGAGTGCAGTCTGCTATCATTAATCGGTTACGTACAATCTGATTGGATATTTGTCTCCTTGTCGCAGTTTGAAAGACATTGTTAATCATGCCAGCAGTATGCTCAGCGTTTCTCATGGCAATAATTTCCAGATATCTGTCATCATCATTCTGTTGTTGCCCGTGGACGACCAGTACGAGACATGTCGTCAACATTACTTGTGTTTCGGAAGCGATTCCAGGTTCGTACCACATCACTCTGATTCAATCCTAAGCGTCACGATACTTGTCTTGAAGACAGTCCTTCCTGACATCTATCATATATCTGTAAGACAATTCTACCTATATTATCCCAGATCTGCCTTACTTTACAATTTTAATCATTTATGCCAAGTCTCACAAGTAAACAAATAAAAAAGAAAAAGAAACACACGCACACACACACACACACACACACACACACACACACACACTACAAGATTTATTTAATACACCATTACTTTTAATTTTCTCTTCCCATTTAATCTTCACTATCATTAAAAATTTACGCAATTTATTTAACTCTATTATATTAGTTATATTACATATTTTCTTATATGCTACATGTCTGTTCATGTTCAAAAATGTATTATTTATTCATTTTTTCCTTGTATTATCTGTTACTTGACATTCTAATAATATATGGAACGCGTCTTCTCCCATGTCGCAAAGGGGACAGATATCCTTCTCTATGGTACCCCTCCTGTTTTTCAATTTCCATATTCCTAGTCTCCACCAAGCTAAGCCCATCCTCACTTTCCTATTATTTCCTTCCTGGCATAGATAAACAATCCTCACAGGGTTGAAGTTCGTAATTGACCGCCTTGCCATTGTTCAACCTCCTTAAAATAAAATAAAACTGTTTTACCCTGAGATATTCGCCGAGAGATGAGATTACTTGCACTTCTGTTTACATCTGTTTACATTTCAGTCGGTTTCTAGGGTAGACGTCTACTGTTTATTAACATAGTATACGTTTTTCAGACAGTTAAAAGGATAGCTTTCAAATGTTTTTTTGGACATTGCTTGAAGTGGAGCGTAAATAACACTTCTACAGATGATGCAAAACTTTTTTTATGTGTGTATGTAATAACTGTATTAGGGCCACCGAGAAGAGGGGGGGGCAAAAGGAGTGCGTGCATACGGGCCCGTGAGCAATAAGGGCCCGTCAGATTAAGTGAGTCTGATTACTTTTTATTATCACGAATAATTATTCACAGATACATACCAGTAGGCCTACCATAAAATTTTGTAAGAATATTTGTTACATAAATTTGACATATTTACTCAACAATAGTAGATTTATTACAAATTACCACTTCATATGTAAATATTTGACTTTTATATAATAGAAGATCGGTTTCCCGCATTAACGTTCACCGACACGACACTTGAAGACCCAGGCATTTGCCTGAACTATGTTCCCGTCGCTTGTACTGAACACGTTCAATTATTTATTGGCTTGTCCTTTTTAACTACCAAACCCCCTCTGGCCCACCACAATATGATAGTGGACTCTCTCAAACCGAAGTTACAGGATACGTTTCTCTTTCAGTACATTGTATGTTTCGTGCGAAACTTTCGTCTCTTCATTGTCGTTTGTCTAGTAAATTCTGTTCATTAGTGTTACTGGTTATAGTGTAACTGCACAATGGACAAGTACAGGTATAAGTCGGGAGCTGAGAAGCACAAGGAGAGACAGAAAAAATTGGAAGATATTAATATGGGTGCTGGACTACGTGAAAAATATTATGAAGATATTCATGAAGAGATCAGTGATGAGCCGAAATACAGGGTGGACCGCTCGAATGTACCTAATTTCAATTGTATGTGACTGGTGAACGGTTGAAGATAGAACATTACGGTAACGTTTATATGGAAGGAAAACTCAACAAGTTTCGAATCCTGTCGGTAGATGGTGCGCAGACATGGTTTCTTTTCGCAGAATGTATCGATTGTGAGAATGGCGACACCGCAGATCAAAGCACAAACTATGTTGTGGTATGCGAAGTTTAAATCAATTGTTAGAGTTCAAAGGGAGTATCGGCGAGTGTTTAACCATGATGCTCCAATTGCTAAAAGCATTAAGAAGTGGCACGATACATTTTTAGCTACAGGATCGGTGTTGAAGAAGCATGGTGGTGGTCGTAGAACATCCGACGAAATGGTTTCAAATGTTCAAGCCGCGTATGAGCAAAGCCCGCAGAAGTCATTAAGAAGAGCTTCGCGGGAACTTCAAGTACCAAAATCAACATTGCAACGAATTGTCCACAAACGTCTCAAACTGTACGCATAGAAAGTGCAGTTAATGCAACGTCTGGACCGGATGACAAACCCAAATGAGTGGAATTCGCCAATACGATTTCTTTCTCTGGGACTACGTCAAAGATAAAATGTACGCCACCCCAGTCAGAGACTCTGGTGATCTTCGGGAGCGCATCATAGAGGCTATTGAGAGCATTTCAGAAGACATGCTCCAATGTGCTTGGCAAGAAATCGTTCATCGCCTTAATATCGTCACAGTCACAGCTGGAGCTCACGTGATGTGCATATCGAAACTTGTTGAGTTTTCCTTTAATATAAACGTTACTGCAGGTTTCTATCTACAACCGTTTACCAGTCACATAAATTGAAATCAGTCTCATTCGAGCGGTCCACCTTGTATTTAAAATCAATTCATGCCTCTAATTTAGGGCCAACCCCACTGAAACCTACGAATCTCCTGAATAGTCTGAGGGAATTAAAACTGGATACTTTATTTCCAAATATTTGCATAACCATTAGAATATTCTATACAATTCCTGTGACAGTTGCTGATGCTGAAAGATCCTTCAGCAAAATGAAGGAAATAAAAATTGTATTCAGATAAATAATGTATCAAGAATGACTGAGTAACCTTGGCTCCTTAGTCTGGAGAGCGATCTTCCTAGGTCTTTCAATTTTAATGACATAATTGATGATTTTGCATCAATGAAGTCAAGGAGAGTTGTTTGTTGATGTTGGACTGCAAGTTAGAAAATACAGGTGTTTAAGAATAATATTTTATTAATATAGTATATTATGCTAATATGAAGTTTTATTAAAAAGTTTTCAACGTAATAAAGGTGTATACTTTTAAGTTCGTCGTCTGTGTATGGGGTTATCTTTTATTCATTTTGCAAATAATTGTTATGGTTAGAATAACTGGTGACTTGTAATTATTACTTTTTTCAACGGGAGTCCGAGTACAGTATTGCACAGGGGCCCATAAATTCTGTCGGCGGCCCTGAGTCTGTATTAATTTGTTCTCAAATAATTTTGTAATAAATTGCGTGTAATTTTCGATGACTGTACGGTACTTGATCTTTGTGAATGCGGTAGCTCAGTAAACCTTGCGCTACACTCGTATATAGTACGTTTCAACATTACCTTATAGTACTTCAAATCCCTTTCCCTGGTCATTAGCTTTATAGGCGTTACCCGCAATCACGGGGATGTTTTCTCATGTCTGTCAGTGGTACTCACGCTCGACTCTGTTGTTTTTGTAAGTAGAAATGCTACGTTACCGGCATACATAATTTTTAACATAATATAGGAATATGAATCAACAGGAACTTTTTGTGACACTTAAATCCGTTCTAGCGAATGTGTGATCACTCAGTGGCAGAGTTCAGTTTTTGCCATTAAGGCGCTGTACTAAAAGCTAACGCGTACAGTCCATAATGATTTTGAACAGCTGACAAATTACATCCGTCGGTTGAGGAGCAAAACAAACCTGCTTCCTGCATCAAACTAACGCAATCCTTTTGTGAAGTTCGGACATATCTTTGGGTCATTTTGGAACGGCGCCAAATGAAAGGCTTGAGAGCATTAGTGGAGTGAGAATGGACAGCACGGTTCAGTATCATTGGCTTAGTCACACTTGGAAATTAACATAAGTGGATTATAGGCACTGCTGCTGGTGCTAAGTGCCTCACTAACGAGTATTTATAGTCTGATATATTCGGCGGATATGAACAGATTTAGCTTTGTTGACGTGTTATCTCCTGCTTCCAAGAGGCATAAATCCAGCCGTAGCTCTAAATGCTACGGGCTTATAAGCAAAAGCAGAATGAGGTTCGATTTCTGGCTGAATTTGTGAGATTTATACATACAGGGACATCATTTTATTTTATTTCAATTTTTATTGTACCTGAGTATTTTAATGTACTTCACTCCACCCCTTATACTAATGAAGTTCCAACTGTCCTCCACAAAGAACCAAGGCCGCATATAATAAACAGCACTGAGTTAGTGAGTATAGTACATTCCAAAAATATGTTCGCGTTTTCCAGTGACGAAAGAGCTTTCAATATTCAATCATATTTTCACACAGGTAATGTCGTCCGTTTGCCTACGTCGCATCCCGATTTCCTCCACCTGCTTCTGCTCGCCTCTCTGTAAAAGCTGGGCTGTCTTAGCCCTTTTCTGAAAAAATTAATTTCTGTTAGGAATTGGACGTTTACATAATATTATACAACTGTTTAAAATAACTTAAATAAAAGGGCCTCGTTAAGTAATTAACTGTGATTTCCCCCCTTTTTACTATCCTGCGGCATAACCACTTGGACGGACAGTAGATAGCATGTCTGAGTAATTTTATCTGTGCGGGTCGGGCAGAAGTGACGAATGAATCTACAGTACGTAACATACTCTTTTATAGAATAGGTACAGAATTATTTCAACATGAGTTACTAGTACGAAGGACGAAACTGGCAATTGGAATTAGACGCAATAGTCTATAGTGCGATAATATGCACAAAAGAACTGAAGCCTGTATCAAAATGAAAGGCCACCATTTTCAAAAATGTGTTTAAATATTCATATTATGATTATTTTTCAATTTAACTTCATTCTCTATATTGTACGCTAATGTGCTGTAGACAGTATAATATACACTGCATAATGAATACGTTCGCATGGACAACTCAATTCGTGAGTAAAAACACTTGTTCTTAATACAGTACTGCATTTTGATTAAACAAAAACCTACTGAAAATTATCGAACTCAAAATCGCGATATTTCCTAGGTTACGTAAATGGATGAACTACTTTTCTTCCCTCCTATACCTAGTAAAGTGATTTGTTTATGTTTTACGCCAGTATCATCGAAATACAGTCGTGGAAGGGGGTATAAAACAGTGTTTCTGGTTCTCTAAAGGTATAGCCAGGTTAATATTAAAAATGTTAGTAAAAATAAAATGATGTCCCTGTATAAGGCAAGTAGAATAAATTCTGGAGTTTGCATTGTCGTCATCTTTGTGCCATTCCCTCGTTCTATCTGAAGAGTTTCTATGCTTTACATCTAACTCCGGTTAAAATGTATTGGCAATCTTGGTACAGACCGATTAGGATGCAGGCAGTACTTAGTACAATGTGCCCATAGCGGAGGTCTATCTCCAAATTTCGACATGGGCGACATATAACCGACAATTTTTTTTCAGCAAGAGTCCTCTATGAAGGACAGGTTGTTGTCCATGTCGTAAATCTACGACACGAGCCTCCAGGAGGAAGTGTGCTAATGGTTTTATTTGCGTTGAAAATCCATCGCCTTCGGCCGCCGTTGAACACGCGGGTTTAGGATCTGAAAGCTGGACTGTTACACGTTAGGCCATAGAGGACAGTTATTATTAGTAATATCACAGTCTAGTATATACAGTCGCGAAGCTCAATACGTAGTAAATATGCAAACATTAGATAGTTGCTCACCACTAGGATCGCTAATATCGCCTCATTACAGGCAATGCAAAATAGAACCGTCACAGTCTATTGTTTCTAGCACCCTCAAAACTCAAGCTTCGTGACTGTATATAGTAGACTGTGGTAATATTGCACAAATATATGCCATACTTTTAGTTTCAGTGAAGAATATGTGCAGTCCCCCCTTAGGCACAAATGGTACTGTTTATTTGTTTATTTATTTATTTACTTGCTTATTTATTTATTTAATTCATTTATTTTTTTTTTCTGGTGTAGTTAAGACTTTCAGGCCTTCTCTTCCACAACACCAGGAATACAAATACAATAATAGAAATAAACAGAGGAAAAAATACACTATATACAATGTAAAGCCACACAAAAATATACACCGGTTGCAGTCACACAAACTTTAAATGAGTGATTAAGTATCATAATTAATTGTATGCTAACTAATTAACTAACTTTATAGCAACAAGTTAAGATTCGTTGCTTGTAGGAGGTTCATCTTGTTTATAGGGAGATTGAACGTGTTTTGTCTTAAGGTAGAACTGCTTTGTCTTCAGTGACGATATAGCACCATACTGACTGCATCATCGAAGTCCCAAATCTATAATTACGTATTGATTGTCCAAAAGATGACCAGAATTAAAACGACATGAGCTGGAGACTTCAATCCTTAAAAATAGATCATGGTGGATGATGATTGTGATGATGGTGTATGCTAATTGTGATAACTGTGATGGCTGATAATGATGGCGGTGGTGGTAGACGATGCTGATGATGATGATGATGATGATGATGCTTATGGTGGTGATGCTAGTGATAGATGATGATGTTGTTGGTGATGGCGATGATGATTGTGATTAATGATGATGGTTCTGGGTGATGATTAATGATGGTGATGCTGCTGGTGGATGATGGTGGTGGATATGGTACTAGTGGATATTTTTTAGTATGTTATTTATCAGCATCTTAGGTTATTTAGCTTCTGAATGAGATGAAGGTGATAATGCCGGTGAAACGAGTCAGAGTCCAGTACCGATAGTTACCCAGCATTTGCTCGTAATTGGTTGAGGGAAAACCCCGGAAAAAACTTCAACCAGGTAACTTGTCCCGACCAGGAATCGAACCCGGGCCACCTTATTTCGCGACCAGACGCACTAACCGTTACTCCATAGGTGTTGACGCTAGTGGATAATGGTGGTGTTTGTGGCTCATGATGATGACAATCATACGGCTAGGAAAGCTGGCGAAAAGTTTTTAGTTGAAGAAATAATGTCTAGAATCTCTAGATAATTATGTTTACATTTTTAACTATGAACCCAAAGAAAAATTAAATGTAAATTGCTTCCGGCTAGTATGTGAATATTTACTTAGAATAGATCTTACGGCATAATTCTTTATGATAGTAACTATTATTATTATGATGAAAACTTATGATTAATTATCAATAATATCTTTAATATTACAATGAAAATGTCTGTTAAGTTGTGCAAAATATTTATTTCCTACAGTGTAAACCACATTATTAGGTTGTACAGCATAATACCGAGTCCACAAAAAAATGTACGGTATATTCTCTGTAAGGAATGAAAATTATTATATATCGATTTACATTTAAATACTAATCACATAATATAGTACTGTCTTCAGTTAAACACATGGTTACTTTGGATGTTCTAATGTTCAACATATTCGTAACTCAAATCAATTGACAATATCAATATCCGTATACAGTCTGACAAAGAGTGGTTATATTTTTTGGCAGTCTCTGTACATTGAACAGAGAATTATTGTAGTATTTTTTCTGTCATCGTAATGGTGTTCCGCCCGAAAGTAGTATTATTTAATTTTGTATTAAAAACAGAAACCACTGTTTATCTGCAAAGCTCAAGTGTTTACAGACTACAGATCATGTACCATTTAGAGCTAATGTCTGTAAGCGATAGACGCCACTTAATTAGATGACAACTTCATGTTCCATATATTTCTTTAAAGATATTCATTGCAGAACCATAAAATTGTACTATATCCAATTAAATTCGAAAAAGAGGAAATATTTATGAACCATTAATATTATCAGTGGTGGTACAACACCACTTGTATGTAGCAGGTTCCGCAGCCTAGGCCTATAAATTTATCTTATATATAAGGTCATATTATATTTAACCTTTTAATAAAAATTAATATGAAATAGCTCGAAAATGAGTTTTAAATATGTTATTTCAAATATTAAACATATTCCTCAGAGCAAGTAACAATCTGTGGAGTTGAGATTTAGAGTACGCCTATGACATTAGCGATATGGTGGAAATTCAATTTGTTCGAAAGCAAAGTAGGCCTATTTCTTTTTTTCTCCTCTTTCAGAAAGTGACTCAGTTCTGTTAAGTGTCCACATCCTACGTGTCACAAGAAAGGACGAACTTGTGGGTGGAAATATCACCTTCCTTTATTACATTTTGAAACCGTTTCTATTATTCCAGTTGGAGCAATACACACACACACACACACACACACACACACACACACACACACACATACAGACAGAGAAAACGAGAAAGTGAGAAAAAGAGGGAGGCAAATACATACAAACGGGCACAGACGGAAAACTGAAATGTTCTGAGCGACAACACAATTGATAAATCTATTGCAGCAATATCGCCCGAAGGCTATCGAGGCAGATACAGTACATTGCTCTGGAGTTTTCTGAGTCCAACACAGAAGATAGAGGAACTACAAATAAATCAATATTACATTCAATTGGGGGCGTAGAATCTGCTGCCTAAACTCTGTATTGCGGAAGACTAAAGTGATATAAGTCACATAACAGGAACAGATCTGTTCACACGGCACCGATTAAATTAAATTACGGTTTATTTAACGACGCTCGCAAATGCCGCGTTTATATCAGCGTTGCCGATGTGCCGGAATTTTGTCCCGCAGGAGTTTTTTAAATTCCAATATATCTAATGACATGAGCCTGTCGCATTTCAGCCTTAAATTCCATCGACCTAGACCGGGATCGAACCCGCAACCGACTATACCCACTGCGCTACCGACTGCGCGAACAAAAGAGGCACTATCAATTCAGGGATCTCAGGATGACGTGCATGTGTTTATTTCACTTTACTCTTTTGTTGGGTAGATTTTTACAACCTTCTTTGTATATTATAGTTACGCAGCACAAAATCGTAAAAAATTAACGAAATAGAAATTTTCAAGCCTAAGATTCAGTTGGAGAACTGGGTAAAATAAAATGAAACATTTATATGTAAACGTATGAAGGCGTACATGTTACATCGGTTATTTAACAAGTTAATCCGTTATTCAATGACGATTCATCAATAATGAGATAGTACAGAGTAGTTGAAATTGTTGATATTGAGATATTTGGCCAGAAGATCCCAAGAATTCGCCATGAGGTTATCTGACATTTGCTTTAAAGTTGAGAAAAACCTCAGAAATAAACAAAAGCAGATAATAGCTCAAGTGGAATTCGAACTCGTATCCTAATTCAGCATTGCACATCGAGTCTTGTTCATTATCTACTGTATTACACAGGTGGCTAAAAAATGTAATGTACTGTAGTAATAAGAATGATAATAGTTAAATTTTTGCAGGAGCGCTCTACTTAGCTGTGCTGCAATTAGACTACTTCACAATATACCAACAGGCTGTATAATACTCTAACATCTGGACTGCATTCACCAGAAATCAACAACTTACTCTAAACTTCTCATCGGTCTCGTTTGCCTATGTGACAAATTCGCTAACCGGGAAGCCCTTCTGCAGTGTACTGTATGTACAGAAGTGTGGAAATTAATATGAACTTAGCTACAAATATTAATATGCTACTGACATATACGAGTACTTTACTTTTACACTCTGAAACGAACTTTAGTGTTGAATGCGATCTTCTTTAGCTTTAATATTATGCTGTTTTCAAGATTTGACATAGATTGTTCTCACATTTCTTTCAGTTTTACGTCTTCAAACCAGATATTGCACAGTGGGCCAGAATCTCAATCTAGCTGAAAAAAAGTTCAAAGTGACTGAAGTTGGTGTTTGTACACTGTAAACACTAACCACATATCTGCACTTCAGAAATCCGCAGCGCAGAAAGGGATTCGGAAAGATTAACTGCAGTAGGCCTAAATACATAGCGGAAGTTGATAAGTGATAAACACCCGGACAGGTTTCTGGTCAAATATTCGAATGATTGAAGGCTCAAGTGAATTTTCTTCAACAGAAACCCAGTGGTATAACATTACGAGATACATTTCCGTTAGTTTCGTGGTTGAGCGCTTCCCCCCCTTTTTTTTTGAGACAGGACTCAAAACTTAACAAATTATTGTTCCCTTGCTTACAAAGAAATTTTTTTGAAAAAGAACTTATGCTCGCGACTGAAATGTTTCTTCATCCCCCCGGTAAGTTATATGCAAGGTTCTGTGCTACCATTGGGTTTCTATTGAGGAAACTTCACTTTAGCCTTCAACCAGTTTCTTCTCAACAGTGACCCAGTCAATTTCTTTTCCTCTTTCAGCATCATTCTTTCTTCACCCACTCTTTCCAACACAGTCTCGTTTCTTACTGTGTCTGTCCGTTTCACACACTCAATCCCTATTAATATTATAACATTTTATTGTTTCATTTCTGGTAGTAGTCTTAACTCTACCAAAGTAAATAAATAAAAAAAATTGGTGCAGAGCTGACGATCCAGTTATACGTATATGAAAATCAGACAGTGAACGCTTCTCTTCAAAGTAGGCCTATAGAGATCAGACTGTAAAGGAGACCTACAATGTGAAATGAAATTTTGAGGTGCCTTTAAGATTCATGGATCAGGACCGCTTATAACAATAGATGGCATGATCAATTCCACTACAAATATATTGAAGTGGTGGAGAAAAGAATTGTTACAACTCTGGAATGACTTTTACCAATTGGAAATTACATCCTTAAATGGAACCTTGCATCCTTGTAATCTTAGAGTATAGCAGATGAAGCGGACACACACACGTTGTAGTCTTTCAGTTAAATTGACAGTTATATTTGTTAAGAGAGAATTGCAGTAATCAGAGTGGGACCTCACTAGCGAATGAGCAAGATTTCTTTTTATAGAAAGAGGCAGACAATTTCGAAAATGATTTAGATAGTGGAGCAATGAAACTACATTTCTTACTTCTTACAAAATGTGTCGCATCTGAAAAAAATAAATTTTTCCATTGATGTACCTATCGCTTTTCATATTTCTTTGCTCAGTTCAATCTACTTTTCGTAATAAGATGAGATAAAATTTGTTGCTTTGCGACCTCCTTCAAGAAGGTGCCGACGAACTGTTAAAAGGCGTGCGTATAAACATCTGAGTGGAATAATTTCTCCTTTCAGGAAAAACTAGTTAATCTCGGATCACCTTCCGATTTTCTTGGTAAAACGTTTCTATTTACTGTTTTACTTGTTCTACAATATTTACCTTTGCACTGAGAAGGAACACTTTCAGTTCCATTTTCTCTCTTAAGAATTTTGTTGACAGACCCTGAACTAATCCCACACTGTTTGGCTAAATCCTTTTCAGTCGCAGAATAGAGTGCTCATAGATTGTGGGAGTTGCAATCTTACTTTCTTTTTAGGAGTAATGTCCATGATGAACAAAAAAAAGAATCACAAATGTAATATCTTCAAACATTAATTAAACTGCACAACAACAACAAAATTTGAAAACTTGAGGAATATTGTTACATCTAATTAAACTGTAAAATGTATCAATAACTGATTTGCAGCTTTAAATATCATACAAAATGAAAAGTCCCTAGGCAATGTTTTTCTCAATCATTTACACACTACCGTAATATATATATATATATATATATATATATATATATATATATATATATCACCATAGACAGACGATAACAGTGAAGCTTGAAAGTGACGCAAAAGCATGAGACCGAATAATTACTTTGCAGTAGGTAATTTCTTAAATTACTGAAATTCTACAGAGAATATTTTGTCACAGTAAAAGGTTTCATCTACCGGTCTACCGTAAACTTTCAGGCAGAGTTTTTTAATAGCAAAAGCTAGTGTGGAGCGGCTTTTCTATGAGTATTTCGACTTTTGTAATTTCGTTCCATAATTTCCCCATTGTCACTCTATTGTCGCCTCATTGTTTTTAATGTTCTGGAAGGTTTAAAGGAATAGCGTATAGTACTTTAAGAAACAAATGTACAGTTATTTACGAGAGATATATCCTCAGATAACCTGTGCCATCTGAGTTATCAATCTAATACATCAAGATAAATTGCTCAGTGATTTAATGAACGAACATTTAAAACGATTAATTAATTAATTAATAATTAAATCCCAAATAATTCTGGAAGCATAATCCTTCAATATCTGCAAAGAATAGTCGAATATTTTCTTTGGGTGCTAATAAAAGGGCAATATCAGACTACATTTTACATATTATTTCATATTAACCCTTAACTGACAGAATTAATTTATTTTCAAATTTTTGTTGAATTTATAATTCATTCATGCCCTGTGTATCTAAATATAGCATAATGGCAGTTATTGTATCCCTAGCTCTCTCGTATTCTGCGTTAAAACATTGTGTACATATGGACACTCTGGGCACATAATGTTAGCAAATTTTATTTCTTGCAGTACAGTAAGTAGAATTGTACCTTGCAGTAACCAATAGTCTTGCAGAAGACCTATGATAGTTAATATGGAAAATAATTTGTCTCTTGACAAGCAGTCTCATATAGCATCTCTCTCAGCAAATACAAAAAATGAATCAGCACACTTGAAATTTATTAGCGTTTGCAATACACTTCAAAGCATTAACACCATATTTTCCACATTTTGTGTGAACTGCTGACGTTTTATTACTGCAGTACAGTCCTACATACCTTCTCTTTTTTCCAATTTACTGGATGTAATATTCAAACCCTCATACCGGACGTCACTTGGAACACGCGATTTGTATGGACATTTTGGATTAGTGAATGGTCTTCCTGGCCCTTTAACAGGATTCGTGTACGTTTTCAGAACAACTTTACATTTCTCTCCTGAAGTGAAGCTGAGTAGTTCTGGCTCCTGTTCTTTCTTCATCTGCCATAAATTATGGATGGACACATCAATAAACCATGGACTTACAACCCAATACCAATTTTGTTTCGAATCTTCATTCTATACGTGGTAATATTTTCATCCATCCTGTCCACTCCTCCCATATGTAGGCCTATATTATACTTTGTAACTAGCCTTACCCGTGTGCTTCACTGCATATTTTATCATAAATAAATATCATTAACTTAAATCTGTTATATTTACAAATACAGCTTTGTTATGATTAATGAATAGACCTAATTAGTGTATTATAGGTTAAAAGTCGTTTTCTCGTAATTATTTTCAAAGTTGTGTTTAGAAGTATGAATGAAACTGTTATGATTATGCAACACACTCTGGAGTTGTTTGATTAATTCTACGATTAAGCTTGGTATTACTCGTACGTTAGACCTAACAGCGTCTGAAACAATATATATTTGTAAGAACAGAGGATTGTTCTCTCAGCTGGAAGAAGGCTTTGTCACCAAATGGCACCACTTGGAATAAGATGTTGCACTGTCTTATATTTTTTTAAACGTGTGTTGATAACGGATGTATTACTATAAGTTAGTTTTTAAATGATTGTGGGCGATCTTGTGTCTCAGAAATAATGTTCTCAGCAGCACAACATAATCCGTTTGGTCCATTACCCCATATTTGCTTTTCATTTTGTCTGTTTTACCTATTTGAATATCATTAAAATGAGCATAATCGATATTTAGATCGTAATGGAATACTAAATACTCATACGTATTAACATGCGTATTAACTCTCAATTTTGCTGTCTAGTTTTATCAATACGCTCTTGTTGCTTGTTAATTATCAGCGCTGTTTTCTCTTTTTCGACCCTGGTAAATTCGAACTCTCTTATTGGCATGTCAATCAAAGCGTTCGATGCTAATTTCTCTTGCTCGAACTACTGAAATGTTTGCATAGTTATTAAAAAAAAAACGATTCTTCCGATCTTCCTTACCCTTATTAAATCTCCGAATTTTGTTTTGCCTTCTGGTAGAAGTGTTTCGGTATAACTGAGACTTTTGTTTTGGCATTTTCAAGTACAGTACAGGCCTGCCTGCCTAAAGTTAACGCATAAAATCTTTTCTTACAGAACACTACCCGAAATTATTAATGTCAACTTATATTTATCCATTAAATGGACGAAACACAAATCGAATTCAAAACACCACATGCACTACTGCTTCTCTAATAGGCAGCGGAGCCTGAGTGCTGTCTGCCATGATTCTCGGTATGTCATCTACAAAGCGTTCGTTTACATAATATAGGTCGACCGGCACGAAGGCCTAGCAACCCGCGCCAAACCATCTCCCGAACGCTCTACAGTCCATTTCAGTAAATCTGTTAGAGTGACTGTGTTGACATTAGATTGCATGTTATTCTTCTGATTGTGTTAGTGAAATGTTTAGATTAGCTCGTTCATACAGCATCACAGAAATTTAAAATTTACATTAGAGCAAAGGATTTTCATGGTAGACTTATCGAAAAAATTGATCGCGAAAAGGAAAAAAGATGATTTGCAAGAAGATTTTCTAATGTTTCTGTTCCACATGTCAACTCTATACGCAACCTCGTTACACATTTAGAGAAATTGCAACAGTATTGAATAAAAACAGCAAAAGACCACGTTGTGTATTTACTGAGGAAAAATTGGATAAAATATGAGAACGATTGGAACACACCGCATAAAAATATCTCCGTCATCTGACTGCAAAAAATTGCAGTCTCTAATATCACAGCAAATGAAGCCACTAAATTCCTAAATCCTTAAAGGATATCAGAGATGTGTTGCAGCAGAAGGTCATTTTTTCCAACACCTCTTATATTCCAGGTAAGTTCAGTAATAACAAAACTGCCGAGCGTACGCGATACATTTTACCGCGTGTTGTATGGCCTTCGTGCCGGTCGCGCGCCGCCCGATCGATCTGCATTATGTAAGCGGATGCTCTTTAGCAGGCCTATATACGTGGTCATTAAGTTCTGACACTGACGCCTGAAGGGTAGGCACCCACAAGAATCTGGATGTCTCAGAAGATGCCGCGTGATACGGCGTACACTTAAACAGATCGACATCCTCCCTCAATATAGTCGCCGTTGGCCGCTATGCACGTCTGTCAACGTTGGTGTAGCTGCTGGAAGCACTGCTGAAAGATGTTGGCAGGAAGATGCCGTATGGCTTCTCTTGTGACAGTCATGACCTTTTCGGCCGCATAAAAACTACGCCCACATAGGATTGATTTCATGAGGGGAAAGAGAAAAAAAATCGCATGGTACGAGATCAGGTGAGTACGGAAGGTGTGGCAAAACAGCGACCTGTTGCCTTGCAAGTTCCTCTTGGACAAGGATGGAGCGATGTGCAGGGGCGTTGTCGTGTAGCAACAGCCAATTCTTCCTATGCCAAAGCTCAGGACGCTTACGACGAATTGAATTGCGTAAACGGCCAAGAATCTCTTTGTAGAGGATCTTGTCTACAGTTGCACCTTGTGGGATGAATTCTATGTGAACAATTCCATTTGAATAAAAAAAAAAAAACTGTTAAAGCATCACCTTGCCTTTTGACCTGTCTTGTTGCGGATGTTTCTGTCGTGGAAATAATGGCGTTTTCCAGGTAGCGGATTGTCGCTTCAGTTGCGGATCGTAAAGGAAACACCATGTTTCGTCTCCAGTTGTGATCGGTTATAGCAGTTTCGCCTAATTTATGACAGAACATGACGTTTGCCCGTTGCTCAAACTGCAACATACTCGAGTTCCGACGTGCGCATTCAAATCACCGTCACAACAATGACCGTAGTTCTGCTTACACTATATGCACGTAACTGTATGATGCTGGGACGAGAGACTAACTGACAAGGCGCCACCTATCCGTTCTAGTGCACCACACCGCCACTATGCCCTCAGTTTCAGAACTTAATGAATGTACCACGTAGAACCTACAAAATGGGACACATTATTTATTAATATCCAACCTACATAACAAAGAAGGTGAAACTTCGTTATCCTTTCACACCACAACGTAATTAAATCAACGAAAATAACCTCAGAATTATAACACATTTCTCTACACAGTCACGATGTGATCACTGAGAAGGTTATATACTTAATATGTAATAGTTGTATATAGTGCAAACATTTCATATTTAATAATTATCAAAGCAAAATCTTTAGCCACCAGCGTGACTCATTCGGTTAAAGTGCTTGCCTGCCGATCTGAAGCTGCGCTCTGGCGTGGGTTCGATCATCGCTTGGGCTGATTAACTGGTTGGGTTTTTCCGAGGATTTCCCCAACCGTAAGATAAATACCAGGTAATCTAAGACGAATCCTCGACTTCATCTCTCCAAATACCATCTCGCTATCAGCAATCTCATCGACGCTAAATAAGCTCGTAGTTGAAACAGCGTCGTTAAATAACCAACCAAAAAACATCTTTAGCACGATTTGTGGTTTGTAGGCCACTCCAAACCTCGAACACAACCCCTCTGAGCGCGAGATCTTACATACTCGATCTGTTATGGCCTATTGTTATGAGTAAAAACAACTAACAATAAGTATCTCGGTCATAACGTCATATAATTCAAGATGGAATTACGAAGTAATTACGTAATTAAAATATGATTATTTGGTCCTAGGAGCATCTGTTTTCGATGCAAGAATAGTTCGTTTAACATATTTCTAAGTTAGTCTTAAATACATTCCTTAACAAACCACTGCAAACCAATATGAATATAGGGTGGATTGTGTACGAAACATATCAAATTTACCATGGCATAAAATATTATTTTAAGAACCATAGGAAACAAATGTCGGTACATGATGAGGAAAAGAACGCCATTTCATGGCAGTTTGTAAAATTAGTCGGATAATCAAGAAAATTAACAGGTCTAGTGAGGTCCAAGGCAAGATACTAATTTTTTCCTCAATTTCTTTTTACTTTTGGTCCAGGTGAAATAGGCCTACTTGTCTCTTACGACAACATTCATAAAAATATAATTGGGCCTACATTCCAAGGACAAATAAAAAATAAAATCCAGTGAAAACTGATATTCTAAGAGGTCCAAATAAAATATGCATTACCGGAGCTCACCCAAATATGTAATTAAGGAATAAAAATATGTACCGTTATCTTGTTGAATAATTAATATGTAATATGTATGTGTCGCGTGTACAATATACAGTATTTTTTAAATTATTCCATCCCCGATTATGATTGGTTCAAAATAATAAACGCAACACAAATCAGACATAACATTTTATTACCTTCTGATATCATTAAATTTAACTACATATCGCTCATTCATCGTTAGTTTCAACTATATCAAATTTTCTGTGCGAAAGAGTCTCTTTTAATAACACCTTATTATCCATTTGTGCCCAGTCCTCGATTCGCTCTGGAGCTTCTGTAGTGACATAAAGCCTACGTCCATCTGAATGAACTACACTTTCCAATGATGAGATAACTATCCAAATCGATTAATTGGTTCCTAAGATTGCCACACACAAACACACTGTCTTTATAATATTTACTATATTTTAAATACATATGAATATCATCCGTATAAAAATGGTTGTTAAATGAATATTAATCCGATTGTTGTCCAAGACCGCTGCAGAGTCATTTGCTTCATCTTTATTACTCGTATATCAATCTGAGGCGGCAATGATAGAAAGCATTGTTGCTTAAAACTGACATATCTCGTTAAATATCAGTACTATAAAAATTGTGTATAGAATAAAACTTACTTGAAATAATTTTTAAAGACCTTTGTTATGTAATATTTTTTTATAAAAATTAATAATAAGGGAGATATTTCGATGTATTTAATTGAGGCCCCCTTATAAATCTCCTTTTAAATAAAGTATTTTGAATGCCATATAGCCTAAAATCCAAGTTAGAACGAACTTAATTTATACAATGAGTATGAGGTGGCTTTGCAGTAGCTAATGCAACACTTAATCGATTTTTCACATTTCCTTAGATAACTGTTCAGCCATTATCGCGTGAAAAGGTAAATAACATCCAGACATACATATATACAAACAAAAATTTAAGAAATATAATTTTTGGTCTCTGGATGATTAATTATACATGTTAACACCAATTATTGTTAGAAAATTGAAAATTATAGAAAGATTTCGGTTACAGATTTATTATTAGTATAGATTATGTGAGGACGTTGTAGGCTACTTACGTTAGATAGCCTTCTTGTTTTCGGAATGTATTTCACACAGATAATAAAGGCTTCACTCCTACACATTTAGATGCTACGGAAACAACAGAGTTATCCACCCACTTCGTGACAATAATTCCATCTTTGGAATGAGAATGTTCAGAGTGTCCTCCTTCCTTTTTTATCAGGTCTTTCTTTGAAGGAAGGGAACATGTTTTTGGGATCCTGTTTCCTCTAATCGTGCCTTTTCCTCCATATCCTTCTTCCTGTAAAAATGACAAACGTTCAAATACTGTGAACACGTTGTCGAAGAAAAATGGAGTGGTAACTCAAAGCTTTGCAATGGATTTTTCTTAGAATATATACTGAAATTACAATCAGAAAATGCTCTCATATTTGAAGATAATGCACTTGTTCCCAATTTGTTTGTCTATTTTTATTGAAATGATCGACATTCGTTAGTTCCATTTCAGTTTGTGTATCTATCAATCTTATTTCGGCCTCAGCACGGAGCTGTGGCTGGTTAAGATTATCCGGAATACCTCCTTCCACTTCATCAACTGAATCTTCGTCCGTGAGAACGGGTGAGTCGTCAGTGGGAATTATGAAAATTGCATCTGCTTAGTGTTCTTCTTTCCTCTTCATAAATTATATCCAAGACTTACTGCAACGTCAGTCTCGGTCCTAGAAACTCTTAACAGCCCTCTAATGGAGAAATATTTTAATTGGTTATTTTTACGACGCGCTATCAACTGCTAAGGTCGTCTAGCGTCTGAATAAAAAGGTGATAATGCCAGCGAAATTAGTCCAGGATCGAGCGCCGAAAGTTACCCAGCATTTGCTCTTGATGGGTTGAGAGAAAACTTTCAACCAGAGAACTTTACTCAACCAGGAATTGAACCCGGGCCCGCTCGTTTCAAGGTCACGCATTCTATCCGTTACTCCACAGCGGTAAATAGGAAAATAATTGTCAGTCACGTAGGCCTATAAAGGAATAGAACACAGAAAAATAGTTTTGAAAGATATGATCTCAAAATTGCACACAGTGTCCATATGGACACGACAGTGACTAGAGATTCATAGTTAATCAAGTTGTCAAAAATCTAAGAATGAATGTTTCACAAACTCGAGTCACGATTGAAGGGTCTTCAAACACGAAGATCAGTAATCGAAATATCAGGTGTGTTGTAGAAAAATGGTTAACATGGCAGAACACCACGAAAGATGCCGTGGGCCTACATTAGTGAGACAAATCGAGCTCGAAATTTGGACTTCTATAAAGAAGATGAGGAATTTTGTAACAGTGTAATTTGGTCAGATTAGTCGGAGATAAGTCTTCATGGTTCCGATGGCACTCATAAGATACGAAGAAAGCTCAACACAGATAACGACAGAAACAACTCATTACACGGGGGTGGATGCATACTATTGTGGGATGTATGTCTGCAAATGGTATGGAGAATATTGAGTTCATAGATGGGATTATGGATAAGTATGTGTACAATAATATTTTAAGATCAAATGTTAGGCAGAGTGCACAAAAGTGGGGATGCCACCTGTGTACATGTTCGAATAAGACAATGACAGTAAACATATTGCTCAAATTAATAAGGATTGGCTGATATGGAACATATCCCAACAACTGCGAACACCTTCTCAATCACCAGACTTAAACCCCATCGAACATTTGTTGGAAATTTTGAAAAGGAGTGTGAGAAAGCAAAAGTGTACAACCATAGAGGATTTCAAACGTGTAGTGAGAGAAAAATGAGCTAAATTCAAACCAGAACAGTGTAAAAACTTGATAAAATGAATGAGAAAGAGATGTCGAGCTGTTATAACGTCGAAAGATTATGCTACAAGATATTGTTATTCAAATGTGTAAGTAATAAAAATGTACAAACAAGAATCTACATAGAAATTGGACATGTTTTTTTATAATGTTTTCAAAAGTTTATATGTTTAATTTTTTGAGCTTCATATATTCCAGAGTCCATTTGTAATAGTCTCTCATTTCAAAGATATTAAAGTATATATTTTCATACGATAAATTAGCGTTAGGTAATGCACAGATCAATGAGAATGTTACTGCCAATAAAGTGCTTTATAATTTAAACTGTTTTTGTTCTTTAATTTATCTTTATAACTTTCTATGGATTCTAGAATATTTAAAGTTTGACCTTTACTTTGTACATGCAATACGGTCATGTCTGAATCTATGTTGGTTATTGTAAACACTGTCATTATGCGAAATTTATCTATGTCCTTTATATCTTAAAATAAATGTTCTGACAGTTTGACCTAAATAATGTAGGTTTACATTCGGGAAATTTACATTTTAATCTGTAAACACCGGAAGAATTAAATTTATTACTATTCTGGTCCAAATTACTCTAACCTTTATTGCAATGTATTATCTGTTCTGTGCGGTATGTTATATTATTTAAGTTTCTTGAACGTTTTTCTAATTATATTGCAGTATGTGAATTATTGCAATATGTAAATGTAAAAGGTTTTTGCTTTCTTTTGTTTGAGATAGTGTGTTGTTATCTTCGATCGATTTCTTTTGTTTTGTACGTTTTGTTACATTATCTAATGTTTGTTGTATCAATTAAAGAGGCAAATTTTTAAATAACTCTAACTCATTATTATAATCTTGTTTTTTCGTAGGAATGTGTACGAGTCTATTTATTTAACTATTGAGGCCGGCTGTTTTATTTTGAATAGAATGGTTCGAATTCGACGGAATTAAATATGTTTTGTAAAAATGTTGAACTGAAAAGATTTAGTAGTAATATTTATTTATTTAACCTGGTAGAGATAAGGCCGCCAGGCCTTCTCTGCCCCTCTACCAGGAGATTCCAACTATAATATGAAGAATAATTGGAAGACTTATACAGGGTGTAAGGGGTATGAGTGCCGTCCTTTTCACAGTCGTCGGGGTCGGTGTACAGGATCAAAAAATGTCCATACAACATGGATCAAAACTTTATAGTTTTCCCAGAAAAAAATCTTTCCTTATTTTATTTGCGTTATACTGCTTGAATCGTTAGTAAAAATACGGAAACAAATTTACATCAGTAGGTACAATATATCTAACAAAGAGTTAATATTAGTTTAAATAAATATTTGTGTGTTCTATTAGGTTTTCGTGAAATTAAATAATAATGCATGCTTATATTTATTAATATTCTAGCGTGAGACACGTGGCAACATGTTCAGCAGGATTCATGGTGCTGATAGTCTGCACAGACGTCAGCTGAGTTCATGGTTTCTGTCAATAGGTCTCCTGCCGAGCGGATGGCGGTTCAGTACAGGTATTCGATAAACACCTTACAGCGTCATTCACATTTCAGGAATATCATGATATGTTATTAATTTATGGAGAAAGTCGTCGTAATTAAAGTCCGACAAGAAGGATGTACGGTCAACCTTTTCCGCAAAGAAGGTTACCTAATCGGTGAACTTTTGTAGCAGTTTCTCAGCAATTGTTAGAAACTGGGAGACTCTTGTCCCATTTCGAAAATCAGACAACGGGAAATTAAAAAAAAAATGATGCAGCTTTACGGAAGAAGAAGGAAATTAAAATTTTGCATTATGAAAAATGTTCGTGTGATTTTTTGCAGTAAACCATTATTGTTTATTTTTAGACATGCAATAATAATGAAGCAATATTTTTAAATAAAATGTAAATTTAACATAATTTTATGTTAATGAGATTGAAAGTTTGTATTTGCTGTTCGTTTTAAGTAAACAACAATTGCCCAGTCCGCCCCTGCATTAGAAAAATGTCTGTAAGGTTACCCGCTTGAGCTGCCTGTGTACTTGTAAAACCCCTCCTTCCCATCAAGCAACATTGCGAAAGTCTAATAATGTAAACTTTAATAATTTGTTAAATATTGCAATTAGAAAAAATTGAGATGCTATTTTTTCTTCGTTATGACTAGAATAATCATCAGTTAAAATAACGGCACTTATACCCCGTACATCCTGTATAATAATCTTCTTCTTCTTCCCTTCAAGTATTAGGCCAAATGGCCTGTTGATCTCACAGTTGAATTTTGAATCCAGCGCTTCTTTGGACGACCGAGAGATCTCTTCCCGTTTGGACGATAGTGGAGCATGACTTTTGGGATTCTATCTCTATGCTTGCGATGCAGATGATTTATCCAGTTGTTCTGATAAGATTTTACGTGATTAATTACAGGTTCTAGTTGCGATTCTTCCATTACATCTTCATTGCGTTTGTGATCCCATTTCGTATATCCCGCTATATATCTCATAAATTTCATTTCATTAGCCGTTATTCTGCTTTCGTCTTTCTTCCTCAATGTCCATGCCTCATTGCCTTAACAAAGTACAAGTCTCGCCAAGGTCTCGTAAAGGCGAATTCGAGTATGCCTTTGTACTAGGGAAGGTTTCATAACGGTGTTAATTATTCCCATTGTTTTGGTGTATTTAGAAATTTTCTGTGAAATGTCTACTTCATCGAAAAAGGATAATGTGTATCCGAGATATGTAAAATAATTTATCCTTTCTAATATTTTTGAATCTAAACATATTTTGCTAGACACAGGGTATTTTCCGCAGAAGGCCATAATTTTAGTTTTCTCTTTATTGATTTTCATATCATATTTAATTCCAATTTTGTTAAAATTAAAAATTGAACGTTGTAGTTCATCTTTTGAGGATGCCACTAGAGCTAAATCGTCTGCAAAAAGTAATGAATCTAGTTGTAAATGTCTATTGAGTTGTATATATCCATGAGGCAATTGTTTCCATTCCCTAATTATTTATAATAATAATAATAATAATAATAATAATAATAATAATAATAATAATAATAATAATAATAATAATATGGTCTTCTGATAATTTGATATTAACATCCATCTCGTGCTCATGTTCTTTTCCTACGTTAAAAGTGTAACCATCATGGGTCCTGTCTCACAACTTCTCACTTGAAAAACATTCTTCAGTGTAAAAAATGTAATCTAAAAATGACCGTTTCAGAAATGGGGATATAGCAGATCTTTGATTATGAAAATACCATCACAGACTGTCATCCCTTAATGAAAAATCGTGACATAATTTCGGAAGAATTTAATTAAAAATTACAAGTATTTTTAGTTCAAACTTCATGCTTGTCTCCAGAAAAATTGTAGAAAATGCCGTTAGAACCTTTTTTATTCTCACATCACGATATAAGTCTAATAACTTTACTTCCTTCCCGGTGGGAGTTATGTTAAGAATTGTATTGCGTTTATCAGGCTTTGAACCTGCGAACCTCACTTATAGTGGTTATTATAGCAACGTTACCGAGGGAGACAAAAACGTTAATTTTACAGGAGAAGGAAAAAACCAGTTGTCACACTGGTTTATGTCGATGTGATTTTCTTCTGTATTCGTTATTGTAATGAGAGAAATACTTATGTCTCTTTTTCCAAGCAAGCAGATGTTCCGTAAGTTGTCAATAAGTAATAAAAAATGTTTCTGGAAACTGACTTATGCCACTTTTCCCAAGCACAGCAGAATTTATACTGTATAGTTTATGCATAAGTTCGTAGCGTTTTTGTTTTCCATGGCAATAATATATGGTCTTTGTATGGATTTTGTTTAGTACATAATCGATGGCAACATGACCTTCTCTCATACCACTCCATTACACCCTGATCGATAATTTCACTCGTGATTTACTTCAACGTACTACATGGGGGGGGAGGGGTGTCGTCCACAGTACGTTTACAGTAATAATGCAGGGGTGAGTGAGTGGCAGTTCCTGCGTATTTCTTAAGAGAAGGAAAGAAGTTAACAGCACGAAATGACACCTTCTTGAATGAAACATGCTACAAATTAGCCTACATGCATACGTATAGCAATAATATGTTCTTGTAAACTGAGTTTCCTAAATTGTCCAAAATATGTTGTGTCTTCACTTCCATTCATTGTTGAATAATTGCACAAATTAACAATTCCAAGGAAATTCACAACCTCGCAGCATTTTTCACGCACACTACAGCATCACACGTATTGGAAGAGATTATAGCTTCTAACACGTAATCGGAACCGTTTTACGGGAAGGGGAATGGGAAATAATCTGAGGAAAGCGAGAACACTGCACCCACCCACGTGGTCTGTGTTGCCACATATACATTTTTACAAGTTCAGTATCACATGCTTTTGAAGAATGTCAGTTCTTGTAAAGTCATATTATCATTATTGTTCAAAGCTGCCGGTGGCCGATTAATTTTTTATGTTAAAAATAATGCAGTTTGGAGTACTACTTTCAATTTCAAATATATTTTTGTACAAAACTGACAACTTGGATGTTACCCTGTCTAGTAGACAATGAATGGAAGTGAATTTAAGGGGCCAAAAAGATCTGCGATACTAATGTAGAACTAACTATTTCCTCTTAGTTTTATATAAACCCAGCTTTAACTTTCAAATATCCTTGAAAGTTTCAAATCATAAATAGAAGCCTACATAAAATGCAATGAATAATATTTTTGATTTATAATTTCAAAAAAAAAAAAAAAGTTTATATGGTGTCTTTCACAGCTTTGCGTTAAAACTGTTTTTATTGTGCCTTCTCCTAGATGTGTTATAGTCTGGTTGAATGCAACATCGTTAGATGGCAGCGGTAGCGAGCTTGCTGCACAACCAGTCGGTTTCTATTTCCCGCCCATGCGCTGATTCAGAGGAGGATCTCCTCCCTATCAGTTCATTTACTTGCTTTAAAACTCTGCTTCTTTCTCTGGCCGCTAGTGCGCTGCTGTCTATGTGTGTTAACTGCAGTAAAGGAGGAATGGATTGGCTTTCCTCCACACAAACAATCTCGCATCCTTCTCACAGTTTTCTAGCAGCGCATGAGCGCGCGTCGTTTAAAACTCGTTCAACCGAGGTTTTCTTGTAGCTGAAAACTTAAAAATTATCGGATCTTACTCGAATTTCAAAGCATATATTTCATTCCATTTCAAAAGAAGAAAAAATGTGAGAAGGACGTTCCTCCCTTCCCTCCCCCGAGACCGCCACTGGGGTGAGTGTTTATGGCCTTCGTTCCAGGAGAGAAGGCCGTTATGTTTTGTCACGAAGTATAGTAGTCATTTGTCACTTTAATATCATAGAATTGTGTTACAGAGTACGCCTTTTATTTCTAAATTTTTGAGAAAGTTCGTGTTAATTATTACTCGAAGAAATTGAATGTGTAGTACTGGAAAAGACGAAGATTATTTTGTTAGAGATTAACGGAAGCGGGTCACCTGGTATCTCAGTCGACTGATGCGTCTGTCTGCAGATCCGGAGTAGTGTTCGGTCGTGGTTTCGATTACCGCTGGGGCTGATTACCTGATTGTTTTTTTTTTTCGATGTTTTCCCCAAACGTAACCCAAATGTCGCGTAATCTATGGCGATTCCTCGGCCTATGTCGTCAAATACCATCTCGTTATCTCCAATCCCAGCGACGCTAAATAACCTAGTATTTGATACAGCATCTTTAAATAACCAAATAAAAAACGAGGAGAATCGTTTACGGAGAGAACGCCAGAGGGGGAAGGCCGGCAAGAAAGTTGTTTTCCCGTTTTAGAGTTCGTCATTTTTACATGAATATTTCTCCAGTCCAAGAAGATAGTGTGACTTTAATATAATTTAAACGTTTTAATTTACGATGATTAACGCCGATCGACTCATGAATCCTCCAAAATGATGAATTTTGAACAATCAATCATCGTACGACATTTGAGTTGTATACAAAAAAAAGTGTGTACGAGTGCGGTACATAGAGGAAAAATCACAAAATCAGCGTCTTACCACTTGTGCTTCTATGCTTTTCATTATATTTAGCTCATCAGCTACATCGATCTTTTTTTTTTTTTTTTTTTTTTTTTTTTTTTTTGTTATTTGTTACGAAAAATGTTGTCTTTACATCAACATCAAGAACAGAAAGAATGTATTTCTGTCTGAGGTAAGCGGGTGTCAAATTGTTAACAATACAACCTAATTTTAACATGTAACAGAAGCCACATTTGAGCTTAAATAAGTTAGTAAGTTTCCTTAAATAATAATTCTTGTTTTCGTATATTTTATCAGTGGATAGGAAATTTACAACAATAAATTGTGACAAATGTCCTTTTTCGAAGTTTTCGTAAGATTTTCTCATTTACTTACATGCATATGGATAGGCAACTCGTGCTCACAAAGTGCTATAAAACTTTGAAAGAGAGAAAGACAGACGGAGCCAGCCGCAGCAGTTACAAGTTGTTTGTAGTTTCGCTGCATAAGCAGTTCACTGCCAGTGATGTGCTCTGGCGGCTCATGCAGATGGTCGTGATATCTACTCCATGATTTGAATTTCAGAATGACACATGGTACAATAATTACAGTAATTTTAGACAGACTGTACCTAAAGACACATAACAAAAGTATATTATTTCCTAGATTTGTAAATTAGTTTAGTATTGGAAATACAAACTGAACACAAACAAGATACAACAAATATAGCTGCAACACTTATTTATTATTACACTATTTGTTAATAATTCTTATTATATGTTTTATTTGAAACATAGGTCGCGAGAATTTACAAGTCTTTATACATTAAAGAGTATTCCTCTATTCTCAGAAAGGTAATAATCTGTATTCGCAAACAGTCACAAATTAAAGGAAGTATATTTTACATGTCACGGAAGATGTAATAAACTTACTTCTGACCTCTTTCTGTACATTGACAGCTTTTACACTTCTTTCTTGTATTAAGCTCTGCCTCAAGCACATACAGAATATATGGAAGCAAAGAGTATATTATGTGACCCATTGCGCGAAAAGATATCTAAATTCGTAAAATGAAATTTTACAGGAGAACAAAATAACGAATTTGCGGTGTGAAAACTGCATTTATATGTTTTGACATCTTGCGCTACCTGTAGGCCTTTATATATACTAAACTAGGACGTAGTTTTACACAGTGCTTCTTAAATACATACCCTACCTAAATCTTCCTTATAGTTGCTAAGAAAACAAATGAGACCTTTAATTGCATTTTTCTCGAAAAGTACATAATGTAATATCAGCATTCAGTAAGTAATATATTAAAAACTATAGCACCTAGAACCATGAACTTTTTTTAAATGCTCAGTATGACATCCATCCTTTTTTTGAAACCAAAAAAAAAAAAAAAAAATGAAAAATCTGACTTCAGGTCCCATTTCCTGCAACTAGTCACATATTTGGAAATTCTGACTTAGGCAGCATTACGAACAGTTCGATTCCTGATTTCGCTGGAATCTGAGTGGTGCTGTTCTGTAGGTTTATCAAATCAAGCTATAAAGTTTCAGGATTTTCTATCGGCTGTGAGCCAAAAGGATTTCAGAAAAATCTCAATTTCTGTCAATTGTCACTTTCTCCAAACTTACCAGTGAATTCTGGTGTCCGTCTTGAAGTAGGGTCTTATATTTGACAAGATTTTCTTATCACTCTTCAAGATAGTTTATAGTCAACGATAGTGAAGTTGTTTGTCCTACATGATACTGCCACAAATTCAAAATGTTCTTAGCTAGTCGATCATATATTGTGCAATTCTGTAACTCACACGCACAACGTGCTAACGATATTTGATATCAGTCTCACCTTGTTGATATCCCATTTTTACCTTTAGCTGTTCTAAAGTAGATCTAGACAGTATTTATTTACTAAAACCTTCACTGTGTTTATTTGTACCATAAAATGTCGTGCGTAAGAAAGTGTAATAGAACATAATACAAGCATTACCTCTCTTCTTAATAAAAAAAAATCTTTCTCTTTCGACTCATCACTAAAGGAAAATGATCTGGGGATTATATTGTTTTTCACTTAAAACGAGCCGCCACTGACTCCATACGCGAGCGAACAGCAAGACCCGCATACAGACACAGAGTTCATTCTACCTGACTGAGGTTGTGTTGACACTTTGAGAGCACGAGTTGCCCACCCATGTACATGCAGTTCACGAGTGCGACATGGTGAAGCAAGATAGCGATTGAGCGTAAGGTTATACTTCAATAGCAAGAGCAGCATCGCCGGGCTGTGGGCCTTCCAAGGTCTTTTTTGCCGTTAGGTCTGTAAGCAAACAGTCTGAGGTAGCTTGAAACTGGACATCCGTGGTATGTGTCCATACCAGTTATCTCGGTAAACTTTTATGGTTTCAGTGAATTTAGAGTATTTACTGATAGTAATAAATTATTATATTCTTTCTATTAAAACAATTCGCCTTAATTACAAAAACAAATACGAGTATATTCAATGGCGAAAAATTAAGTATCTTTGATGAATTTTTGCAGGTTGTAGAGTTATTCTGTGAAATTCACTAAGAAAATTGCACTATACATTCAGTATTGAACATTTTGATACATTATATGAAGAGATTTTTTGAAAATAATGAAGTGAATTCGTATTATATGATGTGTATACTGTGTATATATATATATATATATATATATATATATATATAATATTATATATTATATATCCTTGGAAAGAACCAATTTTATTACTGAAGAAGTAGGACAAATAGAATTAAATTTAATAAAGCAAGTCAGTTCAGGAAATTGTTTTTAACTGTGCAATAATTACCTACAGTTTTAATATATTGCAGACCTATTTTAATTTGTTCACGTTTAAATAAGGTAGAATCAGTGCAACTTTTGGCGATCTTTGAAATTCTATACGAATACCCAGCTTAGGAATGTTTGCGAAACCTGTAATCAATCGCGTAAAATAAAGTACCTTTTGTAAAGTTAGAGATTGTAGAGTTATTTGGAAAATTGCATTCAGAATTCAATATTGAACATCATAATAAAAACATTATGTGCATTTGTGTTATATAATCATTATTTGTTAAGAGTTGTTCGATAAAATGTTGTACTATGTTAACGGGTTTATGAGTAGTGTCGGCCTTAGGCACTGCTAAAATTCCCCTTCCCCTCTCACAAAGAATATTATTTACGAAACAAAGAAAGAAAGTGTAGAGAAATAACTAGAGATCGTCGGCTTCTCGACAGAACTGTTGCTGGTGTACACGGTCCCATCTGATTACACTATGCGCATCCTAGTCGTCAGACACACAAGTCGCCGCACTGTTGTACACCCTCCACAACTCTTCCAACAGCTCAGACACTGTTTTATCGCGTCATTGCCTGTGTACACACGCTCATTAAAACTTATTGAGCACACCGTAACGATAAAAAAAATTCGATCAACAGTTTGTCGCCTGTGTACACAGAGCCTAATGGAAAATGGTAGAAGTGAAGGCCGTGTTGATGATAAATAATGATCATTTAAAACATATTTCGCTTACAAGGAATATTAAATTATTCCTATCGGGAAAGATAAACTGTTCTGATTTGTAATGTGAATGTGTGGTAGCGAGTAACGTTAGAGAATACGCCAACGCACTTATACAGGGACATCACTTTATTTTTACTTCAATTTTTATTGTAGCTGAGTTTTTGAATGCATTTCACTCCCACCCCTTCTATTAATGAAGTTCAACCGTCCTCCACACAGATCCAAGACCGCATATACAGTCATAGTAGCGTTACGGTCATAGTATACCGTACGTTCCAAAAATATGTTCGCGTTTTCTAGTAAAGAAAGAGCTTTCAATATTGCATCATTTTCCATTTGTCTACGTCGCATCCCGGTTCCCCCCACCTGCTTGTATTCGCCTATCTGTAAATGCTGGTGGCTGGGCTGTCTTAGCTCTTTTCTGAGAACATTAATTATTTCTGTTAGGAATTAGACGTCTAAGTAATATTATACCCATACAATTGTTTAAAATAACTTAAATAAAAGGACCTCGTTAAGTAATTAACTGTCACGTGATTTCCTTCCTTTCCAAAACGCTGCGACGTAATCACTTGGACGGACAGTAGATAGCTTGTCTGAGTAATTTTATCTTTTCGGATCGGGCGGAAGTGAAGATTGAATTTACAGTACGTAAGGTTTCTTTTATAGAGTAGGTACAGAATTATTTCAACATGAGTTACTAGTACGAAGGACGAAACTGGTAATTGGAATTACACACATTAGAACTGAAGCCTGTATCGACATGAACGGCCACAATTTTCAAAAATATGTTTAAATATCCATATTATGATTATTTTTCAATTTAACTTCATTCTCTATATTGTACGCTAATGTGCTGTAGACAGTATAATACACACTGCATAATGAATACGTTCGCATGGAAAGCTCAGTTCGTGAGTAAAAACACTCATTGTTAATACTGTACTGTCTTTTGATTAAACAAAAACCTAATGAAAATTATCAAACTCAAAATCGCGATATTTCCTAGTTTACGTAAATGGATGTACTACTTTTCTTCCCTCCTATACTTAGTAAAGTGATTTGTTTATATATTACGCCAGTATCATGAACTCCAGTCGTGGAAGGGGGTAGCAAACGGCGTTGATCCAGAGGTATAGACAAGTTAATATTAAAAATGTTAGTAAAAATAAAATTATGTCCCTGTAGAACATATTAACAGGCCTTAGAAATGTGTTCATTATTTTTCATTTAGTATTCTGCCCAAGGGCAGGTCTTTCACTGCAAAGCTATCTTTCTCCAATCTTTCCTATAGATTTTCACATTAAAGCATAGCACTGAATATACAACTCCGTTCCTCAACGACAGGCGATGTCACTACGTCTTCTGTTTCCACGACAACAAAGAGAAACCTTACGCGCGCCGCACAAATTAGTAGAGATATACACGTATTATATCACTTCGTATCCAGTTACCAATATCCGTATCCCTAACTTAGAAAATATGACTTTAATATGCAGGGTGGTTCTGATGAGGATCTATTATCATAGAGTGTGCACTTCAGCATTAGCGAGAGTGACTTTGTTCTTGAAAAAGAGTTTACAGAGCCTCCAAGGGCCGGATAATGGAGACGAAGTGCTAGTAGATTCCCCTCTGTTGTCAGCAGAACTCTTGAGACAGCAGCAGTGATGGCCAATTTAACCCGCAACTAGCAAACCAATAACTAACTGCTTTTGTACCATTTAGTGTTGTGCTATAAATTGGGTGCAACGTTTCTCGCAATCCAAGTCTGAAATCTCACGCTGTATGATATACATACAGTGTGTTAATTAAGTATGGAATGTTGCTAATAACTCTCTCTATATATTCATTTTATGAAAAAAAAAAAAAAAAACCAAAAACAAAAGATGTAGGAGATATATAACTATAACTTATGGCTATGATCTCATGTTCAGGATGCGGCAAGAAAATTACTTTTTTTTTTTTTTAATGTCATCCTATATTAAATTTTACATATTTGAAATCTCCATTCAATTTCACAAATAGAAGATTGACTCAGCATAAATGATGAATAATCTTTTGTCAGTGTTGTGGTTCTTTCAAATGCTTTGATAATGTAACACAAAATAAATGTGTGTATTCATATGGAGTAGGCCATGAAACAAACAAAACAATCACATTATTATTATTATTATTATTATTATTATTATTGCTCATTTTATTTTATTTATTTGATGTTTATGTGTTAGACAACAACCATTGCCCAATAAAAGTTCGGCACAGTGATACAATGAATTAGTACAAGTGAATCAGTCGGAGCTAAAGGGAACTAAGTTATTTTTCACAACTTTTCAGGAGAAGCAAAAAACATTCCACTAATAACAAAAATGTAAATATTTTTATGCTATAGAAGACAAAAGAATATTTAAAGTCTTAGTTCCTTCTCCCACCGTTCGATGCGCAAAACATCCGTTGTTGAAATTGTTGCATAACCCAAAACTGCATAATTTGACTTAGTATACAGAAAATATTACCGATTTTTGTTGAATATTTTGCAAATGATATAAAAGCAGTTTACATTGCCATGATCTAATACTTTTATATATCGAATGGATCGATATCCCATACATGTAAGTTGGCATTTTTAATGCATCTGGAGACCAGAGAGAAAGATTTAGAATTTATAATATAGAAAAGTTTATGAAGTGCCATGTCCTTCATCGGAATAAGGAAGCTGACACATTTTAAGAAAGATTCACAATTATTAATGTCACCTTTAAGGACCTTACATAATCTAGTTCATGACGTCAGACTTCGACTTTTAAAGTACCGTCAATCTGGGTGACTTTGTCTCATTTTCAGCACTCTTTTCCCTCTAAAACATCTTTATTGTGTGAAAAGTATTTCTGTAAATTTCTAGAATATTATTCTCAAACTGTTTAGTGTCTAATGAATAATTTAAAACCATTTTTAAAAGTTATTGAAATTTCCTACGACCAAAATATATTCTTTAAAACAAATTGGACAATCACCTCGACCTGGGGTGACTTTGTTTTGAATCTCAAAAACCATTGAATAAGCCTTTTCAGGATATAGTGAGACAATGTCACCCCTATATTATCATTAAAAATTAATCTCATTAAACAATGATAATTTATATGTATAAAAAATATGACTTGTCTCATCTAGATTATACATCTTGATTACAAACTTTTAACACTATATCACTTCGCGTGTTAAATATTAGGTACTGTACAGTAACTTGTTCACTAGTTTCAGGTTGTTGCGGGCTATCTTCAGAAGAAACTAGTCAACAAGGTAGGCATACTGTACGTAATATATTATATTTAACACGCGAAAGCAATAAACTACGAGCATATTCTGAAGTGATACTTACTTACGGCTTTTGAGGAACCAGGAGGTTCATTGCCGCCATTCGTCCCTATCCTGAGTAAGATTAATAAAGTCTCTACCATCATATCCCACCTCCCTCAAATCCATTTTAATACTATCTTCTCATCTACGTCTCAGCTTCCCAAAAGGTCTTTTTCCCTCCTGCCTCCCAACTAACACTCTATATGCATTTCTGGATTCGTCCATCGTGCAACATGACCTGCCCATCTCAAACGTCTGGATTTAATGTTCCTAATTATGTCAGGTGAAGAATACAATGCGTACAGTTCTGTGTTGTGTAATTTTCTCCATTCTCCTGTAACTTCATTACTCTTAGCCCCAAATATTTTCCTAAGCACCTTATTCTCAAACACCCTTAAACTATGTTCCTCTCTCAAAGTGAGAGTCCAAGTTTCCGAACCATAAAGAACAACCGGTAATATAATTCGTTTATAAATTCTAACTTTCAGATTTTTTGACAGCAGACTGGATCATAAAAGCTTCTCAACCTAATAATACCAAGCATTTTCTATATTTATTCTGGACTTAATTTCCTTCCGAGTATCATTTATATTTGTTGCTGTTTCTCCCAGGTATTTGAATTTGTTCACCTCTTCAAAGGATAAATTTCCAATTTTTGTAATTCCACTTCGTACGATATTTTGGTCACGAGACATAATCATATATTTTGTCTTTTCAGGATTTTTTCCAAACCTATCTCTTTACTTGCTTCAAGTGAAATTTCCGTATTTACCCTAATCGTTTGTGGATTTTCTCCTACATATTCAAGTCATCCGCGTAGACAAGTAGCTGAGGTAACCCGTTCAATTCTGAACCCTCTCTTTTATCCTGGATTTTCCTAATGGCGTACTCTAGAGCAAAGTTAAAAAGCAAAGGTGATAGTCCATCTCCTTGCTTTAGCCCACAGTAAATTGGAAACGCATCTGACAGAAACTGTCCTATGCAGACTCCGCTGTACGTTTCACTGAGACACATTTTAATTAATCGAATTAGTTTCTTGGGAGTACCAAATTCAATAAGAATATCATATAAAACTTCTCTCTTAACCGAGTCATATGCCTTTTTGAAATCTATGAATAACTGATGTATTGTATCCTTATACTCCCATTATTTCTCCATTATCTGTCGAATACAAAATATCTGATCAATAGTTGATCTATTACGCCTAAAACCACACTGATGATCCCCAATAATTTCATCTACATATGGAGTTAATCTTCTCAAAAGAATATTGGACAAAATTTTGTACGACGTCAACAAAAGTGATATTCCTCGAAAGTTACTACAGTTGTCTTGTCCCCCTTCTTAAAGATATGTACGATTATTCCGAAGTGATATATTGTTAAAAGTTGTGTAATCAACATGCATAAAATGTCATCATTTTGAGTAGATGAAGGATATAAACTAGGCGAATAACATAATTTCATGAAAATTTCTGTTTATTTTCATATTTTTAAGTAATTCGAGGAGTACAAAATCAGAAACAAAAAACTCCAAAACAAACAATAATAAAGGAATTATTTGAAGTAGTAATCACTGAACTCTAGAACTGAAAAATAGTTGTTCCTCTTCACCGATACAGGTCTCGGAGGATCAATTTTTTCTCAAAATGCTCTCCCATTCGTATTGCTGAGATGCCGTCTCTTACTTCCTTAATATTTCGCTCAAACCTCAACGTTAATTCAGGGTGATCACGGAGAAACCTTTCGATCCTATCAGAGGCTGGGGTATTGTCCTTGAATTTAGGCACACTTACACCTTTGTGTTGCAAATAATATCACACAGTCATTCTAAAATCAGTTTCATCCACAGGAAACCCAAACTCTGATAACTAAAAACAATGAAGAAACAGCAAGACAACAATGAAGAAATCTGTAGAAATCTTAATGAAGCGATTAAGCAAAGAAAAGCGACCATAAATGAAGAACAAAGAGAAAAAACAGGCACACAATAACACCGGTTGGGGGGAGAGGGCAAAAATTTTCAACGAGGGAGAGGAGCAATGATTGGTTTACCACAGGAAACCCAAACTGTGATAACTCTGATATATTTTTACAAGACTGGGTTAAGTGTTAACTGCAAATGGTTCGCAGATGTTCTAAGTTTGCAAGCTGCTATTTAAATATGTGTTGCTATTTGATTGGTCATTTTCTGATAAAATTAAAAAATATACACATAATAAATTGAGAACTATTTCGGTTTATATTTGATACATCCTTAACAGGGTGACTCTTGATTCCCTCCCGTGATCAATTTTTATTCCTATTTCCCTCCGAAACAATAATTTTAAATATACTCATTTCCCCGTCATCAAAAAGGAGCTGCTAGATTTAAACACCAACGATTTCCCGTCACAAAACTTCTTTCTTTTCATTAGATGCTTTACATAAAGGACAGGTAGACATCAAACTAAAAACTAAATTCCCCAGCTTGGACTACAAACACTTCCAAACAGAAAATCAGTTACTTAACGAATAAAATAGAAGAATTAGGCTATATAAGGGAATGATCAGTAGTTGAAGTATTGCAATGCTATGTCTTACAAGCCGCTAACCTACATTTTCATGCAGAAGAAACAAAAATATGTTTTAATAACTTTTATGCAAACTTAAGAGAATTTAATTAATTGTCATGACTGATAGAGAAAAGATAACTCTAGTCTACTGTACAAAATTTTTAAACATATCAAGCGTATTTCCTATAATATTATTTCGGTATTTAGTTTATACCCTTGACAGTTCAAAGTCTTTGTAAAATGTGACGGAAAATTGTGTGCTTTGTTAAGGAATATAATTACACTATGGAGGGAATCAGATTACACTAAATATGAAGAAGGGCTGTGTCTTTACTGGGGAGAGAATCACGACTCATTCTTAATACTTCGCGTGTAGCGCTCAAACTACTTTTTGTTTTGCCTGACAGTTCGATACTTACAAAGTTTTCAGCGCGCAATAATTTGTTCATTAAGTGTAATAATCTGTAATGAAATTGTAATATTCTGTTGATTTTAGCGGCAAAGAAATAGATGGAAAAACATAAATAAGAGAAAGTTGTAAAAAGATAAAGAAGCTAGAAATAGAAGAAGGAAGAGGAGGAATTAAATACAAATAAATAATATAAGCAAACGGAAACAACAAAGAAGCTGGAGAGAATGAAGGAAATTAAAAAAAAAACAACTGATTTCTTCCACGTCACGACACCTTTAGAAATTTGGAAGTCGCGCCTAGGCCAAAATAAAGTACTAGGAGATCTGATTATTAAGAGGTTCCATCCTAACCAATTAATATTAAATGTTATACCACTGGCAATTATACTAATTCACGTCTGCTTAAACATATTTTAAATCATTTCATGTACCTATGTATATTACATGTAAAGTAGGGTTAAATTATCAAGAAATATCTCGCGGGACACGGGTATATTTTCATGGTGCTTAGACATTATAAAGTAAGTTATAACGACAGGAAGGGACCACCGTGCTAACCACACATTACTCTCATATTGGTTGGGTGATCCTTCACTTCTGCTGAAAGCAGCATTCGGCTAGTCAGCCCAAATGTTAGTTTTAGATATTACACGCTATCATGAACTAGTTCATAGTGTATTTCTTTTCATAGCCCGACCACTGACATAAAAACCTGCGCCATAAACCAGTGTTCGTTCGTGCGCAAGGTTGTCATAGTGGGGGTGAGTTGTGTTGTAGATGCGGTCCCTGATCGACGTCTCGCAGCGAGTATGCTTTAAACTATTCGAAACAACAGTCGTGTTCGCGTCCATTCTTTCACTTGTGAATCAATTAATATTCCATTTCGACTTATTGTATATAGGCTAGTTAAAACAGATTGTAATTTATAATAATGGAAGGGAAACCAAGTGTGCGCGGCAGGCCTTTGAAAAGTGAAAGTTCCGCTACAGACACAGCTTTTGAATCGGATTCACAATTGGAGTCTGCTAGTGTAACCCGGCCTAGCGAGCTGCTGGCATAGTGATGACTAGGGCAAGGCAATTAATGATTTTGCATCTTTTTCTTATGAAGGTTTAAACATTGCTAGCATATATGGAAATGTATGACATTAAAAACTGGGTTAAATAAAAGCAATTCGTTAGGGCATTTTTTTGCATTTTCTTAAGTTTTTTACGGATATGTCATTTTTTAGCAATGTTTAGGTCATTTTGAGCATTTTTTACACTTTTCAGGAAGTCTGTGACATTATTTGTATTTGATTTGAGATTTTTATTATAATTCAGTATTTTCCTTGTCAGTGCAATTTCTTGGAATTAAGTAGATGTTTGCTAGCTTCTACCCCTATTTTTCAAGGTATGTGTATAATGAACTTGCCCACTTCTAGGAATTTTATTCAAATTCTTAGAGCGTATGCTAGCTTGTACCCCTATTTTTCAAGGCATCATGAACTTGCCCACTTCTAGGAATTTACCTACACTCCCACAGAGATTCCTTTCTCCAGGCAAACTGGCATTTTTATGCTGTTAATTGAGGTGGTCAGTTGTTTCTAGTCGTCTGTGTGAACAAGTTAAGAGCAAAATGCCTAAAGTAAAGGAAACTGCTAGTGTTAAATTAAAGGCATTTGTTTCAAAATATGGAGAAAATATTTTTTCAACGGACGGTCGTATTTTATTCTGAAAGATCTGCGATGTAAGAGTAGCTGCTGAAAAAAAGTTTACGATAGAACAACACATGTCACGGGAGAAACATAAACGTGGCCTGCAGAGACTTGAAAATAAATCCAGTGTAAACTTACAGCAAATGCTTCTGGGGGATACGTGTTCAACGTTTTCGCCATTTTGTGAGAAACTATGTGAAGCTTTTCTATCGGCTGATATTCCACTTCACAAACTGAATCATCCTAAGCTGCGAACTTTCTTAGAAGAGGAGACCGGAAAATTAATTCCAGATCCCAGAACATTGAGAAGAACATACATAGCTCGGTGCTATGATAAAACTTTAAAAAAAATAAGAGAAATGATTGGAGAAAGAAATGTATTCGTATCCATTGACGAGACAACAGACTCTATGGGCCGTTATGTAGCTAATGTTATTGTTGGAGTTTTAGAAGCACACAGCCCTGGAGAACAATTTCTACTACATTGTGAGCAGCTAGACAAAGTCAACTACTCAACGATCAGCTTAGTATTTGACCATGCATTGAGAATACTTTGGCCTGATGGGATTCGAAATTCCAGTGTCTTGCTTTTTATAACAGATGCAGCACCCTACATGATGAAAGCAGCTGCTTCTTTAAGTGCACTGTACCCAAAAATGGTACATGTGACGTGTTTAGCACATGCATTACACCGGGTCGCAGAAGAAGTACGTGCAAATTTTCCTGAAGTGGATAAATTAATTGGATGCGTGAAGAAAGTATTCTTGAAAGCCCCCTCTCGAATTTCAGCATTCAAAACAGAAGCTCCAGAAATCCAATTGCCATTTTCACCTGTTTTGACTAGATGGGGAACATGGCTCCAAGCTTGCAGTTATTATTGCAAGAATTTCGATGTTGTGAAGAAAGTGGTTGATTCTTTTGATAATGGTGAGTCAGTGTCAATAAAAAAGGCGCAAGAACTGTTAGCTGATAAAGAAATTGCTGGTAAACTTTCTTACATAAATACTAATTTTGGATTCCTTCCTGATGTCATAACTGCACTGGAAAAATCCCAAGTGACATTAGTGGAACAGCTACAAATAGTGGATAAAGTGGTGAATGATTTGAGCCGTGCATGTGGTAAAGTGGGTGATGCAGTGTCAATGAAAATGAAAAACTGTCTAAGCAAGAACAGGGGGTACACAACATTGTGTTCAATTGGCAGAGCTTTGTCTGGTGAAAATTTTTCTTTTCCTGACTGTGAGTTAAATCCAGGAGATATTGCTTGCTTTCAGTTTGCTCCAATTGTTTCCGTTGAAGTAGAGAGAAGCTTTTCCATTTATAAGTCGGTACTAGCAGACAATAGACAATCATTTTTGTTTGAAAATCTCCGCCAAGTTTTGATTGTTAACTGCAATTCAAAATTGTTGTAAAAGTGCACTTGAAATGAATTTTCTGCAATACAAGGTACTGTAACATGTATTTTTTTTAATTTTATGTAGTTGAATAATCAAGTGAGTACTTAACGTAATTAAAAGTATTTTCATTGGCAATGCTTTACTTTTTATTGGTCATTTTTTTGTTTTTTTTAGGTAATTTTTTTGTATTTTTAGGTCATAAATGCATTTTTTATTTTGCATTTTTTACCAATTTATAGGTCATTAAATGCCTTGCCCTAGTGATGACGTTTTACCCTCCATGGCCACGTGAGTATTTGAAAAGTTGAAGGTCTTTTTGTAGTTGGTCAAGCTATAGTAAGTCCACATTGCCTCTGTTATTCAGTTTGTAGGGAAGAAGGTATTCTTGAACTTTATTTCATCAGATATTGTTTATTATTAGTGCTACTATCATTATTATTATTATTATTATTATTATTATTATTATTATTATTATTATTATTATTACTATTATTTTCACAGTATCTCAGAAGAGTTGTAAAATATTTCAGGATAATGTAGTTTGGGTTAGCCTACATCGATTTAACCTGATAAACCTATGTCCGAAATGTAACTGTTGGAAAGTTATTTATGGGCGAACGTTTAAATGGAGAGAGATATTATAGACATATTTCTACGTTTTAAAACATTGCGATATGATACATTATTGAAAATGCTGCATCTTGTGTAGTTCCAATAAATTTATTTCATAATGGAGTACAAACTCAGTCAGAAAATAAAATAATTACACAAGACAAATTACTAAGGTATTCTTTCTTAAGTAAGGATTCCAAGAATAGTAATTTTCATATCAGGTATTGGAACTGTTCTCTTTCCCACCTCAATGAAGCACTTGGTAGCTTGCCAGTTTCAGATAACATCTGGTAAATACGAGAAAACTCGTAACTAGATGGAACCCTTCGATTGGAAAAACGTCGTCTGTATTCAACAGCAGCCAATGCATTGGCATCACAAAATGAATAAAGAAAACGCACATGTGCATCAGAGAAATGCATTGGAGTTAAATCGCTCTCTTGAACTCGGTCGAGTGTCACACCCTCGAGTGAGATACGATCGGTCGTGATACGCTCGTAATAAATAGAAGCACAAGACAAGGCCATCTCACCGACATGTCTTATCTTGTATGGAAGGCGACAGATAAGATACACATATGTTTTGCTCACACGATAAAAATAAGGCTTTATTTTCTGCGTTTATGACAAACGTTGAATGGAACAGTCAATGGAACGTACCAAAACAGTAACATGAAGTTATAAATGAAATAGTATGAAAAACTTCGATATACAGTTATTATTGCTAATTAATAATTATTCAATATTTGATTTACCACAAATATAATATATTTCCATACATCGTGTTCCGCCTATATACTACAACAATGTAGAAACGTTTTACAAAATATTATTGACATAGCAGTAGATTAATGACAATATTAGTACAGATATAACGTCACAGAAAATATAATAAAACGAATAATCATGCAGCACAACTGTTACAGACGCAAAGATCGATACACTAATTATTATAGATTATTATTATTATTATTATTATTATTATTATTATTATTGTTATTACTAGAAAACTTGATACAGTTCTTGCATTATCGTGATTGTCTTCTCCGTTTATAATAATTACATTTACATCCAATAACATCTATCAGATGTGGCAAAAACAAAATCACTCCTGTGTGGGGGGGGGGGGAACATTTACCTACAACATTTGTATTACATTTTAAAGCAAGTTTTGTAGTTGTACTATGGAGAGGTTAGTTAAACACTGCAAAGTTTTGAAATGATAAACATCTATGATGTTACTACACAGTTCATCACTGTAACAAGAACGAATGTCTAACGCTCGGCTTATACCGTTCGAGGATTTATCGCTAGTGACAATTTTACCCATCATGCATGTGCGTTATCTAACGGATTATGCTATGAACTACTTGGCGCTCGAGCGAAAACGTCCGATGCAGACCTCTGATGTGAATATTCACTAAGCGAATACACGAATTTAATATCAAGTAAAATTTATTCAGTTCTATGTTTTGCGCAGGCGTTGCAATGCTCAGATACTGCCCTGTGCAACACGCCGAATATAGTACACGGAACCTCAAGACATTGCAGTATATTTCCCCACATATTAGATTTCGGACATACGTATGCCAGTTAAATCGATGTGAGTAACCCAAACTACATTATCCTTAAGTATTTTACATTACCCCTAAGACACCCTGTATAGCGCACGACAAAGAACGCAGTGAGTCCTCTTTCTTCTCTGATGGAATTTTATTGGGGCTTTGATCTGCTGACAATCTGTCTGCAACTTGAGTCACAGCGGAGAACTAAAACTTACTTGGTGCTCTGCATCGCTTCGAAGGAGTGGAATGTTATGATTTGTTAGAGAATTTTAATGGAATTTAAGATGCATTGAAATGTTGAAGGGTTGTCGATGAAGTCTGCCATTGGCAGAGTATGCATCTATGCAATATTTTCATAGGAGAAGAGTCGTCGAAGTTGCTAGAAATTTCACTTCTTCAATGAGTAAGATGATTATCACTGCTACCGCGGACAGCCTTGGTTCCCTACGTACTCCTTCATCTGAATATTTATTAAATTGTACTATGATCAATAGCATTAAAACTGGACTCATGGCATACTCATACTTTTGTATATTGGTCTGAAGGAAATAATAATAATAATAATAATAATAATAATAATAATAATAATAGTAATAATAGTAATAATAATAGTAATAATAATAATAGTAATAATAATAATAGTAATAATAATAGTAATAATAATAATAGTAATAGTATTAATAGTAATAGTAATAATAATAATAATTTATTTTATTTAATTTTTCCTGACAGAATTAAGGCTTTCTCTTACACTCAACCAGATCTACAATTAAAACACGTGTATAAATAATAATAATAGTCGTAGTGGTAGTGTGAAATACTCTTGTTGAATTGTACATTATGAAACGAGCCTATAATGATAGTAATTAAGACGCAAGGATGTTTATGAAACCAGCGAAAGCAAGTTTCATACGATTTTTTATGCTCGGCCATATTTCTAACTTGAAATTATTCATAAGTATTCATGTTATTCTTATTGACTGGGGAGCGAACTGACCTTGTGCAATCTCGTAAATTTTGAGATGTGCGCAGACGCGAAAGTATTGATTTTTTTCCGAGAAACGAATGTCGACGACCTTGATATAATCTAGATAGTAAGATAAACGTTAAACTTAATATAACCTTGAAATTGAGTTAGACATTGAAAAACGAGATGACAAATTGAATTTATTTGAATATTATTTACAATTAACGCTAATTATTATAGTAATAGAACATAACCTTCTGCGACAGTATTGGATTTCCAGCCTGCGTGACGTTTTGCTAGTTGTCTTTCTATTACATATCCGAGAATAATCGAAAACCTGAACTTTAATGAATAGGTGTACTTAATGACATGCATTAAAGGACTGCTACCAGGTGTATAATTACTACATTTCAGCATGGTCGAGCATAAACTTATCTAATTTACCAGTTAATCTGAATATATTAGGAATGTAAAGGTAATTAGGCCTAGTACTTAGGACTATAATTTATGAACTAAAAATACAACTATTTAGATATTGAAATATCACTATTCAACATATGAAGGGAAAATCAATTCATTAAACTACACTGAAAAAACTCAAATTACAAATTATTTCGTAATGGTCTTACTAATAAACCGTGTATAATTTTTATACGAGACTTATGCACAGTTGAGACAGAAAACGTTACTAATAAACCATGCATAAGCGATGGATGTATAAACAGTCTGTAACTACACAATGGGAATTGCTTTGCAGTAGTTATATACACAAAACCCCTTGTTTAAGCGTTGTATATAGAGAAAAATGGCCGCCCCTCTAACAGCTGTTCGTATCGACTGTCATTTTATGATAATGGCTGCCTTGTAAGCACAGAAGAACAAACCAAAGAGCATAGAATAATTAGAGTAATATTGCTGTAGCTTGTACTCTTTGACCAAAATATAATGTGGTAATCGATCAGAGCCAGTTGTACTATCGATACTTAACACGGCACACTAGAGCGCTCTACCGGATGCAATACAGAACCTCAGATATTCTATTACCTTTCGTAATGAAGTAATGACGAAACTATGACGTAACTGTGTAACAGTTATACTGTTATACACGACGTATATAGTGATTATTAGTAAGGAATTTACACGCGACTTATAAATGAGCTACTCATTGTATAAGTATAAGACAGTTAAACATCTATATATAGAGTTTTTATTAGTAAGTCCGTATGAGTATTATAGTTAAGAGCGAATGTATTTTATTATGCCTCTTCAATTAAGTAATTGGATAATATAATTGATTTTAAGTTCTTATGTAAAACCTGCCTGAGAACAATGATTTTTCAAGTACGATGTTAAATATATTTAGGAAGAATAGTAGTGTGCGGAAACCTGTGTATATGCTTGCGAGGAGGCAGTCACTGTGGAAAAAGTGTAAAAGCACCCCTTAGTTTTTGTTCATATTTGTTGTGAAATTTATGTTATTTTAGTATAGTTTTAAGGCAATTTAATAAATTGCAATTTAATAAATGGAAATAATATTTAACTTAGTAATAATAGGGCTTACAGGTCATAATGTCCATCGTAGAATATCCATTACATGAATGTCCAGTCGATATTTGGTTCAATGACAAAAATGTCCACACTAAATATAGGTCCAAAGACAAAAATGTCCACACTGAAAATATGCGCAGTTTCCTTATGTCAAAATGTCCACGCAATAATGTCCATCAATGTCCATCTGTTCAATGAACTAGATATTAAGATTAAATTATTAGAAAATTAAATTATTTTAATAGCAGTTGCAGCACAAATTTGTTAATGCAAATAGTTACTAAATGAGTGCAAGTAAGTGAGAAGTCACAGAATTTGCACGATTAGATAACGATAAGAAATTCACATCATTGACTAAGTGAGGAGTTATAGAATTTAGACGATTTCATCAAGTTAAGAAAATTACATAATTTCTGCCCAAGTAGGAAAGGCTCCCCTGTTAACGTGTTTTCACACGGTGCAACTATTTCCAATTCTCTCAAGCTGAAACTAATTCGAATTCACATCCAGTCCTACTGTATATTCACCATTCTGATTACGTTATTTCTATCCGATAAACCAGCACTATATCACGAATTATTTCAATTGGTGCATCGTGTGCTCGTATAGTAGCTGCATTTTTAATCATGTTCAAGGTCAAGTAAATGTTTGTGATTTCCTCTCCTATTCCTACTCACGTTAACGTTTTCAATGTTATTTGTCGTGCAGTGAGCGTTACATGTTAGTCTTTCACAACATCTCCAGTAACAGCTCTCTTCATTTCTATTCCTTAGTGGAAATTATACATATATCCGTCTACCACTAGAACTTGCTTCCCTTTTTGTGATGTTACAACTTCAGCCATGATTAAACATTTTTCAGAATTCCAGTTACTGTAGTTAGGTTGTGTTAATTACTTTTCCGCCTCATTATTATGTCTACTGTTGCAGCAATTTCCTTGGTCACAGTGTCGTAATGGAATTGCTTTACTACGTGAACATTTTGGTATGTGGACATTTTGATATAACTAGTTGCGTTGTGGACGATTCCGGCAGTGGACCTTTTGGGTTGGACGATATAGTGCAAGACAAAATGGTATGGACATTTTTGTGCATAGGACATTCTACGATGGACATTATATCTCCTCACCATAATAGGGTAAATTTGATGCCATGAGCCGCCATATTTCATAACTTTCGTTAATCTCAAAACACCTTCGATGTTATTGTCCTCTGAGCTTGAAATTGTTTCTAACTTGCATATTGCCTCAGTTTAGTCTTGTGTCATTTGCTAAATTCAAATGTTTAATCATTAATTAACTGTAACTCTTTAAGTATAAAGTTGTTTGGATTTATCATAGCCTACGCCCACATTATAAATAGCAACATCATATTATAAATATTGTGTTTGTAGGAGAAACTATATTAGTTAAGTATCTAAGTAATTTCATAAATTTATAGTCTAATATTGAAGATGCATCAAGCGTAGTATAAATCATAACTGCAGTGAAGTAAAGATTAATTTGATTATAAGACAGTGTTATGTAGCGGTTGTACCGGGACATCATTTTTTTTACTAACAATTCCAATATTAATCTGGCTATACCTTTGGATTAACGGTTGAGAACCAGGTAGACTGTTTGTTACCCTCTTCCATGACCGGAGTTCGATGATACCAGTGTAAAATACAAACAAATCACCTTACTATGTATAGGAGGGAAGAAAAGTAGCGCAACCATTTACGTAAACTGGGAACTATTAGGAGTTTGAGTTTAATAATTTCCGTTAGCATTTTATTTAGCCAAAATACAGTACAGTACTAACAAGTGTTTTCATTCACTAACTGAACTATCCAGGCGGACGTATTCATTATACAATGTATACTACGCTCTATACAGTAGCCTACATTTGCATACAATATGGAAAGTGCATTTAAATTAAAAATAATCAAAATCTGGATATTTTAAACAAATTGTTGAAAATGATGGACGTTCATTTCGATATAGGCTTCAGTTATTTTGTCGGCATATTATCGAAAACGTTTTTAAGCATAGCCTATTTTCTGAAATTGAATGTATTTTTTCTTGAATGTAACTCTTTAATTCTTCTGTTGTTCTAGGTGTTCAGCAAACACAATGTTTTACAGTAACCCCAAAAGAAATAATGCAAAGCACTCAAATCAGTCGACATGGCGGGCCATAATCCTGCGCCTGCTGAAGTAATTCTGTACCTCCTGTATAACAGAATATCTTACGTACTGTACAGTAAATTCAATTTTCACTTCTTCCCGATCCGCACAGATAAATGCTATCTACTGTCCTTCCAAGTGGTTATGTCGCAGGGTCGTAGAAAGGGGGAAATCTAGTGAAAGTTACTTATTTAATGAGCACATATTATTTAAATTATTTTAAACACTTTATAATATTACGTAGACGTCCAATTCCCAACAACAAATGTTTTCAGAAAAAAGCTAAGAGTCCACACTTGTGGAGTAACGGTCAGCGCGTCTGGCCGCGAAACCAGGTGGCCCGGGTTCGAATCCCGGTCGGGGCAAGTTACCTGGTTGAGGTTTTTTCCGGGGTTTTCCCTCAACCCAATACGAGCAAATGCTGGGTAACTTTCGGTGCTGGACCCCGGGCTCATTTCACCGGCATTATCACCTTCATTTCATTCAGACGCTAAATAACCTAGATGTTGATACAGCGTCGTAAAATAACCCAATAAAATAAAAAAAAAAGCTAAGAGCCCAGACATTAGCCTTTACATAGGCGCCAGCAGAATCGGGTGGGGGGGGGGGGAGAACCAGAAAGCGACGTAACCAAACGGACTTAGTACGTGTGCGAAAATATGATTAAAAATGAATTAACTTTCGTCACTGAAAAATACGACCATATTTCTGGAACGTACTATAGTCAGTCACTCAATACGTACACTGTGACCGTAAGGCCACTTTGACTGCATATGCAGTCTAGGATCTCTGTGGAAGACGTGTGGAAGTTTACTAGTAGAGGGGTGAGGTGAAGTACATTCATAAACTCAGGTACAAAAAATTGAAGTAAAATAAAATGATGTCCCTGTATAATGAAGTTAAAAGATATGCGGAATTCAAATATTATATACGAGGCGCATCCAGAGAGTAAGTTTCCCTATTTTTTTTAAAAGAACACAACTTTCAGGAAAACATTTATTGGCAACAGGTACAGCCACGTTTCAGCAATTTTTCAACATAGCCACCATCAGAATTGAGACACTTGTCGTATCGTGGGATCAACTTTTGTATCCCTCTGTCGTAGAACTCTGCCGCCTATGAATGAACCAGCGTGTGACAGACGTCTTCAGCTCTTCGTCGTTGCCAAAACGCTCACCGAAGGACAGGAATTTCTTGAGGTGCAAGAAAACGTGAAAATCGCTGGGAGCAAGATCAGGACTGTAGGGTGCATGATCAAACAACTCCCAGCCAAATTCCGTCAAAACAGCTGCTGTGCGCCGAGCCGTACGTGTAAGAGCATTGTCATGGAGGAGCACAACACCTGCAGTAAGCATTCCACGCCTCTTGTTTTGAATGGCACGTCGCAATTTTCGCAGTGTTTCACAGTAACGGTCAGCGTTCACCGTTTCACCTCTTGGAAGGAACTGAATGAGCAGAATGCCCTTCCTGTCCCAGAACACAGTGCACATCACTTTCCGTACCGACAGCGTCTGTTTGAATTTCGTCCTGACCGGAGATTCACTATGCCGCCAATGCATTGACTGCTGCTTGGTTTCCGGGCCGGGGTGAAGTGCGAAATCCAAGTCTCATCGCCCGTGACGATCCTGTCGAGGAACTCGTCGCCGTCATCGTGATACCGTTGCAGAAATGTCAGTGCTGCTCCTAAACGTTGCATTTTGTGTTCGGGTGTCAGGTTTTTCGGCACACACCTGACACACACTTTTTTGAACAGCAGGTGCTTAGTGACAATCTCATGCAACAAGGATCGCGATATATGCGGAAAATGGCTGCTCAGCTCCGTAATCGTGAAGCGACGGTTCTCCATGATGCATTGCCGCACCAGCTCAACACGATCATCATTGATGAGGGACGGTCGCCCACTGCGCTCTTCATGGACACTTTGACGACCTTCGGAAAACTGCCTACACCAGCGACGCACCATCTGCTTACTCATGATGTTCGGCCCATAGACCTGACAGAGCTGCCGATGAATTTCAATAGGCGCAATGCTTTGTGCATTAAAGAACTTTATCACCGACCGAACCTCGCAGGCGGCGGGAGAAGGAATAAGAGCTTCCATTTCGGACCACTGCTGCGACGCTACTGCACCAGGCGGGACCTATCCGGCTGGCATATGATTGATACGTCATAGATCTGTTACGCATGCGCAATTGACACGGCTAATTACGTTTACTTTCAGGGGAAAAAATCGGGAAACTTACTTTCAGGATGCGCCTCGTATAATGCGGTGAGGCTAGAAAGCACAACTAAACACTTAAGTACATTTGCTCGAAACTAAGTAAAATATTCTTTAAACATATTCTTTAAATTGAAACTCTATATGAGTTATAAAATGTGTTGTATAATGAAAATAGGTGCGACAAGTCATTTATTCACAGGAGGATGCGAAGTGTGAATATGCGGCTAGAGTGGGCCCTGATGAGATCCGAGATATCACACATTGGTATAACAGATGTAAGTCCTTAAGACAGTATGAATATAACGACTGCATCTGAATGACAAGGGACATCAAGGAGCCTTCACACTGAAGCAACCTATAGCGCAGCAGCTGCCTGCACCGACATCTCGGCACAAACTCACTAGGAAATTGAAGCGACCAGTCGCACTCGATGAAAAGGTGTCGGCAGCATGCTGCAACGATTGCTGCCGAGAGAATGCTGCGTGGCGACCAGAGGCCTGCATCGGACGTTTTCGCTCGAGCGCCAAATAGTACACAGCATAATCCGATAGGTAGCGCACATACATGATGGGTAAAATTGTCACGAGCGATAAATCCTCGAACGGTCTAAGCCAGTGATCGTCAAAAGCTGTGTCGCGACACATGCCCCTGCCTTCACTCTAGCGTAACCATGACATCATACCCCCCACTCTCTGTTTACAGCCTTCACTTCGATATAAGACAAGACATTTATCAGCAGCGGACGTACGCATGTAATGTTACAAGTGTGTAGGATAATATGTTTCGATATCTTTTCCAAAACAGAAAACAGATAATATGTAAAAACTTAATTTTAAGGAGCATAGGAGCAAAAGTATTTCTTTTGGGCAGATGGTAAAAATATGAGATACTTAATTTGTTGTAAAATTTTTAATGAAGTATAAAAGAACAATGTACGTTGTTACAAAGACTACCACGCCCTTACTTTTAAATTGAATATTTCATTAATAAACTAACAATAAAAAGTATCGACTTATATGTCTTAATCGGGGTAAAATACTTCGATTTTTTTTTTTTTTTTTGAAGTATGTAGTGTAATTTAGAACTTCGTGACCAGCCTGGTACCTTTTTCCAATTTCAAAAATATCTGCTCATATAGGTCTAAAGTACACATTCTTTTTATGGTAAATAAGAAAATATATTTTATTTTATTAATAATACAAAAATAATGAATAAGAGGATAAATTTAACGCGGAAAAAAGTGCTTGTAGTTAATAAGTAGAAGAATATATTGTTTTCATTTTTTGGTCACAGTCCATCTCTGCACTCTTATTCGCTGCATTACCTGAGAAGATACCCACTCCAACCCTCTCCCTGCGAAAGTGGTGTGCGGGTTGCATTTCTATTACGTAACAATTTCGTGGTGTTTGGCAACCACTGGTCTAAGCCGAGCGTTAGACATTCGTTCTTGTTACAGTGATGAACTGTGTAGTAACATCATAGATGTTTATCATTTCAACACTTTGCAGTGTTTAACTAACCTCTCCATAGTACAACTACAAAACATGCTTTAAAATGTAATATAAATGTTGTAGGTAATTTCCCCCCCCCCCACACAGGAGTGATTTTGTTTTTGCCACATCTGATAGATGTTATTGGATGTAAATGTAATTATTATAAACGGAGAAGACAATCACGATAATGCAAGAACTGTATCAAATTTTCTAGTAATAATAATAATAATAATAATAATAATAATAATAATAATCTCTAATAATTAGTGTATCAATCTTTGCGTCTGTAACAGTTGTGCAGCATGATTATTCGTTTTATTACATTTTCTGTGACGTTATCTCTGAGCTAATATTGTTATTAATCTACTGCTATATCAATAATATTTTGTAAAACGTTTCTACATTGTGGCAGTATATAGGCGGAACACTATGTATGGACCTATCATATTATATTTTTTTTTATTTTAGTACGTTATTTTACGACGCTTTATCAACAGCTTAGGTTATTGAGCGTCTGAATGAGATGTAGGTGATAATGCCGGTGAAATGAGTCCGGGGTCCAGCACCGAAAGTTACCCAGCATTTGCTAATCCTGGGTTGAGGGAAAACCCCGTAAAAACCCTCAACCAGGTAACTTGCCCCGACCGGGAATCGAACCTGGCCACCTGGTTTCTCGGCCAGACGCGCTGACCTTTACTCCACAGGTGTGGACATCATATTATATATGTGGTAAATCAATTGTTGAATAATTATTAATTAGCAATAATAACTGTATATCGAAATTTTTCATACTATTTTATTAATAACTTCATGTTCCTGTTTTGGTACGTTCCATTGACTGTTCCATTAAACATTTGTCACAAACGCAGAAAATAAAACCTTGTTTTTACCATGTGAGCAAAACATATGTGTATCTTATCTGTCGCCTTTCATACAAGATAAGACATGTCGGCGAGATGACCTTGTATTATGCTTCTATTTATTACGAGCGTATCACGACCGATCGTATCTCACTCGAGGGTGCGACACTCGACCGAGTTCAAGCGAGCGATTTAACTCCAATGCAGCACTCTGGAGTCCACAAATTATAGCATGCTGCGGTCTGAATAGGAAGAGGAAATGGATTCAGAGAAAGATGCGATGCGGACAGATTTTCTTTAACAGTGATATGTGTCGCAATATCTTATTCAGAAGGTAACTGAAGTCCTTTTCACTCAAAGGATTAAAATTTCTGAATAGCTAAACGTCTTCAGGAAGGAGCTTCTCGGCACGTCAACGTCAAGAAGAAAACGCAGAGAAGCGAAATGCACCAATTGATCACTCTGAGCTGACAAGCTCTTCATCTTTCTGTGTCTGTAGAAATACGTTTTCAAGATTTACTTCGTCTTTGGCTTCATTTCTTCCCAATCACCTTCTTCCTAATATCTTTGTAATTGTGGTCCTGCAAATACCGCAAAGTGTGTTTTTTGATTATTATAAACTCCATTTTATTTTACGAGTTTCTAGTCTTTCACGTTGACTGTGATCAGAATTTTATTATGCTATTGGATATTCCACCGTGTTCTGAATTCAAATTTTCGATCAATTCCATTATCGGGCCAAATAGATAAGACCAAAGGGGTCGCCTATTCTGTTGGGCTCATTACGCCGGACTCGGTCATCCGGATTAGCCTGGCGTAATGAGTCTTTCAGAGAGGGGGCGGTAAACTGCACACACGTTTCAGGTATATGACCTAAAAGAAGGTAATTTACACACATGTAATTTGCACACACCGATTTTGGATATGTAATCTGCACACGCAAACAGCCCAGGTAATAAAAACAGGATGTAAATTGCACACAGAGCTACAATGGCATATATTTACTTTGAACATACTCACTATTACAGTAGTAACGTATTAATCAATATTTTTTTTATTGGTAGATTGTATTTTTCTCTCTTAATGAATTCCACTCGGGATATATGCCCCTTATTAAAATCTTTTATATTTCTCTCCATAGTTTCTTTCCTCCTTAAGGAGCCCTTATTTTTAACTTTTGCAGCAGTAGATATCCCCTGAATGTTCACGTAGGACTATGTGTATTTGAAATTAAATTAACCTATTTGTGAAGGTATAAATATCTGGGTGAGCAGAGTAAAATGTCTTGTTGAATCTAATATGAAAATACGTACAGGCATTTATTAGTTATATGCTGCAAGCTTTTGTGTTTCAGCTGCCCAGATTGAAGCAGGAAAGGTATCGTCGTCGTCTACATAGCTGTGTACTAAATAGGCACAAATGTTATCTGGTCTTAAATGACCACTAAATCAGATAGGCTACAAAATAGTCGTCAACCTCATGTGGATTAAAAAATGGTAGACTGAGTACAAGTTTTAACCATCTGCCTATTTCAGAATCACGTTTATATTTCTTTATGGAAGCATATTTTTTTAATCTGACGAAGCCAAAATTGACTTAGCTGCAATCTACATCCAGTGACATTGGCCTCACTCCATACAACGTTTATTGCAGCATGGATATTACGTATAATGTGTTCAAGGGCCAATGCTTTATGTTGAACTGCTGCGTAACTATCCGTCTAAGTCAGCGTAACTCATACAATATCTCTCTAACACCATTACAAGCTGCGTAAGTCAATTGTGCTTGTCATCCGTAACATTGGTTGACATTGCGTTCGATTTATATGTCATTTATTAGAAAAAATAATCCGAGTCATGCTGAGGCGATCCCTCTGGTCTTAACCTATTTTCTCTGACATTGAAACCTGTACGTAGTTTCTAAACATTGGAAATGTCAAATTTCAGGATCTGGCGGACTATCCGGAAGCCTAATTGTGTTCGTCTTATTTGTATCCCAACTCGCGTGCCGCAAGCGTCTTGACTACTGAAGTCAACAGCGCTGGTGAGAACCGTCAGTCAACGCGGCTACGTCCTTGACAGCAACTACAACACTATAGCGGCTGTGCTGGAAGCCTCGGTTCGGCACCCTGCTTTAGGTGCAATGGCCTACACAAGTGGCTTCATATGAGTGAATGAAAAAATTTTGCATGGCCTAATGACACATCTCCGAGTTACAATGCTGGTACATTACTATGAATGAAAGGAATATGAAAAGACAAGTGAATAATTTATTGTAAATGGATATCACTGCATTAGCCAGCTGCTTCGTCGTGTCAAGCTCCCTATTTTGCGAAGATAAGTCTCTGTACTTATCCTTACAATTCAGGTTGGCAATGCGCCCTAATAACTTTCATGACATCGCAAAGCACTCTAGTAGACAATCAACGGAACAAAATGGAACAATCTCCAAAGTCTAACGTACAGGCCCGCTCCACAAACTTACATTAATTGTTTGTAATCGGATTAAAACGAGAATTTAACCCTACATAATTTTTTCCTGATATTAAAAATATTTTAACATATTGAATTTGCGCACAGTTATAATATGCCTTTTATACACGTATAATTATTAAACGTGAATTATTTTAACATGTTTAGAAGTGTGATCATATTGAGGACTGTGAATTCATCAACTCTCAAAATTCTATTGCAGGCATGTCAATTGATGCCCACAGGAGAAAGCGCGCGCTTTAGAGCCAAGGAGAGCCTGAGCGCTTTACAGCGGAAAGGAAAGAGACAGATGAAAGAGGTGGTATATGAGTCATTCCACGTCAAATCGCACAGCAATAAAACACGACCTTCTCGGAAATGGTCGAATTTTTTTTTTTTCATGTATTCCAGATATCAAATAAGGAGACCCGTATTGTTTTATTTTCACAATTATTAATTATTTGTGTAGTTATGAATACTTGAAGTTACGCAAATTATGCGCTCACTGTTACATAAATAAATAAATCCTTTCGTAGTATATTTCAAAGGAGATACAGAAATTCGTTACAAAAGCATTGTCGTCTCAGAAACCATGAAACATGACACCGATCCCTTTCATTTTTTTTCAATCCCAAGCAATCAATTTCTTAAAGCAAGAATTCAACGATATGAAAAAAAAATCCTTTACTTTACCGATGGTTCAAGTTTACAATACAAAAACAAGAAGAATTTTAAAAATAATTGCTTACATGAAGACGATTATGGAATTAGTGCTGAATGACACTTCTTTGCAATGTCGCATGGTAAAGGTCCATGTGATGGCATTGGAGATACTGTTAAAAGACTTGCCACGAGAGTTAGCCTATACAAGATCCTATGACAACACCAAAATTTAAAAAAAAAAAACTGTGTTATTAGTCACAAAAAACATTTCTAAAGTGTCATTTATATTTTGTCCATTCAATAAGCACAAAAACCACACTGAAAATTTGCAGGCCAGATACCATAATCTAAAACCAATAACTGGTACATTAAAATTACATTCTTTCATTCCGTTGTCAAAAACTGAAGATTTACAAAACAATTTTCTTTCAAGAAAGAAGGTAGGCGAATGAAAATTTAAAGTGTGAATGAAAAAAATATTTAAAAAGCATAATGTACAATTATTTGAAGATATCATAATAAGTAAATTAGCAGTGTTTCCTCGAGTGACTTGATCCGTACTGGGTGTAATGTTGCAACGTTCAGTCAATTATCCAGCGCCGATAAACCTCTCAGCGCGCTTTAACGCTTCCCGTCCACTGCTGGTGCGCCGACCGCTACACATTGTGTCGTAAGTAATTAAATTTCCATTAAACTATTGGAGATCCCATTCTGATTTTTTCTGGAATTATTACGAATACTTCAGTGCACCTAGCAGGCATTTTTTTAGATTTTTAATAGGGCTATTTCACATTGATGTATATGTATTAAGAATTGAATTATAAAAAAAATATTTGTAATAATTATATTATAATTAGTTAGTAAATATTTAATAAAAGACAGTACTTTAAGCTTTTAAATGCACTTTTTTTTTTTAAATTTAACATCAATATCGTCAGAAATATGACGCTTTAACTGTTGCATTGCGCGACATTTTTAACGAATTTTAACATGTAATAGTTTAAAAACATGTGGACTTAGGAGGAAATAAAAATACACTTGTTGGTTTATGAGACCAGTAGAGTTGGTAAAAAAAAATATAAACGCAATCTGAAATATGAAGGTCAAAATTTGTATAATTTTGTGCGATTTGACGTGGAATGACTCGTATGCCGCTTGGTCGAGCTATATTCAGGGGTGGCCAGCACTGATTCAATAGATAAAGGGAAGAGAACTTATTAAAACTGTATCCATGATAATTTTTAGATTTGTCTGAGAAGTATAACTGCATTATAAGAATGTAAGTTTTAATTTTAATGCTCATTTTTCACAAGTTTGGTTTTTTTTATTCAAATGAAATATTTTCTCAACTTTTCGTATAGAAAAGTGAAATTTTCAGGTATAGACCTATTTATTTAGTAGCCTTACAGAATGTTTTCGTAAATCTAATATACCGTATGTACGTATTACTGAAGATAGTGTATTGAAAATTTAGAAAATATTCTCATGGAAATTGTTTGTAAGGAAATGAATTAACAAAGCAACTACTGTTACATCATAAGCAAAAGATACAATCCCATGTGTTGTAAAAATGTCAGCTCTATAGTTTGAGCAGATTTCGAGAAAATAATTTAATATTCTAATGATAAGAAGTTGTTCACAAATATCACCTTAAAAGCATAATGCGATAAGAGTTTAATTATGTAATATTAGTTACACTTAAAGCGATACAGTACCTAGGTAACTTTGCTTTGTACTGTAATATTGTTTTGATTAGTTTATTGATTACTTTTTTTACGGCTAAAGATACGATCAATATAAATTCCAACTTATCATGTCATACTCAATCTCTTTGTTTGGAATATCACTTTCTTTATGAATGATGTGTTTCATCCACTTAATACAGTATAATATTATACTACTATGGAATTTAAAAGAATATTCCTTCTTAACTCTCTATTATGTTATTAAGATTTAAAACACAAGTGCAATATTAAGAAATCAGTGTTAGTACTTTTGTTTACAGACAATGCAGATAATATCAAACAGAAAGCAGCCATATAAAAATAACGACATAAAATTTCACGTTCCGTTTGAAGTTTGTGCACCACTGTCTTCCAACAGGTTGCTTATTCGTATACACAACCCTTCCTCTTTCCATACTTAGCGCTTGCTGCCCGCGCACGACACCAAGTTCAGAAAAATGCGCTTGCCTTGACATCACTTTGCTATTGTATGAATTTCATTTCTACATTAAGATGACGTAGATACGAATGAGCTAAGATGAATACGAATCATTTCGATATTATTGCTTAATAGTGAGAACTATTGTTCTTAATTTTTAATTATTATATGCAACGAAGATTGTTGTAGCTTAAATTGTTTCTTATTTGTTTCAGGTGAGTGGCAGTGTTCAGATGATCTAAATTGGAACAAATTGCTTCATCCTTACCTGTAAAAGAGTAAGTGACATTCATTTACTACATGTATATATATTAACCGTGTTGCTTATGACCATTTCGATTTGTATTAGGCCTACTACGACGTTGTATATTTTTGGGACATTTATCTTATCATGCTTTATTATCAAATAGACTTTTAAATGAAGACAATTTTCTCAAACACAAAAAATTATATGTAAGTACGATCGATTTGAGCGTCTCAGAATCAGATTAGATTTGCATAGATTTGCAGAATAACTGATGTGTATTAACAATAACCAATCAGTTGGAAATTCAATACCATGTTAAGTTCATCTTATATTTTATGGATAATCTTGTCATAATAAGTGAAAACTAGATTATCTTCTATACACAACGAGGTCTGATAGTTTTTCGATAATTTAATTGAGCTTAATGAATGTATGTTGTCATGATACTTTTTTTTCTGACAGAGTATCGAGAAAAAAATTATCTTACGGCAACATACATGAGGTTAGAAGCTCAATTAAATTACCATAGAGAAAATATCAAGCACGAATTATTGTATTCAGTGAGATAGTTCCGATACGAGAAAGTGCCATTTGATTGGAAATTTTATAATAATCATGATGTCCATGTTCATGGCAGTGACGTATCTCTTTCATTTTTGCAAAACACACAAATTTTATTACCTTTATTGCAAGGAGAACAACGCGGATACCTGAAATTTAATTTGTTTAAAAACAACTGAACATTTCAGGTTATAGCAACATAACAAATCGCCATTAATCAATAGCAGAATGTTTGTTTCCTCTAGCGTAATTGAATGAACCAGAGATGGTAGGAATAATTACAGGCGAAAACTGAACATTTGAGGTTATACACATATGTATGAGTATAGGTTTTTAACATGAAACTTAAAGGTATAGGCCTAATAATTTCACTAACTCTTTTTCCATCAACTCTTTTGTAATAATTAATGGTATAATAGTGTTATAATTAATAACTGTTCCATGTTGAGAGTTTACGTTTGGTTGGTGATATTTTCTTGAGTTCATCAACCCCTCTTAACCTTTCAACCTTTTTGGGGTGGCTATATTTACTGATGTTCATGTATGGTTTGATGAATCTGGTGCCAGCATGTCCAGTTAAGTTGATGAGCTGGTGTCCGCCTACTCCAGTTTCTGCCAGTTTCATACTGCTGACGAACGATAAGAATGATTCGTGGTTTTCTTGGACTTCACACCAAACCCTGTCTTTTGTACTGCGCCATTTGTCCATTTCAGGATTCCAGTTCTACCAGTTGGAGTGTTCTTGTACCAATTGGGCCTATTATTTGGGATTTGGAGTTATGAATAGTCTGTAAGTTATTATTTTTTTGTTTCTTTTCGATATTAACTTCTTGAAGACTTACAGGACATTTATGAAAGTTTGAATTTTGAAGGAAGCATTTAGAGTCGGATATTCCATTCCTTCCGCCTTGCCCTGTCTTACAATTAGAGGAAATTTAATTGTTTTGGATTCGTCCATTCATTGTCAAACTCATCTTTGAAATGGTGCAGTAAACAATCAGCTGCTTCTCCACTCCTCCAGGCTAGTTCATAAGCTGTAGTGTGAAATAATTTCCTTTGAAGCCCATCTGGTGTACCTTCATTCCAAATTTAGATTTTTTTTTTTTTTCAGTTTCTGGATTTGACAATGCAACTGCACTTTCTTTCTTGTGTCAGAATTTAATTGCAATCGACGTTTTCTTTCTTTTTTTTCGCGCGTCCTTCGCTGCCTTGAAGGGTATGTATTTGAATGGATATATTCTTCTGTTATAATAATTGTACAATTTTTCTTGAATAACCTTTGCAGTGACATTTCATATCAGTTTTACTACTGCTTCTTTGTAATTTTCACCATTATTTTTCTTCATGTTTTAACCAAAGTCCTGTAGAATGAGAGCTATTTCTTCGTCGCTTGTTGTTTCTTTAATCTCATAGCTTCTATTGATTCCAATCCTGTTTTTATTTTGTTTTGTGTTTGTCGGTATTAAATTTTTATAGCTTCCTTTATGTTATTAACATTCATTGTCCCAAAATTTTGCCATTTTTTGTTAGTACTAACCGTCAATAATAAACAGGAATATGCATGAGTACAGGCTTACTATCGAGATGATGGTAAAAAAAATGAACGTAGGATAAACAAAAAATCGTGAGAGAAAAAAATGATCGGTTGTTAATTTCAGGGCACCATGCTATGTAGTATCAATATAATCACATTCTCATAGGTCAATGTAATGTCAGCGAGCTAGTTGATTGACTGCATGACGCTCTTTTAAAATTATCAAGAGAACTTTGCTTCCTTACTCACGTTTATTGTTGTGACTTGTCTTGCCAATGTCTGAAATAACAGAACAACATGAGAATATACAGGGCTACTACAAAAGAAATAGACAAGTTTGAAGTTCTATAAAACAAAAACTATTCATGCTACCTCGAAGAACTTTCCACTGTTTTGTAGAGTAAGTTTTGAAGTTTTGTTTGCGAAGTCCCAAATGTTCAATGTGTAATCCCTGTAACATCAAGATGATAATCCAATTCATTCCAAACCCGATGTAACATAGCTGCATCGACAATTGCTTCAGTTCTTGTGATACGTTCTTTTATTACATCTAAATTATGTGGACGAAAACTGTCTATGACAAACCCGCAAAGGAAAGTCACACGGCGTGAGATCGGGACTCCTTGGTGGCCAACGTGCAAGAGCGTTATTGTCGTTTGTAGCACGACCAATCCAACGTTGTGGTAGAATTTCATCCACGTAAAGTCTAAGATTTGTGTGCCAGTGATGCGGTGCTCCATCTTGTTGGTTTCCCTTTCCTCATTCAATTGGGGCATTAACCAAATCTGTAATATATCGAGATATCTAGGTCCTGTTACTGTTCTTTTTTTCTGCAAAAGGAAGAGGTCATACACATTCGTGTGAGACACTGCACAAAACACATTAATTTTGCGAGAGTTTCGTACATGTTCCACCACAGCATTCGGGTGTTCAGTTTCCCATATTACAACGTTTTGTTCATTCATTTTTTTCACTCAAGTGGAAAGTTGATTTGTCAATAGTAATCTCACTGGAGGTTTTGATTTATCTAGAGAAAATCAAAACTCGAGTGGGATTTAATTGACTATTACACGATTAGAAGAAAGTATATAAAGATTAGAATTAACGAAGTACTCCAATACAATAAAATATTATTTGACTTACGAAAATACAACTGTCTTCAAATGTATTATCGTACCATCTCGACATTACAAATATTACGCTAGTAGATGGCAGTAGTGTGTTATGGTTAGCTGTTTTCTTGTTCTCAGTTGTGCAACTATGCAATCTTCATTGAACTCTGTGGACGGTTACTGGTCAAGAAGGCTTTGTTGATTCAGTTTCATTTTTATTAAAACATTTGCATTCCACTTCAATCATCCGGATCCCAGTAATCAACGTCACTTGACAGATGATTTTCAATAAATCTTAGTATTAAACAATCTCTGATAAGTGACTATTCATAATATCATATAGCAGAAGTTATAACATAACCTAAATAATATAAACAAGTGTTAGAAAAGTTTTAATTAGGGATGATGAAATATAAAATAAACACGAATAATTAAAAAAAAAACAATTATTGACAGTACAATTTTCAAATGTGAATGTTTTAGTGGTTGGTGGTTCAGTTGATGTTATATTGGACGTGTGCGTAAAAGAAGTGAACTCGTTGATGTACCTGGTGTATTCTCAACTTATTCAGGACTTCCGAATGGTGCTCTTCATTTATTTGTAAATAGGGTTTCAGGGAAGATGCATAGCTATGACCAGTGATCTTTATTAATTATTGTTCTTGAATGCCAATGCGAGTCATATTTTAAAGAGGTGTGCATCGACTGGAGTGGTTTGTAATTTTCTGTTTTTTGACGTTCAGACCAGTGCAGTTTGAAATGTTGGCAAACAAAGAAACAAATGCTAGGGTAGTGATAAAAATAAACAAATGCTAGGGACGCGATAAAATTAAACAAATGCTAGGGTAGTGATAAAAGTAAACAAATGCTAGGGACGCGATGAAATTAAACAAATGCTAGGGACGCGATAAAATTGTGCGATAAGCAGCCATGATTGGTTGAAAAACGTCCTTTTGTACCATTTTATTTCTCAAAAGTAGTGTGAAATAGTAAAAGTGTAACAGTCAATGAAATTTATTCGCTCACCGAAGCCACTGTCTTCTGCATTACTTTGCAAATTCCTATGCAGAAATCTCGATGTTGACCTAGTCTTCTTCATGTAGACGCTGCGAGAACTGCATGCGTTCTGTAAGAAGTCATTTTCAGTCGCTTCCTCAAAATTTTCCATACAGTTTTTTGTAGAATTTGTAACTCCAAGCTTGTCCTTGCTGTCGATTTCTGTGGATTCCTTGCGTAAGCAGCACGATCACGTTCAAATGTCTCTTCAGATACGGGCAGTCTTCCTTTGCACAAACAGCTGTTGTCTCAAATTTTCTGTGCCAATCATAGATCGACTGTTTAGTATATAGGCTATATTATGAAGCGCTACAATATCATCCAGATGTTTTGGTCTTTCCATAAACGAACCCTAGAATCCTGGTTGAAACAAGTTGTCCGTTTGGGCTTTCCACAACAAATTGAAGCAGAATTGCTGCGTTAGATCTCGGACTCATTTCGTCATCATTAATTCACATATCATTATCATCCATACCAAGCCCGGTTTAATTTCACGGTGCGGCGTACTGTACTTGTACAAGAGCGCGGCCGTTCGGTTACCCAACCATTCACAGAATAGGAGTGGTAAGCCCAATAAACCTCAGCCTACAATGAAAACCTTGGGATCTCTCAGTACAAGGGGGGGGGAAAGCCACACAATTCGAATGCAGACCTTTTCCTCCGTTTGTTGGCGGGATTTATACCTATATAGAGGCGGGAGGAGGAAACGACAGCGAAATAAATAATAATTGAGATATAATCTAACAACAACAGATGTAAAAGGGAAAAGAGAAAAATCGAGTTCAGTTAAAGAAATGAAGGTTTCATTTGCTTATATATGTTGTAAATACTACTAAAATATTAATGAAGGAATTATTAATTAAAAAAAATTTTAATGTTGTTATCAAAAACATGGTGAATCTGAATAGATAAATAAATTGTCACATAAACCGGTGTTAAGTGTCCATTTTACATAAATGATCTACATTTTGTGCAAGTGATAATTTTTCCCCGATTAAATTATACAGACGAATGCTTGTTTCAGTAGGTTTTGTAAAGTTTTTAAAGGACACTGATATGAATATCCTCTTCTTGCTTTGGAAGAGATTAGGGTTATTTTTAAATGCATTTCAAATAGTTTACAAAATACATCACCCGAGTACGATCGAAATACAACCAATTATATATATATATTTTTTTTTGTTCGTGGCCAACCGTTTTATTCCTTGACTCGCCACTAACAGCAATAGATAAAGGTAAACAGATGGAACTACACGCTCACAAATTTCACTTTCGCTTAAAACCAATTGAGAATTATTGTATTTATTAAATGCAACTGTTGCACTTTCCATTCATTTCTCAGTAAGTTTTTTTTTTTTTCTTTTTAAGGAAAGTAAATAATGTTTGTTGTTTTTCCATTGCTCACTGAAATATTTATGATTAGCCTTATTGTATTTATGCTGTAAACTATTTTAGTAAATAAAATCATTATCTTTGCTAAACAAAAATAACACTGAAAACTACACCAAAAAACACACAACACACTTCATTTCTTAATCACAACAATGCAGACTGAAAATTCATATGGTTTACATTTGAACCAATAAAAATCGGCCTGCAGAATGAGCTATGCGAACTGTCACCAAATAGCCTTTCTTTACGTCTATACTAATAATAAATCTGTAGCCGAAATTTTTCTGGTAATTTTCGATTTTCCAAAAATAATTGATCCTAACATATATAATTAACCACCCTGAAACCGAAAATCGCTTTTTTGAAATTTTTGTTTGTATGTCTGTCTGTCTGTATGTTTGTTACCTTTTCACGCGATAATGGCTGAACGGATTTCGATGAAAATTGGAATATAAATTAAGTTCGTTGTAACTTAGATTTTAGGCTATATGGCATTCAAAATACATTATTTAAAAGGGGGGTTATAAGGGGGCCTGAATTAAATAAATCGAAATATCTCGCTTATTATTGATTTTTGTGAAAAATGTTACATAACAAAAGTTTCTTCAAAAATAATTTGCGATAAGTTTTATTCCTTGAAAAAGTTTGATAGGACTGATATTTAATGAGATAAATGAGTTTTAAAATTAAAATAACTGCCATCTAAGGCCGTGTAATGAATTAAAAAACAAATGGCTTCGTCTATAAGGGGCCTTGGACAGCAACAATCGAAAGCTATGAAAGAATGATAGCCTACAGAGAATGTTTCTGTGTTTGTATGAAGTAATATCGGAAGCTAAATTAACCGATTTGTATAATTAATTATTATTTCACCATTGGAAAGTGTAGTTTCTCTAGATGGACCTAATGCTATAATGTTATTGCAGTAACTTCTGATATAATATAATATAATATATAATATATAATATAATATAATATAATATAATATAATATAATGTAATATATAATATAATATTAGTACATTATGCAACGAGCCTATAATGATAGTAATTAAGAATCGAGTATGGATATTTATGAAACGCTCGCTTGCGCTCGTTTCATAATTTTCATACGAGCTTCTTAATTACCATTATAGGCGAGTTTCATACGTCTTTTTATGCTCGACCATATTTCTAACTTGAAATTACCGGTATTCAGATGTATACATTTTATTTGTAACTGACAAGATCGGAAGTGACCTTGTTCTAGGTCGTGAATTGTGAGATGTGCGCAGACGCGAAAGTATTGATTTTTTCCGAGGAGCAATAATGTCATTGACCTTGACGTAGTCCCATTAAACTTGATAATATTATAATATTATAACCTTGATTATTGAATTCGACATTGAAAAACGAGATGACAAATTGAATTTATTTGAATATTATTTACAATTAACGCTAATTATTATAGTAACAGAACATAACCTTCTGCGACAGTATTGGATTTCCAGCCTCCGTGACTTTTCGCTAATTCTCTTTCGATTGCATATCCGAGAATAATCGATACTTGCGGTTTTATAACGGTACAAAGCTGACTTGTCATTGGCTGAACACCTGTAATCTGAGTTATCATTGGCTGAATATCTGTACCTTAATGAGTAGGTGTACTTTAATGACATGCATCAAAGGACTGCTACCAGATGTGTAATTACTACATTTCGGCATGGTCGAGCATAAAATATAATATAATATAATATAATATAATATAATATAATATAATATAATATAATATAATATAATATGTAATATTATATAATTTAAGTTATTTGAAGGGTTGAGAACCATAGTGGGCCAAGCGCCATTTACTGAATACGTAGAAAACAAGGGTTAAAATTAAGTTATTACCATAATTCAATGGAAACCTATAACAAGTAAAATAAAATATACACGTTAAATCTAAATAATGTCAATCTTCATTAAACTGTGGTTGCATGTAATAAAAATTAAGAAACAGGTTAAAGGAATTGTCATTGCACCAAATGAGTGTCTCTGGACCAAAATGATCGCATTTTAATTATTTGAATGCAATTTAAATTAAGTAACATATTAAATGATTTATCCTTCTATCAAACACGAATGTTCCCTGGATCAAACGTCCTATTTTAATTATGTAATTACTTTATATTTATTTCTAACGGGTGCAGCGGAGCGCACGGGTACGGCTAGTTTAAAATAATCATTCAAAGGAACAACTGTCCGAAAATCTACGTAACAAAATTTATTATAGCAACTGAAATGTCATATCAAATTCAAATATATAATATTGTGTAAATTCTAGTTTTTAGTTTAAAAAAGATATAAAATCTCCGGTAGACATCTTGGAATCGGCGGAATTACCTGAATTCTCACCGTTCCTTCATATGGCACACATCTCTTACGGGCGATCAGGAGGACGCAGCGACACCGCAGAAACGTTACAGAACAAGGGACAAACAAGCAGGCCAATGGAATGGAGATATACCTCATCCCATGCCGGGAAACGAATTATGAACCGCGTGATTTGAAGCGCGCGCTCCACCATCGGCCACAGATCTACATGTAGGATTAAGCTACCTTTCAAAATTTCTTTCAGTCTAGGTTATTCGCTGGATGCAATGATGAATCCGTCGGAAAGCTTTGCTTGCAGTGTCGACGATTCAGACAGACTTTATAGTTTATGGATTTCAGAAGCAGTGCACGCTGGCTGGCCTATATCCAGGCTAATGACGCAATCTGATACCCACCTCTATCGCTCACGCATCAAGCTCACATTTCGCTTAGCAACGATTTTACCACTTTGCAGCTATGAGCGCCATGATCGCTCTCTGTATTTTCCGCCCTATCGGGTAAATTAATCAGGATTCAACTACAAACACTCCTTCCACTCGTACAAAGGCTTCAGTGTCCCGGCCCGGTTATGTTAAACTCATCAGCACGACCGAAGAGTGTTGTGTAAAGGCCCATTTTCAATGAAAATTAAACATAAACGTAACATGAACACAGAAGTTTGCGTCCAGGTTAACAAAATAAATAGGATCATTGACAATAATTTACATAAACATTGACATAAACATTGCCGTTAGACGTTAACATGAAAATTTGCAAACTCAAAACTTTCATGCTTATGTTTGCGTGATTTGCAAACAGTACAGAATCGTGGAGAGCTGAAGTATACGACAGAATATGAGGAAATGACGTCGTTGTTATTTTTCCATAGTTACCAGTATCTTTGCGGTTATGTTTATGTTCTCATCGTGAATGTTCTTGATTTTACCGTAACGTTCACATTTTTTAATTAACGTTTACGTTATGTTTAATTTTCATTGTGAATGGGCATTAAGTTATGTTGCATGCTGATGGCTTTAGGCTTATTGTAGATGGAAATAGACGTGATAATGATATTCTATGCGCGCCTTGTTTCTAAACTACTTTGTGTCATGGAGGCAGTTATATTTTATGTTATAGTGCAAGTATGATACATGTACTGCAAACAAGGATTGGAATATGAAGATATTATGAGTATGAAAATAAAATTTTACACGCCATTTTTGTTGCTGTGGTTGCGAAACATCGATATCAAATGCAAGTAAACACTTAGGGAAATGGACCACTGAGGGCGATCTGCTTATACGTCAAAATTTTGAAAACTTTGAAAATCAGCTAATCAAATTTTATTGAAGTTTAAATATAAAAGATTGTAGTGTAAGAATATTTAAAAGACTTTGAGAGTGCGGACGTATTGATGATATTACTCGCCGAACCAATCGCTCCTTTACAGACAGTCATTTATATCACTTAAGGAAGAGGTCGAGATCAGGGGCCTATTTCACAATGTTTACAATCTTTGTAAATTGTAAACTTTGCTTGTAAATTGTAAACTTCTGTTTCACAATCTTTGTTTGTAATGTTGAACTTTGCAAAGGAAATCAAATCTTTACAAATTAAATTTTGCTCACTTTACAAGTATTCTGTTTCACAATGAAGAGTAATTTTACAAACGTGTAAATTGTACTTGTAAAATTAGCACATTTTCTATAATACCTCTGAGATGTATAAAGTTTGATATTGCAACAAATTATGAATAAATACAATAAAGAAATACTTATTAAATTAATTTTTGAGTAACTGGGTAATATTAAGAATTAAACTAAAGCAGTTTTGATGTTATTAAGGAGTTCTAGTGACTCACACGAAGATATTGAATTTAGGCCTAATCAAACGAAGACGTATACGTAAAATTCTCCGGGCAAGAATTAACACGTTCGTATCATTGTATAAATTTAATGAAAGGTTTTGAATGAGTCCCGCGCTATACTTCAGAATACCGTACCGCGTAAGTATTTATATACAAAAACTGTATTTAATAAATACTCGCACTTAATAAAGAAGTTCCCTGCACCAAAAATAAATAATTCAATAATGCAATAGCGACACTTATGCGGTATTCTGAAGTCGTTTCGAGTCCCGTTTCGCTGGAATCTCTCCTACAAGATATGGGACATCATATCCAACATCCAAAAGAGAAAAGTGATGCCCTAACCTCAAAGCGAGAACTCTCTTGTTTTGCATTGGATGCATACTAGCTGTCAGTTCTGTGGGTTAGCAGATAAGCATGGAATTTCTAAGATATGAGTGTGTAAAAGTGCGCACAGGGTTGTTGGTGTTGTTAAAAAAGTTAAATTCGGGGCAGGTTTTTGATCACCAAAATGTTATTTACTATATCACAGAATTTTTATGCTGCTGATGGGATCACTAATGTTTGAGAGGTTAGGAATGCAACATTAATAAATACTGATGGATCAGCACAAAAAATTAACCTGATTTTGTGTTTAGACATCGTAATTATTTCATCAATTGCATATTTGTACGTAGACCAAATCTGTTATTTACTTATTTGACTGAATTTTGTGCTAACTTTGGTCATTTAAGTAATAGACGTATTGGTATACTCGACCAGTCACATCACATGAAACTCCATTGTCGCCAATATATAAAAATCTAATTACTTTTAATTTTTTTAACAATACTTTATATTTTCTATTGGTGAAATATGAATCAGCAAGCTTAGAATAATCTATATTAGTACAAAATACAAACATATGTATCGATAGTAGTAGTAAAAATACAGCGACTTTAGCTCTGCTCCTTAGCGATTTTTGTACACTGTCGTTGACGATGTCGTGTAACCAATAATGCGTATTTGTAAATTTCTTTAGCTGATTTTGTAAAGTTCGTCAGACTTTACAAACTAATAAAATAGCATTGTGAAACACAATTTACAAGCATTTGTAAACTTTTACTTGTTATTTGTAAATTGTTAATTTGTAATTTGTAAGGATTGTGAAACGGGCCCCAGCACTCATATCTTATTTTCACATTAGAATCGTTTCGCTTTGTCGAATGATTCGTAATAAAACAATATGCCAGTGTTGAAAAGAAGAACTAAGAGTGTTTATTTGCGGTACAGTAAACATTAACTCTTTGACTTCCGACGTCAACCATTTGAGAGAATGATGATAAACCATGATTAGAACTCGGGCTGTAATATAAAATGCTTGGCACGTATAAAATTCTGGAATACAGGCTAAAGTTAAATGCTTTAAAATTATCCCTTGAATGCCGATTTCATTCACGTTATCTGAGTTAAACTACTGCCGAGTTCAAATAGAATTTTTGTGATACACGAGAGCGAGGTTCCTTTGAAGTGCTTCGTTATGCCTGTAATAGAATCGCTTCCTTGATGATATATCTAAGGAAACTATCAAACAATATTAATTCCGCTGAAATGCTCAAACTGATTATCCCATTTATTCGTTCAAAACTTCAATTATATACTATGCAAGAAATGTGCCGTTGAATGTGCCAAGAGCGAGAAAAATGTTTTATATAGACTCACCATTAATTAAAATGTTAATTCACGAGGTGAGGAAATTGATTTATTTTCCGGTAAAAGAAACTTATTCAGCAACTATTGTTTATTTATCCCTGTCATTCTCTTCATAGCACATTGTTTTATATTTTCCTGCAATAACCCAATATTTGCTTCTACTCATTCTGTAATTTATTATTGATTTATGTCATATCTGATATTTTGTCAATACTGATTCAGCATAAGCCACATCTGTCTTTTATATTTCTATTTCTTTTATTTCTATTGTTAACGAGTTGCATATTCATATTCATATTTGCCCCTCAAGTAAAGCATCAATAAAATTAAAAGTTAAAATGTTAATTTATACATTTATGTGAACTAGGTGCTTGATGGGGATCTAGCCAATGTACTTTCCTATAAGTCATAATAAAAAATTAATTTCACAATTTTTACATTCATTGCCATATAGGCTATACAACTAAAATATGAATAAAATTAAACTGCCCCTATTATGTGCCCACGGAGCACGATGTGAAGGAAAACTCCTCAATTACCGTCTGCAAGAGATGATCATGGACTTCGTCCAATATACGAGGGTGTGAATTACACACAGTAATGCATTTACATTTAAACATAATGGTATAAAAGAAACATATTGCATAGAGTACATATTATATTATTTCCCATTTGAAGACCAAATTTAATAACATATTATCTTAGTTTACTTTTACGGCAATCTTTGATGAAAAATCATAAGCATTTTAGTATTTGAAACTTACACAAATATGAAAACACAAATATTCTCAGTTTGTACAAGGTGAGGCAGAAATATCTCCCCATTTTCAACTGCACATAAAATGAAAACTATTGAAGTCAAATATCAAACAATAAGGGAAAGTCGCCAAATATGGTCCCCTTTTCATTTTTTGCATATTATGGAAAAATGAAAATTTTGTAAATTTTAAAATTTCTACATTATTTTTGCACATTAATTCCAGTATTATAGAAAAGTAAAATTATATTTGTTAATTGTTGTAAAGTAGCAAATTAAGCAATATTTTGTAGTTACTATAATTTTCGGCCGTGTAATGAGTAGAGGAGAAGGTGGAAATATGGGCTACCATTTTCTTTTCCTCATATTAATGGAAAATGGTGTGGCATATTGCTTGGGAATCTTTATTGACATACAAAGTAATTATTCAGATACAATTTTTCCAATCTTAAAGGTTAATAGTTACAATAAATTTTTGCATATAATTACTTTATCAAAGAAATATGAAGTGGTTATCTATAGGTAGTGGGGTTTAAATATGGGCTATCACAAAAATTGGAAAATAAAATTGAAAAAAAAAACAAAGAAACATAAGTAGGAAAACCGTGTCACATCAATGACAATATTCTGTAACTAACTCAAATCACGATAGTGAAATTACAGGACGTGTCAACGTGCTGCTAATATGGGCTACCGCTATGTCATATTTGGAATAGGTAGCCCATATTAGCAACCTCGACTCATTAAGGTTTCTAAGATTAGGCATGGCAATTGTTGTCCTAAATAAATATTACTCTTATGCCATGTAATAGAGTCATTCTTAATCACTGCAACACATCAAGCGTGATTTATAAACACGAAATATATTTCTTGCAATAAAATTGAAACTACATAGCTGCAAAAACTTTGAAATTGATTGAAAAATAAAGGACACACCACATCCACACCACAAAGGCAAATGGTTTGTGTCTTTGTGCACGCAGACTAATGGACACGATATGTACTTTTAGAGCTTTTCCGTTAGGTAACAACAACATATATAGTAAAAAAAAAACAGGTATCCCATATTACCACTCTTAACCCATATTTCCACCATCTCCTCTACCTCCAAATATGGCCCCTTCAAACTTATTTATTCTTAACGAAACAAATTAATCTTTTCAGCGCAGTTATTTGAAGAATAATAATTTAGTTGAAAAATAAAACATATTAAATGAACACACAATCAAAGTTAGTAATTTACCTCACACAAATTTTATATATAAATGATTTTTTTTTCTTCAGAGGTTTCCCATTGCACATTTCATCGATCCATTTGAAACAGTCCGTCCATTTAATCCACTTTTCTCCTGTTTTATCTTGGAAAATCGTTTGTGGCAAACAGGCCACGTGACATCATCATCATCATCATCATCATCTTCGTCTTCGTCGTCGTCATTATCGCTCTCTAGAATGTCATCACTCTCTTCGTCATCTGTAGAGACATAGACAACATTATCCTACTCTTCATCGGTGCTGATTGATTGAGAGGGTTTTCGTTTGCGTTTATAGCTTCCTGTTTTAATTTGTTTTGTAATAACTAGGGATCGGAAGTTTAGGAAAATGTCTATTTTGTTTGAATGTACGTATTTTAAGGTTGTTAATAATTAATACTTACATAATTAATACATAAATTATTTATGTATTCGAATCACGAAGAATAAAATGTTGTGGTGAAGTTTTATATTGCCTATATTTGCCTCTTTTACAGTTTGTGCCTTTTTTGTTTTTATTTGTTTCTTTTTTCCTCTTTTGTTTACAGGCATATATAGTTAACAGTACTCATTATTCATTTTTTTTACTTTTGTGTATAGGAATATATAGTTAACGGCACTCATTATTAATTTTTTTACTTGAAACTGAAAACGACTGATGGTTCTTATAATACACAAAGATTTCGGACACCCTATTGTGATGGAATTCTTAAGACCCTCTACCTAACTAGTCCCATCGTTCATACCGACCAGTCACTGTCTTCAGTTCAGATAACGGTTTATTTTATTATCTACCCTTCTCGTGCATAATCTATCTGCTTGAATCACACAGTCTAGGATTATCTTTGTATTTAGAGAAAAGTTACCTGACACTCTCCTACCCCCTGACCCTGTTGTTACGAGGTGAAACTGCTCTCAGCCATGTCGTTGAGAGCAGTGAGATACTATGCGAATAACTTTGAACAAATAGCACTAATTGTTAAGGAATTTTCAGAGAATGATTCTCTGTTAATCAAAGAAGCTCAGTGTGTGTTTCAAGAAAAAGGACTTAAAGAAGACTTAGCATATATCGATGCACATTTCACTTTTGTAGCAGATGCCATTCAACATCTGGAATCCAGCAGTCTGTCGTTTTATGAATCCATGCCCCTGTTTTTGAATGCAAAGAACAGATTATGTGTAGCTCCTGGCAAGTATGCTGCTCAAATATATGAGAAGCTAAAAAGTGTTATTTCAAGAAGTCCTGGATATGAAACCATTAATTCTGTGTGTAAGGTTCTAAGTGGAACCGGTGGTGAGCTTCCTGAGTTTAATGTAGCCAGGATGGTACTGTATAAGCACGTTGCAGTCGCTTCAGTGCATGTTGAGAGATTCTTTTCGGCATATAAACGGATTTTGTCCAATAGACGTCACAAGCGCGAGTGTTTTAATCTTGAAAAGTTGCTTGTTGTGTACTGTCATTCAAATTATGAACACAGAGCCGAATAAGTGCACACTAAACATTCTGTAGGACAAATACCACTTACCTGTTTTTTTAAGTGGTCATGCAGTATTTAAAGATGAAAAACACATGTTAGGTCAATAATACAGTGTTCATTAATTTGATGAAATATATTAAAGGTGATATGTTTCAGTTGTATGAACACTAATAAGTAGAATAAAATTATTGAATAGATGCTTCTCCATCTTCAGTGACTAATTACAACGACTGCAAAATGAAAACAATTATAATTAATATCTTGTTTAGTTATATTTAAAAAATCATATTATGTCGAATATTTTCCTTAAAACAGTTTCAGGAGGCAATTTTTTTTTGTTGTGGGAGGGAATAAACAAAAGAAAGATATGGAAAGACGATTTTGAATCATAGGATGGCAGTCAGAGGACGTCAAAAATGAAAGGAGAAGCCGAAAGAAGAGAAGAATAAAAGGGATAAAAAGAAGTAACAGCGAATTTTAATACAGAGTTCTGGCATATGTAAGAATATTGTCGCAGAAATGCAGAACCATGAAATACTACCGAAACAAATACGAGTACACATTTGGAGTGAGAATAATTCATGACGCGTGATGATGGCAGGTAGCAGGGATAGATTGGTAAGGTTAGCACACACAGTCTGTACTAGTGATGATAGTAACAAAGACACAAGGTAGGAGACAAATAAGTACATATATTATGTTCATGGGAGCAGCGTTGGACTTGCAGCAGTAGCAATAGTAATTGTAGAATTATTTCGTTTCACGATGCTTTCAGTGTCGAAATTCAATTTGGGAAAGAAATAGTCGACGATCTTGGCCTATAGCTTTCAATCATGAGCAGGCTTCTGTCATCTACAACAATTTACGTGACGGTCCTGCCAGTTTACTTCTCGGAGGAAGCCATACTAAGGATTTTTTGGCCCTTTAAAATCCATCGTCCTCCATTCATCTTGAACTGCTAACCTCGAATGCAACAACCAACATGATATTAATGCAGTAGTGTAGTTGCTTCTCATTCTGGCCTGCATCAGAACTCAAAATGTTTGGCCGATTCATTAATTAGGAATCAGTCAATGTAAGTAATCTGTAAATAAGTCATGTGGTTGGTTTGAAGGAATGTGCTCGTATGACATATGGATTCGTATAGGCCAGTCATGTCAATTGATGCCCATAGGTGCAAGCGCGCGCTTTAGAGCTCAGGAGAGCCTGGGCGCTTTACAGCGGAAAGGAAAGAGACAGACGAAAGAGACAGTATATGCCGCTTGGTCGAGCTATATTCAGGGATGGCCAGCACTGATTAAATAGATAAAGGGAAGAGAACTTATTAAAACTGTATCCATGTTAATTTTTAGATTGGTCTGAGAAGTATAAGTGCATTATAAGAATGTAAGTTTTAATGTTAATGCTCAATTTTCTTAAGTATTTTTTAATTCAAAAAATAATTTCTCAACTTTTTTTTTTATAGAAAAGTGAAATTTTCAGATATAGACCTATTTATTTAGTAGCCTTACAGGTACTGAAACATTGTTTTCGTAAATGTAACAGGCTATACCGTAAATACGTAATACTGCAGATAGTGTATTACAGATTTTGAAAATATTCTCATCGAAAATGTTTGTAAGGAAATGAATTGACAAAGCAACTACTGTTACATCGTAAACAAAAGTTATGTGCCCATGCGTTGTAAAAATGTCAGCTCCATAGCTTCAGCAGATTTCGAGAAAATAATTTAATATTCTGATGATAGGAAGTTGCTCACAAATATGACCTTAAAAGCATAATGCGATAAGAGTTTTGTTATGGAATATTAGTTACACTTAAAACAGATACAGTACCTAGGTAACTTTACTTTCTATTATAATATTGTTTTGATTAGTTTATTGATTACTTTTACAAGGCTAAAGATACCATTAATATCAATTCCAACTTATCATGTCATACTCAATCTCTTTTTCGGGATATAACTTTCTTTATGAATGATTTGTTTCATCCATTTAGTACAGTTTAGTTGTACTACTATGGAATTTGTGTGAATATTCCTTCTTAACTCTTTGTTATGTTATTAACGTTTAAAACACACAGTTGTAGTTCTGCAATATTAATAAATTGGTTAGTTAATACTTTTGTTTTACAGACAATATAGATCATGTCAAACAGAAAGAAGCCATATAAAAATAACGACATAACATTTCAATTTCCTTTTGAAGTTTGTGGACCACTGTTTTCTTAATCCAACAGGCTGCTTATTCATGTACACAACCCTTCTTTCTTCCATACCTAGTGCTTGATGCCCGCGCACAACGTCAAGGTCAGAAAAATGCGCTTGGTTTGACATCATTGGTATAGGCCTAAACCGTAAATTTGTGGTGTTTATGTTTAGCAATAGCACGTGGTAATCTTGAATAAATTAACAATTGTTTAAATATCGATGCTATCAGCTACGCCAGTTACAACCATTTTTTTTTACTATTTTCACACTTTGTAATATTACTGACAAAGTTAAATGCATTGCTTTACTGAATTTATTGAAGATACAAATTACGTTTATGTTTAGCAATAGCACGTGGTAATCTTGAATAAATTAACAATTGTTTAAATATCGATGCTATCAGCTACGCCAGTTACAACCATTTTTTTTTACTATTTTCACACTTTGTAATATTACTGACAAAGTTAAATGCATTGCTTTACTGAATTTATTGAAGATACAAATTACATATACAGTCTAAAATTATTATTATAGTTCGCACCATAAGACCAAACGCTCCTGTGTAGGGCAATTCCTGTTTTATGATAGTATATAATACTAGAAGTTAAGTAATGTAACTAAACTGTAGGTAGAAAAGCAGTAGTTAAAAAAAGTCGATACGTACAGTATGTGAAATTTTTTGTAAACGTGAATTATACGTTTGAATTCTATTCAATATTTTTATGCGTTAATAAATCTATAAATTCCAACCGATGGTGCTAATTCTTTCAGAAAGTGTTAATTTCGTGTGTCTACACCAGTATCTATAACAGCTACTGTGGTTGGAAACAAAGAAAAGAAATTGTGAAAATTTAGTTTTTCGGGGTTTTTAAGTACGAAAACATGAATAGAAATTACAAACCCCAAGAGATTCTTCTAATTCCATAAAAATACGAGTATGATAAATTCATGTGTCTGCACACATATCCATCAAAAGTTTCATGGTTCCGTGCAGAAAGATAAGCGTGAAACCATATTGCAAATGCACAAAAGCAATTACTTTCAAGAGACAACATCGATTCCTGTTCGATCCGTGCCCAGGTCGATGGCATTTAACTGTGCTTAAATGCGACAGGCTCATGTCAGTAGATTTACTGGCATATAAAAGAACTCCTGCGGTACGAAATTCCGGCACACCGGCGACGCTGATATAACCTCTGCAGTTGCAAGCGTCGTTAAATAAACCATAATTTATTATTTTTCTCGATTCCTGTTTTTAGTTTTCAGTGTCCTTCCATATAGTCTTCTGTAGGTAAGACGTGGAAAACCAAATACATATTTTCAATGCTCCTGTTACTAAATATCCATACTAACTTCGACGGACAAGCAAAAACTTAACTAAAACTTCCATTGTAGGTTGTGGTTATAATTTTGTTCACGTTATGGTTTGATGAATTGGTTATGGTCTCAACTTGTAACTTAACAGCTTTAATAACCTTTTCATGAAACGTACATACTCACTATCCGCCTCTTGAAGAAATCTTCGTTACCGCCTGCCAATATCACGAAAACTGAACTTTCAGCTGACGTATAAAAAGTCTTCATACTCTCAAAGAAACCGTCAATAATTGTGTCCTCTTCCTCCATATTTTTCTCAATATACTGTAATTATCGTTACATGAATGTAAACATGCCATTTTTTTCAGGGGGGATGTTAATTAAATTTTTTAATGACAGTATTATCATAGTGTATTTTCTCGACATATTAATTTCATATTCCTGCCATTTAATTCTAAAAATTAAATAATTAAACCAATGGCAACAAGGACTACTTATCATGCAAAGATCTGTGAATGACGTTTGTTGATACTGGAAAAAAAGATTATAATTTCATCTAGAAATTCAAAAAGTCTAATTGAAATTTTGCCTCGCGATAACCTCGTCTTCCAAAATTTCTTACCACTAGCACTAGTATAATTACGTCCAACACGGAGATCGAAGCAGAGCTCACGGAATGGCCAGCGCTCGTTCTAGTTAGCACTAGGCCACCACGAAGATTAAAGAAATTATGTTACTACGAGGCGCATCCAGAAAGTAAGTTTCGCGATTTTTTCCCCTTGAAAGTAAACGTAATTAGCCGTGTCAATTGCGCATGCGTAACAGATCTATGATGTATCAATCATATGCCAGCCGGACAGGTCCTGCCTGGTGCTAGTAGCGTGGCAGCAGTGGTCCGAAATGGAAGCTCTAATTCCTTCTCCCGCCGCCTGCGAGGTTCGGTCGGTGATAAAGTTCTTTACTGCACAAAGCATTGCGCCAATTGAAATTCATCGGCAGCTCTGTCAGGTCTATGGGCCGAACATCATGAGTAAGCAGATGGTGCGTCGCTGGTGTAGGCAGTTTTCCGAAGGTCGTCAAAGTGTCCATGATGAAGAGCGCAGTGGGCGACCGTCCCTCATCAATGATGATCGTGTTGAGCTGGTGCGGCAGTGCATCATGGAGAACCGTCGCTTCACGATTACGGAGCTGAGCAGCCATTTTCCGCAGATATCGCGATCCTTGTTGCATGAGATTGTCACTAAGCACCTGCTGTTCAAAAAAGTGGATGCCGAAAAACCTGACACCCGAAGACAAAATGCAACGTTTAGGAGCAGCACTGACATTTCTGCAACGGTATCACGATGACGGCGACGAGTTCCTCGACAGGATCGTCACGGGCGATGAGACTTGGATTTCGCACTTCACCCCGGCCCGGAAACCAAGCAGCAGTCAATGCATTGGCAGCATAGTGGATCTCCGGTCAGGACGAAATTCAGACAGACACTGTCGGTACGGAAAGTGATGTGCACGGTGTTCTGGGACAGGAAGGTCATTCTGCTCATTCAGTTCCTTCCAAGAGGTGAAACGGTGAACGCTGACCGTTACTGTGAAACACTGCGAAAATTACGACGTGCCATTCGAAACAAGAGGCGTGGAATGCTTACTGCAGGTGTTGTGCTCCTCCATGACAATGCTCTTCCACATGCGGCTCGGCGCACAGCAGCTGTTTTGACAGAATTTGGCTGGGAGTTGTTTGATCACCCACCCTACAGTCCTGATCTTGCTCCCAGCGATTTTCACGTTTTCTTGCACCTCAAGAAATTCCTTTCCTCCGGTGAGCGTTTTGGCAACGACGAAGAGCTGAAGACGTCTGTCACACGCTGGTTCCATTCACAGGCGGCAAAGTTCTACGACAGAGGGATACAAAACGACGTGTCTCAATTCTGATGGTGGCTATGTTGAAAAATAGCTGAAACATTGCTGTACCTGTTGCCAATAAATGTTTTCCTGAAAGTGTGTGTTCTTTTTTTTTTAAATAGGGAAACTTACTTTCTGGATGCGCCTCGTACTTTATCTACTTCCATATCCTGCCTTGTTGTAGACAAAACCTGACGTTTATTTAATGAAAATATTTCTAGTGAATGAAACCAACTGCTTGGTTGTACATTCATTTATTACCTTGCATGAAGTAGGGATACGAAAATATTTCCCTTATCTTCTTTTAGGAGAAAGCGTAGAGTAGATTATAAACGTACATAGATATCCAAGATTCTCCTAACATTGGTCGTATCTGTAGATGTTAGGAATAGTAATTATCAATCAACTAATTCATGAAGTCGTGTGCTTGCCCAAGTGTTGGATTGTTTACAATGGCAGCATATGTATGGTTATTATATCATGTCTTCACAGTAGAAGAAAATCTCCACACTGATAAAGTTACTGTGGACACCTGCTCAGCAGAAGTCGTAGCACTCAAGATACAGAAAAAATAAAAGGAAATAATTAGGGCTAACTGGGTTTAAAGCGAAGTATTTAAGAAAGAGAATGTGATGTAGTGAAGATTTCCGGCTTCCCAAATGTCACCAGAAATTGGATCATGGGGACATGCAAGAGAATAGAGACATCGGCGTTTGCGAAACCTTACACTTATGGACTATGGATTGATTTCATTGGAAGGTCACGAAGGGCAGCAAGTGCGACATAAAATGTCTGAAGGAAGGAGATTAAAGCGGTCGGGTTCTAACACGAGCTGAAACTGAGAGCGGAATCTCTCTCATATTTCTTTACACCGAAAATGACAGCCCTCAAAGCATTTGATTAGCATACGTGTAAGTCCAGAAGTGTAATTAAGGTCGAATACAGATATCATGGCACGTGATTTCTGAAAGAATAAAAAAAATAGAATTTTTCATTTTTCTTACATTAATTAAATTAATATTAACTCTTGACTTATATCTGTTAAATAAATCATAATATATCAGTAAAATTGAAGAAGTTATAGGCTTACCTTAAAATGTCCTCCCATGCAAACACAATAGGGCCTATACTAGCCAGTAATCTGTATATCTCATTTTCTCAAACATACATCTTCGAGGGCAAAAAAAAGGAAATTATTTCTTCAAAATTAAATTATTTTTTACGACGCTCGCAACTACCGAGGTTATATCAGCATCGCCGGTGTGCCGGAATTTTTCACACTTAAATGCCATCGACCTGGACCGGCATCGAACCCGAAACCTCGGGCAAAGAAGGCTAGCACTGTACCGACTGCGCCACCCAGGCAGACTTGATTTCTTCATTTTTCTTATAGTAATTGAATATTAATTTTTAGTCGTTTATCTGTGAAAGAGATTTTAAAATACTGTACCTATAGAAATGACGAAGTTATACATCAAAATGCCCTACCATGCAAACACAATATCAGCCAGGAATCTGTGATTTTTTCGCATATTTTCTTAAACCACTAATTTTCCAATACTGTCTAAATCATATTATATTCAGTAAATCTCTCTTATAATTGCATGACATTTTGCATTACTCTTTTTCTTAGTAAAAACAACAAACTGCATCACAATCTTTAAGCGCAAAATGAAATTTTGAAATTCACAATTCCAAAAAAAATGTGTATTTAGATACTTTTTCCTTTAGATTGAAGAGTAATTTTAAAATATTAAGCGTGTGAAATTTAATATAAATAGGACTTTAAGGATACGGAGGAATACAATTTATAAAACATATACATTTTAAGGCTGGAAAATGTATGTAACCCTTGGATAATCTTACCATACTGTACTTCCGAATTAGGTAGGGGTAGATGAAAATTGTGCTCATATTAATTGTATTGAAGGATTATTCCTCTATTTCCCTGTATCCTAAAAAAAGTTATGTGAGAATACATTAAAATAGATCCTAATCACACACGTTTCATTCATGCCTACCATGAGCTTCTTTTTATTTGTTCAATGAAGTTTATACATATCAATTTATACGAGTACTTTCGCAGACTTCGTTAGTCACTATAGACACATGAACTTTATAATGATACGAATCAATCTGAGGCAGAACTTTTGCTATGATACTTTAATTTTTATTCTGGAATATAGTTTGCAATATTCTCTGATTTCACTTTCATTTCTCACTTGAGTGACTTGATTACGAAGTAGTAATTGAATCAAGAGTCAGAAATGTGAACAGAAAACACGATAAAGTGTTAAGCGACTTTTGCAAATATGTGTTTTGATGTTGTATACAGAGATATAACTAAGAGGTAATTTAATATTAGGTAAATGTCACTGTGTACAGTCTTACAAAAAAGTTTTGTCATGTCTCTTGTTGGTGGAAATGTTCAATGACGCGCGATTTACACGAATACGTTTGTATGTGCGCTGTCTCCATGGTCTCCAAGCCGAGCGGTTATAAGCCTGTCGTCGTGCTACTTTTCTAATGTCTTCACCGGTGAAGCAGTGGGTAGCGTGCTTGCTTGCGGTCTGCCCGGTTTCGAATCCCGGTCGGAGCAAGTTACCTGGTTGTAGTTTTTTCCCTCAACCCAATATGAGCAAATGCTGGGTAACTTTCGGTGATGGACCCCGGACTCATTTCACCGGCATTATCACCTTCATCTCATTCAGACTTTAAATAACCTAAGATGTTGATAAAGCGTTGTAAAATAACCCATTAAAAATATATTTATCTGTTTGAAAAAGGGATTTTCTTATATGTTTAAGTAATCTTACAAATGAGGTTTTTTTTTCATTAAACTATTCATTAATGAATATAGAACGCTTTGCTTCCTTGCAATAAAGCTATTGAGATTAATGAATATACTGCTTGATTATAAAGCATATTCTGCCTAGAGTTAGACAGAAAACCAGCTATGGAATGTTCAGTTCAGCATGTGCACAAACGACCACTGGTTGTAGTTTTCATGCCAAGTACCTCTCCCTCGTCTCCGTACTTCTTAAGGCTCATTCACAATAAAAATTAAACTTAACGTAAGCATTCAATTAAAAATGTAAACGTTACGGTAAAATCGAGAACATTCACTATGGGAACATAAACATAACTGCAAAGATACTTGATAACGATGGAAACGTAACAAAGACGACATTTCCTCATATTCTGTCATATACTTCAGGCTCCACGATTGTGTGTACTGTTTGTAAATCACGTGAACATATGTATGAAAGTTTGGGGTTTACAAACTTTCATGTTAACGTCTAACGGTAATGTTAATGTCAGTGTTTATGTGAACCATTGTGAATGATCCCATTTGATAACCTAGCCGCAAACTTTTGTGTTTATGTTACGGTTATGTTTAATTTTGATTGTGAATGGGCCTTTAGACTGTCTCTCGTGTGTAATCACAGCCGTTCGCGTTTTGATCACCGGTGATATAGGGCATGCACCAATGTTCAGACTATATCCACTGACATAACGTCCAAAATTATGGAGAAATGATGAATAAGAGCTTCATCAATGCCAGTTATTTCAGAATATTTCTTTGAATTCTCGAAAAATTGGCGAGAAGTATTCCCATTGTACGTGATATCACTACTTAGTTTCACAATATCAACCAAAGGCTCATTTCAGTTATAAATTTGTTATTTTCTTCTTTCCTTACCTCGTAAGCTACTTTCTTGCTTTTATACACCGCGTACCTGTCACTTCCTTTCTTCTATTCTGTACCCTATACGAAGTGTTATGCGTCCGTCAACTTAGGTCGAATGACTTGCTGAACGGATGACTACTGCGTTCGACTGATGCTCACACTTAGGCCTATCAGGATTCATGACACCACCATTACACTTATAATGGAAAAGAAACGATTTTACTGAAAGAACTGGGACTCTCAGAATATTATAGGAAAACTACATGGTTACTGAACTTCGATTCTAGACTGAATTAGTTCTGAATGAAGCTATACTTGATTTATGAAATATATACATAAGTTACTTACAATGGTATATCTCTTGTCTCTGCCGACGCCATTACGACTTGATCCTCGATCCCTGCCCGACCGTGTCACCATCCGACTGTAACACTGTCTGACGCCAATCTTCTCACCATCACTTTTTATGTTCTCTTATCGGTTTCCCGAACGGGGTACCACCCACGCCAGCGCTCCTCAAACTATGGTCCGCGGACCACTTGTGGACCTCGAGGTCTGTCTTTGTGGTTCTTAAAAAAAAAAAGAAAGAAGAAAAAATAAAATTCAAACGAATTGCATTTCACTCTATAGCTGAAAATTTCAGAGTTTGGAAATGACACATGGCAATCGCCTTTCACTTTTTCTCCCAGTACTGATATTTTATGAAACTTATTACCCTATCCATCTACTGACTTCCCACTCTACTCTCAACAACTAAAGAGGGATTTAAAGCACTATGAATGCACATCTGGCGCCGTGCTTAATAAATAAATTAAAAGACATGTAAATTAAATTTAAAAATGTATGTGTGCATATAATGTAAGAAGGTCTACATATGTACATATCGTCCTATTACTAGTAAAGTTATAACCCAGCCAGGGACCACTGGAATTCATAACAGAGGACTGAACCTTTTCATGTATTTATAACTGTCTTAATAGTTTTGCCGACACCCAGTCTGCACATTGAAACGGTCACGTACTTTACGTCGTACATCAATAATACGATTCTGAGATCACAATTTGAAACTTATTTTTCAAGTAAATATGACTAATTTCGATGGGTTCGTGATCACTTTCATTGCGATATTAAAACTAGCAAACTTTCATTGATTGAAAGAGAACAGTAAAGTTAATTGAACTCTCGAATGAGACCGGACTTGAAATGAAATTGGAAGCGGAATGTATGGTTAATTTATAGACCTCATCACAAGTGAAAAGAGAATATAGTCAACTGTACAAGGGTGCTTTAGAGATTATAATTCAGTTTGCTTCTACGTATCTGTGCCAGAAAGGGTTTTCATAACTAACTCTAATAAAAACAAAGTAGGCTACCCAAATCGACTCGATGTAAGTGACGATCTCCGACTTAAGCTCACCAGCTTAAGAACAACTGTGCAAGAATTGGCAGGCTCATCCATCTCATTAATATGAATACCGGTACCAACACTTATTTGTTTTTTTTCAGTTAATAAGTTAAAGCTTATCCAAACTCTAATAGCCTTGAATTATTAAACAAAAATGAATTTTCTTCTATTAACATTAGCTTAAATAGTTAATACTAATATAAAATTAATTTAATTAATTATATTTGAAAATATAAGTATACAAGATAATAAAAAAATATGCTACAACAATGATAAATTTGCTTTCGAAGGGAACAAGTGTAAGGTGGTCCGCGGAACTGTTCTGAATTAAAAAAGTGGTCCCCACTTGTATAAAGTTGAGAAACGCTGACCCACGCTATCCGACAGGTGAGATGGGCATAAACCCCTTTTGATTATTCGTGCTTGAAGATGTGGTCTTAATCAAACACGTGTTACAATTAATTCGATTCAGTGCAATACAGTGATAAGTTGCTTTAATGAGACTACACGTAAGAAGAGTTCCAACAATGCGTGATTTAATTTAACCAATTAAAATGCATGTATTGTTCCACTGAACAGATTCTTGAATAATTGTAGTTGTCACATTTCTTTTACCCTCATACGTAAAAGACATCTGTGTTGCCAGGACAATCTCTTGTGACGAACAAGATTTTGAAAGATGTTCCACTTTGCTTTTCTTTGTTTTTTCACTACTCGAAGAAAACTGTATCCTTGGGCGCCCTCTAACTACACCCGAGACTTCTCCTTAGCAAGATTCCTCAGTAGGTATTGGAACTGACAATTCTACATCAAGTATTCTGAATAGTTCTCTAAAAATCGCGACATTGTCCTATTACACGACTTCCAGTTCGTAACAGATTTCACGAAATTATAATTTTTTCAAAAAGTTCTGACTTAAGGTTTTCATCACAGCCTTCATATTTCAATTTTTACAATGCATATGAAAGTAATTGTTGTAATACTTGTGATAACCTTGCTTTCATTACACAGATTTTGCTTTGGAGAAAAGTAAATAGATCGCGGCGCTTAACTGCAGTCGCACAATCTGTAAGAAAGTAGATATTTTGGAAAAAACGAGCAAACCTCGGCAAATAAAATATATCGATCGTCTAGTTCAAAAGTGCGACAACTCAAAAAAACAAGTTTTGAGATATCTTCAGGTGAAAGTTTTAAATAAATCACTTAGAAAGAACCGAGTTCTGGTTCATAACCAAGACAACTAGAAATAAGTCAGTATTCAGGACAAGTCCATCACAGTCTTCCAGTTCATTATTAACACATTTCGAAATGTACTAATAATGAATTAGTAAAGTTCATAGTTATAATTATTTCTAAAGCAGTTTATTTAGTTTTTTTTTTATTTTTGGTTGTAAATAAGACATTTCAGTAGTGAATCGGAAAGAGCTCCGAAAGGGGCTCTCAGTAGTATAAATAACTAAAAATGGCTATTTTTGAGTTGTCGCACTTTTGAACTGGAAGATCGATATGCGGGTTTAGAGATTAAGGTCCAAGGAAACTGATTATTAAGATTTTATAGTGAACCAGTTTTTATATTCCATAAGCAAGTTGCGAAATATATTTAAAATTAAAATATTTTACGCGCATAAGCATTGAGCATATACAACCAAACTATTAATGTTATAGAGAATAAATTTTAAACCATACCTTCATCATTCTTCTCCATTTCTGCACAACTGATTTAACAAAACACTTCATCAGTAACACAGAACCACACAAGAAATGCGATCGCTCCACACTGCAGATAATGCAGAGGCAGTGAGTGAGGGACAGGCAAGAATCCATAACTTTGACCCTCCCTGAATTTAATACAAACATCGAAGTTATAAAATATACCCTGTTTAGAAAGCTTTGATTATTTGTAGCGTTGTGGGATTTAATCGATTAATCTGATCGATTAGTCGATCAATTTCTGTTGTAAGATTAATCGATAAAAATATTTAATCGAATAATCGAGTCGATTACAATTAATCGGTTGTAGTTGATATCAATTATTATTTTATTAATACAATCTCATACTAAAAATTCCGACTATTTCTCACGCCTAAATTGCTTACTTAAAAGCAGAATAGTACTGCTATACAGTGATAAGTCGCTTTAATGAGACTAACTGTAAGCCAGGTAGCACAAACATCTTCAGAAAAAGATGGAGATATGAGGACAGTGACCTGGTGGTTCTCTATTGAAAGTTGAAACACAATGCGAAACCTAATTAAGTTTTATGATTTTCCAAGAAAACTTCCACCTTTGTGTCAACACATCTTCCTAGGATATGAAATACATACTTTTCTGGGATTCGTCTCCCTCATTCCTTATACAATAGCCATGTCTACACTGTGTGCAAGTGAGAGCGTAACTATCTTCTTTTTCTAAAATCTGGTAATTCGGATTACAATAGCGGCCAGTCTTCTGTTTCGACCGCTGCACTTTTGCAGGTGCTTGCAGTTTCTTTACTGAGATTGTATATGATGGTTGTGTGTTTAGTTTGATAAAGAAAAAAAAAATCATTTTCCTGTGGTCTGTGAAAAGTTTAAACTCCATTATGTCACATGAGAATTTGAGAGGTAAACTCTGTGAAACGTTTGGATTTAAATTGAACGATCGTGGAGAAGTGCTTAACAAAAAAAAAAGTTTGACGCGTTTAATGATGCAGGAAACTTTGTTACTAAACGTAGAGCAGCACTTAATTCGGAGCACAGATGTTTAAAATCATGGATGAATTTAACTAGGTGAGTCTTCATACTTTTTGTTATTTATGTTTATCTAAAAAATTCCCGGAGAAATTGACACAATAAATTATAAACCTCATAATAAATATATTAGTAAGTAATTAAAATAGTTGTTTTGTAATATAACACTACAACATATAAAACATTTAATACTTATACTTATCACCGAACACAAGTTAAATTTAACAATAATTGTATATTACAGTATATTAAAACATTTCTTCAACTCGATCAAATCTCGATTAATCGATTGAATTCAAATAGTTAATTGATTAAATATTTTGATCGATCGACGGCATCAATTATTTGTCATCGTATTCCCTCACAACAGAACATTAACAGAGAAACTCGAAACCTCAACTTTTGTCCTCCTAATATCTCGATGTTGACCACTGTGCGACTTGTTGTCTTTGGATATGAGAAGGGATAACAATTTTTAGTATTTGATAATTCATATTATAAGATTGAAATAACTACATAGACCAAAACAACAATCTATAATTATCAACTGTAAGACTAGCGTTATCACTACGCATTCTCTTCTATAGACCTAATACATTATTGAGTTAATACGGACAAAATATTTAAACGTTTTATAGTTAAATAAAATCACCATAAATGCAATAATAATTTCCAGATTCTATTTAACATTTGTGTTTCTTTAAATGAAGCTCATAGTCTATTTCATAACGTTAGTACTATAAAATCATTAACGATGGAATATCAAATAAGATAAATTAAAATAAATGTGTATGAGAAGTTTACATACATTTAATTAAAGATCAAAATAATTTTTAGAACTTTGTGAATGAAAAACAAAAGATATCTCATGAACATTGTTGATTCTTATGAGGTTCGAATATCGAAAATGCAGAAGGTAGAATGTCTAAATTCGTATTTTAGCCAACACACGAGGTGCAAACAGAATCATACGATAAGGAAAGGTCTGTCAATGTTATTATTGTAGGTTAAAGTGTGATTAACATTGTCATTTCAAAATAATTTATGACTTTTATTTGATTTTACTGTCATTAAAGTATAATATATTGTTGTTCTACAGCAGGGCTGGGAAAGAGCCGCTCCCAGAGAGCTTAGCCTTTCCGCTTTCCTTAATTGCTGTTATGCAGACTGCACTATTAACAATACGAGTTTCCCACCCTGTTCTACAGCAATCTACTCGTAATAGCTCAAGTCCTTTTTATTAAGTTAAAATCCTGTCGAGCGTGAAGTAAAACTGCTGATCGCTAACAACAAATGTACTAACTTATAAGAATTTTACTTATTTTTTGTTCTGAATAGGTTAGTAACTTTGCATACTTATAAGACACATCATGGAAAAATATTGTCACAGCGACAGTTGAATAAAGCTAATATCATAGTCTACTATATACAGTCACGAAGCTTGGGATGATTTTTTGCCAACGAGTTGCATTTCTCGCGATAGTTGCTAGCCGCTTGGAGCGCTGTGAGTACTAGGAACAATAGACTGTGTCACTGCCATCGTGATCTAATACAGGCAGTAAGGCAGACCATGTGACTCGCTTAACCCGATCACGAAGGGAGGTGTTTCAACCATATAAATTAATTGGAATGCATAAAGAGTAACATATAATTCTCTAAAATGTAGTCTAATTGCATTAATAAAATTTAAAATAATGATTAGGGGACACTTCAGACATAATTCCTTGCGAGTTAAGGTGTAATATTATTTTTGGTGTGAAAATTACGTTGTTCGTATGTGTAATACCTGCCTTTATTTCGATTAAATATTGCAAAATTCTTGTACATTCATTTATGCACGATTCAATAATTTTCAGTTGCACCGCACGAATATTTAGATATGTTGAAATTATAGGTTATGTTTACTGTACCAGTTGCCCCTTTCTGTCTAAATTTAGTGATCTCCAATGCCTTGCCATTCATATGAAAATTGTAGGGTATGTTTACTATATTTAACTTATATTCTTAAATTCGCAATCGTACATTATAATTAATTTGTCTGCATTTTAATACCTACTACAATTGAGTACTGAATTATTGTATTTATCTACTACTTAAGAGGCAAAGTAACACAATTGTACGTACACTAATTTCAAAGGAGTGGTATGGTAAATTTTTGTCTAAAATTAAGGAAGGTAGATGTGCTAAATTGAAATCGCAATATAAATTCTTTTTTATTAAATCTCAAAATAGCTTCCATTCTAAACTTGAAATGTTGCCGGGAACAGATTATGTTAACATGTAAAATTCTCTTCACATTAAAATAACACATTTTTGTAATTATTTCTGCAACATATTATGCAACAAGAAGTAAACGGAACTTATGGACACATTACACTAAATAAAGCTTAGCAATGATAAGCAATAAAGTTATAATATAATATTTCACTGAGCTCCATACACTGAAATAGAAAGGCCGAACAAACATTACGACCTCGTCTAGATCGAAAAAGCATTGACTGTGCCGTATTTCGCATTTTTGTGAAAAGCTCTGTAAACTGTGAAATGTTCCTTATCGGTTGTAATAACTGTAAGTGGCTAAAATACAATAAGTTGAATAATAATATGGGACAAGGAGACGTTTGTAGTACTATAAATTGTAAGAAAAATAGGTTAGAGTTATCCTTCTTCCGAAAGATCCAGGAAAGTGAGTTTATGGAATATAATATATATATTTTATGAAAATAATATATAAACCTTATGTATTTCATATTTCAATAGTGGAAGGAAGGTGTAATTTTTTTCAAAAGAACACTATATCGAAAGTACAATACATTTTATGGTCTGCTAGGGAAAGAGTCTGTGATGAGGCGATAGTAGCGATCCTGGTGGTGAGCAACTATCTAAGAATGCATATTTCAACTGTCTATGTTTGCATATTTAGTAAGTATTAAGTTTCGTGATTGTATATACTAGACTGTGCTAATATCACGTGTAAATACAAATTTACAGTAGAATTAATCAATCTGTTAGGATCGAACGCACTAACTTTCCTTTCGTAGAGCAGAGCTGGTACGTAGTCAAACATTAAATCACTGTGCAACGACATAAGAAGCCTTATTGAATGTTCTTTCCACATGTATATATGCGTTGAATATCGCGCGCACCTGGAAACTTATTCGTTGTTAAATTCCTGTATTTGAAATTTTGTGAGTATCATTATCTAAATTAGAAACAGATAACGTCAGAACACGGTTAGGTTCTTTTTAAAGCCAGTAAGTTGAACCATAAAGGTAGTAGGATGTAACATACCGGTACAGGCAGCTGTAGTGGATGGCCACCATGAAGACGTTTCTAAGCAGGCCAATTTTATTGTTCTTTCCATGAGTGTACAATACATAGACACGCGTCGTCCATTCTTAGCCCTGCCTTATCTCAGAGTACGTGTGGTGATAAATTGGACTGAATTAAGTTGCATATCTAGCAAATTCCACTACGCGTTGCTAAGTAACACACTTCTTACAAGGGAAACTTTTCATTGCTCCCCTTCAGATTTTAACGAATGATAGCTTATTTTATTGCTGTGGGAGACCTGAATCAGAGTATAAAATCGAAACATAAAGGGTTTAAATAACGTTACAAGAATCATGATAAGTATATATATATATATATATATATATATATATATATATGAGTATGGACATGGCATGTCTTTGGGAAGACATCGAGTTAGCTCAACGGATGGCGTGTTTAGTTGTTAAGTATGGGACCCGTGTTCAAATCCAATATATATATATATATATATATATATATATATATATATATATATATCGTCATTTTTTCTTATAGTCTAATGTTTTGTTTTCTACTGTAATCCTTTTTGTTAGTTTTTTTTAGTGCTTTTTCATTATCTAGATTCTAATTACAAAAAACCGGTGTTATTATTGTAAACCAATAGAATAAAAGTGTTTCATACTCATTTTCTTGTTAACGAAACAACTTAACTCTGCAATCAATGACGGTGAAAGGCTTCATACTGAACATATGTTCACAAAACACCTATTGTCGCATATAAATGCGAGAATGTCACGCTTGAACATTTGTACTATTAATTATTAAGTGTAATAAGTCCTTACGCAAATACTCCGCAATAGTGTTCTCCCTTGGGGAACTCGAACACTTCAAAATTTCTGAAATTATCATGTACTAGTTTTCAAAAGTCACGAGCTGTATTTAACGGATTCAGCTAGCCACCAAAATCGTCTCCAATTCTAGATCTAATGCACCGTGTGTAATAGACAAATTGAAAGATCAAATAGTTGCACAGCAAGAATCTTCTTATATATTATTTTAATGTACCGAAGTACATATGATATTTCCATGCAGATATTCTGCGTCATAATACGATGAAAGAGTAACGGAACGGAGAAAAATTCTCTCCGGCGCCGGGATTTGAACCCGGGTTTTCAGCTCTACGTGCTGATGCTTTATCCACTAAGCCACACGGGATACCACCCCGGCGTCGGACAGAATCGTCTCAGATTAAGCTCCAACTGTTGGGTTCCCTCTAGTGGCCGTCCTCTGCACTACGTCATAGATGTCTATGAACGTAGGACCGAAGTCCACACATGTGCTGAGGTGCACTCGTTATGAGTAACTAGTTGGCCGGGATCCGACGGAATAAGCGCCGTCTTAAATCACGAAGTGATTTACGCATATCATATATATTATTTTAATGTACCGAAGTACATATGATATTTCCATGCAGATATTCTGCGTCATCATACGATGAAAGAGTAATGGAACGGAGAAAAATTCTCTCCGGCGCCGGGATTTGAACCCGGCTTAGTGGATAAAGCATCACCCCGTAGAGCTGAAAACCCGGGTTCAAATCCCAGCGCCGGAGAGAATTTTTCTCCGTTCCATTATTCTTTCATCGTAAGAATCTTCTTGCCAGTTCAGCTAGAACCAACTGAGGAGAGATGTATATATGAGGCGCATCCAGAAAGTAAGTTTCCCTATTTAAAAAAAAAGAACACACACATTCAGGAAAACATTTATTGGCAACAGGTACAGCAATGTTTCAGCTATTTTTCAACATAGCCACCATCAGAATTGAGACAATTGTCGTATCGTGGGATCAACTTTTGTATCCCTCTGTCGTAGAACTCTGCCGCCTGTCAAAGGAAACAGCGTGTGACAGACGTTTTCAGCTCTTCGTCGTTGCCAAAACGCTCACCGGAGGACAGGAATTTCTTGAGGTGCAAGAAAACGTGAAAATCGCTGGGAGCAAGATCAGGACTGTAGGGCGGATGATCAAACAACTCCCAGCCAAATTCCGTCAAAACAGCTATTGTGCGCCGACCCGTGTTGTGACAATGCTCGTTCACATACTATGTGAACGAGCATTGTCTTGGAGGAGCACAACACCTGCAGTAAGCATTCCACGCCTCTTGTTTTGAATGGCACGTCGCAATTTTCGCAGTGTTTCACAGTAACGGTCAGCGTTCACCGTTTCACCTCTTGGAAGGAACGGAATGAGCAGAATGCCCTTCCTGTCCCAGAACACCGTGCACATCACTTTCCGTACCGACAGCGTCTGTTTGAATTTCGTCCTGACCGGAGATTCACTATGCCGCCAATGCATTGACTGCTGCTTGGTTTCCGGGCCGGGGTGAAGTGCGAAATCAAAGTCTCATCGCCCGTGACGATCCTGTCGAGGAACTCGTCGCCGTCATCGTGATACCGTTGCAGAAATGTCAGTGCTGCTCCTAAACGTTGCATTTTGTGTTCAGGTGTCAGGTTTTTCGGCACACACCTGACACACACTTTTTTGAACAGCAGGTGCTTAGTGACAATCTCATGCAACAAGAATCGCGATATATGCGGAAAATGGCTGCTCAGCTCCGTAATCATGAAGCGACGGTTCTCCATGATGCACTGCCGCACCAGCTCAACACGATCATCATTGATGAGGGACGGTCGCCCACTGTGCTCTTCATCATGGACACTTTGACGACCTTCGGAAAACTGCCTACACCAGCGACGCACCATCTGCTTACTCATGATGTTCAGCCCATAGACCTGACAGAGCTGCCGATGAATTTCAATTGGCGGAATGCTTTGTACATTAAAGAACTTTATCACCGACCGAATCTCGCAGGCGGCGGGAAAAGGAATAAGAGCTTCCATTTCGGACCATTGCTGCCACGCTACTGGCACCAGGCCGGATCTGTCCGGCTGGCATATGATTGATACGTCATAGATCTGTTACGCATGCGCAATTGACACGGCTAATTACGTTTACTTTCAGGGGAAAAAATCGGGAAACTTACTTTCTGGATGCGCCTCGTATTTCTATCGGTATTCAGAAGTCCTGCGCTCTACACGTTTTTGTTGTCAAAAGAACAAAAAGTGGAAAATATCCGGAATCGAACCCACAACTTCTACTCTACAAGTGCGTCACTAACCAGTTGAGCCACGCAAACGATGGTATAGTGTTAAAGTATTGCAGTATGTCTATTGGCATGTAGTGACTTTTAACTATGATTTACACCCTTTAGAAACAAATTCGGCATATATTCAAAGTCGTCTCTTATTGTCGTTTCCATGAGCTTCGAAATGAGCTATATTCCATTAAAATGTGAAAGGGGTGTGATGAAAAGTTTCCCTTGTTAGAACTTATTTCCTTTCTGGTGCTTTTATAACGGTTAGCAATATTTCTAAGATACTATTAAGGAAGATGATCATTGGCATACACCACTCGTGAAATTGATACGGTTTGGGGCACAACATAGCGAGAGATGAGGAAAGAGGCAAGGAAATGTAGTAGAAAGTTAAGTATATAAAGCAAGAAGAAGAGAAAAACGGAAAGGATAGGGAAAATAGGTAAATAAAAAATATAGGTAGATAAAGGAATAACGAAATATAAGTGGATGGGATAAATTAATGTGACACTTAAGTAGAAAACGAAAACATAAAAATATAGACATATTGTGATGAAAGAAGTATAGAAAGAATGTTGATGAACAAGCAGACTTTCGGATGGATGGTCTGACTCACTGACTAGAAACAGACAGGTAAAGGGATTGGATTATTAATCCTAGCACTACTAAGGTTCGATCTGTCACGTGGATGGCTAAGGGGGGGGGCAAAAATTGCCCGCTCTTTGCTTTGACTTTTTAATAGACTAGGAATTACTTCACTATGTTACTACACAATTTTCTATATCAGGAACATTAAAAAAGACACTCATATTATAAGAGTTTATGAAAATAATCCTTTAAAAACTTATATTTCTCATATAGGCTATTGCTTTGCCCAGATATGCCTAGTGTCATATTAAAAGGACAGGTGTCCATGTTTCAAATTACCCTCTCTACAGTCAACGCATTTACTTTTTCACAGGTGTCATTATTACTGGTCTTAATTAGAGGCTTGCTAGGTGTGGTAAGACTTGTAATGAGAGTTCTGGTCACCGTTGAGTTTGAGATGTGGACGTGAGAGTTGTTCGTTTATTTCAGCTATGGCATTCGAGACGCAAATCAGATAAGAATGTTGAATATTTTTACAGTTCGGAATTATTTTACAAATTGTTGTAGGTCAAATGACTCCTAATAAACATAAATATAACGTGAAACCACAATCCGTTCGAAATATATATTCATTGCGACAGGACAATGACGAAAACTTATGTGTCCTTTTAAAAGGACAGTAGGCATATCCCAATATATTTTGAAATTGTTTCGCTTTTTCAATTTTAGTGGATTTTCCTTGCATGATATGCTATCTACGTTTTAAAATTATGCTAGGGCGAAATTTCATCTCAAATACAGACATATCACTATAATGCAGCCTACAAATGCCACACAGAGTTCGTGTGCACTCAAAATTGGATTTCTGGCGTCTTGTCAGCCCACTGAGGTGTGTGAATATGAAGGGAAAATTTGAGACAGTGTAGGTGCAGTTGCTGGGTAGCTAGTCGCCAGAGCGTTGGTGCGCTAAGCCAAAGGTCCCAGGATCGATATCCGGCTCCGGAACAATTTTTCCTTTGAAATTATTCAAGTCTGCTTCACAGGGAGATATACCTGAAAGCCAGATTTGCACAGCAAGATCTGTTTACAAGTGGAGGACTGGTGACTTTCTGGAGGGAGGTACTGAACGGATATAAGATTCTATTGTTTTTCATTTAGTATTTTTTGGAAGAGATCTTATTTTCTTTGTAAATTATCATTGTCATATTAATGTAGATTTTAAAAAATGAACTGAAACCTGTCTTTCGACATTGCCATAGCAATTGCTTCATTATATGTATCATCACTTCTCTCCCAATATAACCTCCTCCTCGAAACTTCAACACTCTTTTCGCCTATTACTTATTTTTACGTTTGAATAGCAATACGGTACTATTCAATGACGAAATCATTCCAGAGTTAAAACGAATTTAGACACAATGCATTATTCTTGAGATTAATATTATTAGTAATAATAAACTATAATAAAATAACAACGTAATAATTAGTTAATAATAATAATAATAATAATAATAATAATAATAATTGTAAATTACAACAATTACATTGTTTTCTTTCATGTAAGCATAGTATACAATTATTCCTCAAAATGTATGCTCATATGCCTACTGTCCTTTTAAAAGGACACCTGTTTCTAGCTCAACTAGATACAACTAGAATGTTTCGACACTATACAAATACTTGAATTATATAGGTACTGCATTAAATTAGATTTGAAAAATACACAAAAATTGCAAAAAACATATTTCAGGCATATCTAGGTTAAACTTCTGACCTTTCTGTACTAAGTAATGAACAAAAAACATTATTCTAATATTTAACCTATTACACAATTGCCTGTATCAGGAACATTCTAAAAGACACACATATGAGTTTTTGAAAATAGGATTATATGTAAACGTATATTTCTCATATAGTCTAATGATTTGACTTTTTCAACTTCAAAATTTTCTGTGCTAAGTAATAAACAAAACTATTGCAAACCAGAAATAACAAAATTAAAAATCAAAGTCATAATTTACTCAATTATCAAGAGCTTTTTTTCACTCACTTTCACTTTGATTTTCACAATTGGTGCATATGATTGTTTTTGCAGAATGAGTATAAGGAACATATTTACAACACCTACAGCACACAATGGACACTTTTGTCATTTTGTCATTTTCCCTTTTAGAGGTTTTAGTCTTCAAGCAGAGATGACATCTTCCCCGTGAATACGACGCACCAGAAGGAAAAACTACATTAGTACTTAGTAGCGTTTTCCCTAGAACACTTTCCATTGCAGAGATGATAGGCTTTTGCAAACCTATAATATTCTTGGCTGTATCTTCCATAACTGGCCAAACTAGTTGTTGACCCAGCTCTGGCATATAGAGCCTTCTCACATTATGCTTTTTCTTATTCCAGTCGGGGGTTGTTTTTCATGAAAATTGTTCCACCATTGGGACATGCAATATCTATCAAGGTGAAAAATATAGATAGCGGCCACCTTCTAGAACCCCGCTTCACAGAGTGATGTTGCGTCATTTGATCAATGCTATATGTATCTCCTTTGGTTTCATTATAGTAGAGATTGATGTCTGTTTTCTTTTTCTCTGTCGACTCGTCCACTTTTCTATCATTATGTTGTGTGGATAGAAGTAGGAGATTCTTAGTGGGCTTGAGTCTGGTGATGTATGAAACCAAGGTAACTGGTGCCTTTCCTGGTTTCGGGTCTATGAATAAGAACGCAGAGGAATATAGCTGTCGACCCTGCGTCTTCTTTAGCTCTTCCGGTATGTGCTTTCTGTTACTCTTCAATGTGTCCACCAAAGTCATCATTGTAAAGTTCCTCCGCTAGCTCGATGGATGTATAATAACGATCCGTTGTTACATTTCTTCCGGTTCCTTCCAGCGGCTTCACTGGGCATCTAACAACTGCCTTTGCACTCCGTTCCTCGGCGGGTCGCTCGTCCTTTCCTGCATATACCTCCATTTTCAGAATGTACCGGGTGTGTGCATCCGATAACATCCTAATCAATATGCCATATTTGCCTGGCTTGTCTTTCATAAAGACTTTAAATGGACATCTTCCTCGAAAGAGCGAGAGCATTTCGTTGATTGTTAGATGTGCACCAGGTGTGTAGTATTTCACAAAAAATTCGTCAATTTTATGGAAAACTTCACGAAGGGGGCAAAACTTATCTTGCTTTCGTCTTTCAGTACTTGTTTGCTCATCATCAAATCTAATCAAGGGCAGAAATTTTCCAAATCGAATACGACTCATTGCAGCTTTGTAGATAGACCTTATTCTTGCCCAAGACTTTTCCCCATAAATCCTCGATTGGTAGTTCACTGTCATTATTTGCACCCATGAGTATCAAAATATCGATGAAGGCATATAATTCTTCCGTGTTGGTAAGATTTAGATTCCTAATACTAGCTCCTTCGTTAGTATGGTGCACAATAATGTTCATTATTCAGGAATTATAAACTTTTTGAAAGATTCTGAGGCATTAGAAGTCAAACCTTCATGAAAACTCACTGTACTGACCTGCGGACTTGCCTTGGAGGTACAGTAGCATATTCCCTAACGTTTCTTGCTATAACAGCGATGTTAGAAGTAGACGCGTGCTGCTCATCATGGGATGAACTTCGCGAACTTCAATCACTTTCAATTTCTCTGTGATATTCAGTGTCACTGTCGTATGTCACAATATTATCATCTTCTGGATCACTTGCATCTACATTATCTTCATTTACCATAGCTGCCATCTCTTCTTTTGTGAGAAAACTCTCGAGACATTTTGACACTTATTATTACGAGACATTTTCACACAACTAGTTTCCAACTGTTCCAGTTTGAATAACAAGACAGTTATTATTTTAAAAGCAACAATGACAGCATAATTTGAATTAAATTTGTATATCCATTGGTCTCAATAATCAAAAAAATGTATCTTAATCTGATTATTGATAAATGTTTTCAGACAGAAAAATTGCCACACCTATGTCTAAGGGGGGAGGCAAAAATTACCCGCACTATAAATAAAGATTGTAGGCAGATTTAAATAATTCAAAAATATTATAAATCCATGTAATTATATACTTGAGATATTAATCTACAACTACCTAAAATCTTGCTTCTTCACTTCAACAATTACATATATTACACAAATAAAACCAATAGTGCGGGCAATTTCCCCCCCCCCCTTTAGCAGTGCTAGGGTTAATTGGAGTAGGACGGAAGCTGCACACGTCGATCCGGAAAATGCGCAGCGGTTTATGAGGGCATTGTTAACACTGCACATCCACAGGGGATATTATTTCCGTGGGTATATTAAATAGTTTCACAATATTATATACATGCAGTATTAACAATAATTTTTATTTCTCTTGTTTTGCAAAATATAAAAAATAGAGCTGCCCGCACATTTATGCGAGAATTAAAATGAAGCTTTATAAAACACGGTTTAAGTGAACAATACCGGAACGGGCGCATTGTAATTCTGTAAAAACCGCCTACTTTTCAAATATGTCACTTTGCTAATACTGTTACGTGTTACAGGCATTACTGTTAGCAGTGATACTCGTATCTGTGTTTGTTAGGCATTATGTCGTCAAAAGAATATCAAATTTTCGAGATTTCTAGCTTCATCTTGAGGACAGCAAATGAGTTGAGAAGGGGCTCCTACTCGTGGGGGTTATTCTCTTTTATTTAAATCAAAACAAGCGGTGAATGAAAGGGAAAAGGAAAGAGCGAAAATTCTTAGATTAGGGAAAGGAAAACTCTCAAGGAAAGCAAGACATGAAGTAAGATGGGAATGAGAAACTAAAAACAAAGAATAATAAAGATTGGAAATTAAATTCATGATAGGCCAAAAGGAGAAAAGAATATAGAGCCTAAAAAAAAGTAGAAATATCTGAGACTCGTTGCAGTTTTGTATAAATTTATTGTAAAGAAAAGAAAGAACATTCAAGTGGTTGCGTTTGAATGGAAACCGTGGTAGATGAACTATTGTTCGTCCCAGTGATTATGTCTCAGGGTCGCCGAAAGGGGGAAATCACGTGACAATAACCTAACGGGCCCTTTTCATTAAATTCTTTGAAACAGTTGTATAACATTACATAGTGTCCAATTCCGAAGCAAATAATTTCAGGAAATAGAAGTCGTTCCTCAGAGGTTGAAACATGGTCTTGGATGCGCTTTGGACGAAAATGTGTCTTCTCCATAAGATTTCGATATGCTGCCTCCCACGTAACCTGCTCGAGATGACTAGGCCATGGTTCAACAACGGTGGAACGACTTCTACCTAAAACTGGTCCAACATCCAGCCACTTACCTTTGCCCAGCAGAAACTGTTGAGGAAAACAGGAATGCGACATAACCACACGAAGTTTCTGGAATACTAAGATGGCAAGGTAGGCCTAATGATAGTGCAATATTCATTTGACTGGAGATTGTGCTAAAAAGACTGCGTATAGGCCATTCGGTATTTCGTGAAACCTACCTGCTCGTGAGGGGAAAGAAATTGGACTGAGAAGTTTCCCTCCCTAGCCACTTGTCTACTTGCAGCCAGCTAGCTCTCTTTCCCTCACCAACTATGAACTATGGCGCACGACTGCATTTGTTTCACGAGATAACGAATCATTGCCTCTAACACGTCCAGTAATGGAATGAGAATATTGAGAAACTCCACATGTTCACTTTTTTACGAAATTGGTTTACATACCATTTTGTATTCTACACACCAAGAGAGACGCTAAATCTTTCATCATACCCTATGCCAGAATTCAGCTCAACTTATTTCCAATATGAAGAGAAACCACACATGTTCAGGACTTGCGAGTTTCTCAATATTTTAGATTCTTAGATTAGCAGCACATGCATAAGGTTTACCATCAATTATTATTTATAGTTTGGTAACATTGTATATTAAATAAAATTTTCCTTAGCACAGGGGAGGTATGAAACAATCACATATTACTTTCCCATAAGGCAGGGATATCAAGATCAGAACACGTGAAAGAATGGTACGTGGTACCAAGCGCGCACGGGTTGCAATGAATCTTTTCTGCAGGCAGTAGCGGTGAAAAAGAAGGGGTAAGCAAAATGAATTCTATTGGCCTACCACTGCTAGATGAATTAAACTGCTGTTCAGTAATAGATAATGTGTTACGCTCATACAAGAAAACAAGAAATAAAGGCATATTTTGCAACATGTACCTCTCTAATAAATGCAAATAATGATAAAATAGTAGGATATAACAAATAATAAACATAGCTTCTCTTTAACTTAAGCACTTTTACATAATGAGACCTATAATTAGTCTAATTATTGTTATGTACCTGTTACATAATCATGTACAGGGACATCACTTTATTTTTACCAACATTTTAACATTAACCTGACTATTCTCGGAAACACTGTTACCCCGTTCCATTACAGGAGATTGGTGTTACTAGTGCAATATGTAAACAAATCATTTTACTAGTTATAGGAGGAGAGAAAAGTAGTGTATCCATTTATGTTACAGGGAAATACAATATTAGGATTTTCAGTTTGATCATTACTTTTACGGTATTTTACCAAAATACAGTAGAGTAGTAACATTTTTTTCCACAAACTCAACTCCTCAGGCGGTTTTATTCATTATAAATGGCTACGTACTTTATTCAGCATATTACTGTACTTTCGGTAACTCTAATCTTCACTTCTTCTCAGTCCACACAAACAAAGTTATTCAGTCATGCTACACACCGTACCTGTGCGAAATAAGCAGGGGAGAATATTTACGCAGATCGCGAAAATCACGACATCATAGATATGCAATAGATTTTTACTAATCTTTACGAATTAAGTGATTCTGATTAATAATATGCGGATAAAACAATCACGACAAATCGCGAAATAGAGTTCTAATAGCGAAATATGAAGACATTCGCGAATTATTATTATTGTGTCGGTTTATAGCGAATTTCATATTCTGAGTTCTTTTTTCGGGCATTTTTTTCATTTGAATTTGTTGCCCATTCAAGTAGGCTACATTACATGGTATTCCAGTTCTAATTACATTAGTGAACTCAAAAGACGGAGAATTCAACATTTCACTAATAATTTGAAAGTATTATTTGAGAGCTGCTAATTTTTTTTCCGTTTTTAATGAATGTGTGGTAAATACAGTCTCAATCCAACAAATATTGGCTATTGGCCATACCGCACCTTTACCAGAATTCAATGAATCTTTAATGTTAATTATTTGGAAAGTAATGTTCATACTGAGTTAATACTCAAATTTCAAAATAGTTGTACTTTCCAAAATTTCCATTAATATCCAACAAGAGTACAAATCAATCTCCAACAATCTCCGCCGACACCAATATTAAAAAACAGAAATGATAAAATTAATCTCCATAAATACCTGCCCGTGGAAATAAGCTTCAATAATAGAGGCTCTCCCTTCTATGGAAAACGCAACCATATTTCTGAAACACACTATACTCTGTACTATTTACTTCACTGCCAGCAGATTTCGTTTGCTACAGCGGCCGTAAGTTTGTGTGGCTGACGGGAGCAAGAACATTAGTGAAAGGGGTGGGAGTCAAGTACATTCAGAAACGCAGGTACAATAAAAATGCAAGTAAAATTAAAGTGATGTCCCTGTACTATTTATATGAGCATCATCACACTTCTAGAAACAAATTTAATTTCCTGACTTCTCGCGTAATTCAGAAATGCTTTTCTTTATTTTTGCCGACCCCAGCCTTCTTATGTCCGGTGAAATGTTGTTTCCTGCAGTAAAATAATTTCTAATGGAAGACCTGAATTGGCTAACGTTCCAAGTCCATCGAAGTAAATTTTTCAGGACCACAAAGAAACTACATAGCCTTGCATTATGAGTATTGAAATAAATATTTTTATGATCCAAAAACACAGGCTTAGAGTCGGCCTTAGAATATTCTTTTTTACAGAATGATAGCCTATGAAAAACACAACTTGTTAGGTAAAAAGTCGAATTCGGTAAATTTTGTACTTGGGATATTTGTCAATTCAGGTATTCAGTTGTAACTGTGTTGGTATATTTTCTGGGTTTGGTGAGTAAGGATCACAAAACAAATCCAACTTGGGCTGCAATAGGTCAGTATCTTTAAATCGTCTATAGACACAACTCGTAACTCACATGTAACGATTCTACGCCATTAGCAGCACACACTTTTGTTTGTACTTTATTCTGTAAACATAAATAAAATGCTGTGAGGAAGGAGCTCTATAGTGCATCTTCACATACATTTACTACTATTTAATGTGAATAAAAACAAGCTAATTTGAATATTATATCAATCTGTAGATGAACTAATAATTTCAGGCGTTCGACACTGCTTGTCTTTGTAACTAAATAATTTCCACAAACCAACAAAGAGCATCTCCTCATCTTTCACTTACATAAAAAGTCAACAGTCTAATCAGCGTGAAACTTACTGAACGACTTCTTCGTCAATGTGTAATGTACAACCATTGTGTTCACCAGTGACTTGTATCTGCGTGCCTTACGTGTTCTGATCAGCGCATATGGGCTGTGAGCACGTCTGCGCTCTCGTTGACATCACTGCCATAAGGGGCTCTTCCTTCCTCCCCTGTGACCGCGATTTTGACGTTATAAAAAGGAAACTGAAAAGGACAATCTGGTTCAAATAATATCTTTGAAGTTACAGTTCGAGAAGGAACTGAAATATTGATTTTAAAGAACGGTGGCCTCACCATTATAGCAAGAATACATAGTCTCTGGAAACTCAAGTGAGAGGAACCCCACGTTCTCAGCAAGAACCATTTTCAATATCTGAATTCCATCAGATTCATTATTCCAATGAATATCCCAGGGTTGTACAAGCAAAAGTACACATAGATGGAAGAATAATGGGACATTGTATTATCAGAACGTTCATTGATTCCTCAGAGTCCTAAAACCATACTATATAAAAGAAGTTTGCCAATCAACAAGAAAAAGACGGATGATCAGAAAAAGTCCCACAGATCCCTTCCAGAAAACGAAGAGGTGCAGGAAGTTTACAGTATGATTACACATGAAAATGATTGAATATTATAATAAGATATTGATTGTCTGTGAAGAAATTGCAATATGTACCCTTTGTTCTGAGGAATGCACGCTGGTTCGAGTCCTCCTGGGGGAAGAAATTTTCTCATTAAATTTCGGCCAGTGTATGGGAGCGGTGTCCACCTAGCATCGTGATACACTTGGGGCGCTGCGATAGGTAGCGAAAATCCAGCTTCGCAAACCAGCTATAGCGGCTGGGGGCATTATCGTGCTAACCACACGATACCTCCATTCTGGTTGGATGTTCGTCCACCAGCAGCCGGCTGGTCGGTCTTGGCCCTTCATGGGCTGTAGCGTCATAGATCTACTTTTCACTTTTCCCCTTTGATCTGAATAAAAATGTAATTTTATTGTTCTATTCCGACGTTTACTCTTTGAGTACACATAAAAATAAATTAATATTTTATTATATTGATGATCTGTGAATGTTTTTAAATAAGTAACAGTTTTTCCTGAATAAGAATATCATCTTAACGTTCTATTCTGAAGCTTAAAGTTTGACTACACATGAAAATGAATGAATATTTTGTTGTATTGATGATCTGTGAAGTATTTGCAATCTTTAGTAACAATTTCTTCTGAATAAAAATTTAATTTTATTGTTTTGTTTTGAAGTTTACAGTAATGATACATACGAAAATGATATACTAATCTGTGACAGCTTTGCAAAGTAACCATTTGTTGTCAGTAAAGATGTGATATTTTATTGTATTCTACTAATTATTATATATTCCTAATATTGAGAAACAACACATATCCAACGGCTTTTATATCATTTTTCTCGGAAAATAGATGTGGCATAGGGATGAAATCCATTGAAATCTTAAACTTATTGCCCTTAACCACATATATTTTTTTGCGGGTTCAAAGTATTAAGTGAGAGTAGCTGTGTGGTTTTTTGTCGTTCCTGAAAATCTTACTATTACGGACGTGTGGGGTTTCTCAATATTCCCTATCAAATGGAATATAAGAGAGAATTCAATAGAAAAGTTTCTTAGCACGACGTTGAATGCTGCATATCCATAAATTAATCTGATTATCCTGTTAAAATCTGTAGAGCATTTCAAGTACCATGGTTGCTCAATTAATAGAAATGAATTTGAAAAGGAAAGAGTGCATCAAGGGAAAAGAATTGAACATCGTATGGTGGTGTAAAGCCATCTCCAACAATATAAAATTGTTTACATTGTTTTGCAAGTTCCATATTGGAGCGCCGAATACAGTGCCATCAGTTTTAATCACAATGATAGAAGACGAAAGACAAATTAAATAATTGATTAAATGGCGATTTTACTCGTGTTCATTATGTAAGCCTGTGCGACTTACAGCTGTTTCGGTGTTACTTGACACCATCCTCAGACCCTACTAGATCTCGGCGCTATCTCAACTTCGCTGCCTGTTGTGTGGGTGCGTTCGTGTGATGAAGAGTTGAGTCAAATAGTGTGTGTTCTGAAATTGACCTGTGTGTTGAGAATATGATTAGGGTGTGTTTTAGTGTGTCTGTATATTTCATATTTTTCTAGTGTGTTGAGTTTTTGGTTTTTGGGTTGTATGTGTAGAATTTCCATGTCTGTATTTATGTTATTGTATGTGTGGTTAGCATTAGTTATGTGTTCGGCATATGTAGATGTATTGTGTCCTCTGGTTATTGCTTTAAAGTGTTCTTTGTATCGTGTTTGGAATGATCTGCCTGTCTGTAGAAACTGTCGCAACTATTACATGTGAATTTGTATACGCCTGTGTGGTTGTATTTATTTGTTTGTGTTGTTTGTGTGTTGAGATGTCTTTGTAGTGTGTTTTCTGTTCTGTATGCTATGTTGTATTTCTGTTTTCTGAATGAGGATGCGATCTTGTGTGAGTTTTTGTTTTCGTATGTTAGTGTGATGTATTTCTTGTGTTTGTGTTGAGTTTTGCGTGTTTTTGCGATTGTTAAGTTTTTGTTTTGTCTCCTTTATGATGTTGTCTATTATGTTTGGGTTGTAACCATTTTCTTGTGCTCCTCTCTTCTGATTTGGAAAAAGTTCATTCCGAAAAAAATAAATAAATAAAATCTGGAAATGGAACTCTGATCCTCTTGGTCAGAAGTTTTATTTTGTGGTAGGAATCAATACACAAGATAAATCAACCGCTTCCATTATTCAAATTGATATCCGGAATGGATCAAAATCACCAGAACATTAATTAATTTAAATGTAATGAATTACTGATTTGAACACGAAAACCCGAGGCATGGAATTATAATAATCCGTAGCGCTACAGCCCGTGAAGGGCCTAGACCGACCAGCCGGCTGCTGGCCTCACGCCCACATGCCGAAGCAAAGGTGGACGATCATCCAACCAGAATGAAGGTATCGTGTGGTTAGCACGATAATCCCCTCAGCCGTTATAGCTGGAATTCGCAACCGGATTTCGCTACCTATCGTAGCTCCCCAAGTGCATCACGATGCTGGGTGGACACCGGTCCCATACACTGGCCGAAATTTCATAAGAAAATTTCTTCCCCCATGAGGACTCGAACCAGCGCGCATTCCGTAACGCGAGTCCTAGGCAGGATGCCTTAGACCGCGACGCCACGGCGCGGGACTGGAATTAAAGCAGTGTGTATGTGAAATACCTTGTGAACTCGTTCACAAATTGTTAATTTATTAGGAGTAGTATTCATATTTATACATATTTAGTACTTGTATTTATCTAAAAAAAATAAGTTAAAGTCTGGCTATTGCTATCTCGAAAGAATTGGGAATTACTGAATTTTCAATACTTCAATAACTCACGCACTAGGAATATATCTGCAGATCATTAATTATTTTCGTAAAATAGAATAACTATGACTAGGGTATTTCGTGAGCGCTTCTTGGTTCATTGTGTCACTGTCATACAATCTTCATGATTTAAGTGAAATAAAGTATCTAGTACAAAATGTCGTTCTAAATAAAATGTACCAAACTGCTATCACTGAGGCCAGTTTACAATGTACGATGACGTCAGGGGAGATGCGGTAAAGTAGCTTCCACAGTGCGCCTGTCGGATGCAGTTCACCTCAGTCTGTCTGGGCTACTGAAGATGTTACTCATTCGTGAGTAATGTAGTACAAGTTATTGTCCCTTTCTTTATTTATTTGAAGACACTGAACGAATTACTGATTCCTGCTTAGTGTAGTGCAAGCTATTATACTTTTCCCAATGTTTTGAGAACATTTAGGCTATTATCTTCTGCATTTTTGGCCATATTCACCTCCAATATCTTTTCCCTCATGTCTGTTAGGTCCTCCAATCGCACACGTGTAATTATCTTTTATTCATTTATCTAGGACAATCCTATTAGTAGTCAATGTTTCGCGGATAAAATATAAACTGAGTTAATATCTCAAAATCAATATTGTATGTTGGTGAAAGACAAAAGAAGAATTATCGCAGTTTTCCGATCCAAAAACCTGAATGTAGCAACCATCGGAGGCGGTAAAAACGGCCTGTAGTAGAGAAAGAAATAATGTTGATAATTATTAATCAGAAATAAGAAATACAGTCTGATCTGTTTGGGTATGGATAATATTATTTCATTGTAATAAAGCTATTATGATAGTAGGAAAAATTTCTTGCTTTTTATATCTACAGTGACATGTCAGTTTCCGCAAACCTTTTTTGATAATTTATTGACAACTTACACTGGTTTATTTCGATCTGATTTTTTTCTGTATGAATTATTGTATTGGGAGAAATACTTGTGTAATTTTTTCTAAGCGAGCAGATGTTCCGTAAGTTGTCAATAAATTATCAAAAAAGGTTTGTGGAAACTGACTTATGCCACTTTTCCCCAGCAGATATTATGATTAAAAGATGGGAGTTTCCATATGACATTCAACAATGCATGAATTTAAAGGACAAATGAAAATCGTAATGATTAAAATGGCTACTACAAATCAAGAGCGGGCACGATGTGTTCTTTGGTATGCTAAATTTGAGAGTGTTAAAAGAGTTCAAAGGGAATTTCGACGTGAGTATGGTGTGCGTAATGTACCTAAATAAGATTGCATAATGTTGTGGTATCGAACATTTGTAGAAACAGGTTCTGTGTTAAAAAAAACATGCAGGAGGTCGCAGGCGAAACCCAGTACGAGAAGCAGCTATCTCTTGTCTTGGTCCCCAAACTCCCCAGATCTAACCCCTCCTGACTTCTTCGTGTAGGGTTTTGTTAATGACGTTGTCTAATCACAGAATCCCAGGAACATTGATGATCTGAAAGTAAAAATTACTCATGCTTTACAACAAATCACTCCTCTAATGTTACAACAATATTAAATAAACTCGAATCCGTGAGAGCACCGATTAAAATTGGGGAGTGAAAGATTTGAAGGTTACCTCAGTAAACACTACCTACAAATATCCTAATTAATATTAGTAGTTTGCTAATTGTTATACCTAATTGAAGGAAAGTTACTCTGTAAATATCTTAGACATATGTTGGGGATTTTACAGAAGTATATTGTAAGATGTGTACCGTAGTTTCAGAACATGAATATATAATTTCTTGGCTTTTGAAAAATGAAAGAAATGATTCGTCTTTTACCAAATGAATGGAAGACAATGAAAATAAATTGTAGAAAGCAAGAAATGATTAACAATTTCATTAATATTTTCAATAAGTTTTCTAGTTACACAGAGACTATACTCCGTTCCATAATGTCTGACAGGAGAAGTAAACATTGCGGCAGAGGAGGAGAGAAGTATAATAATTGAGATGCTGGATGCAATAACAGCTTAAGTCTACTTCAGTCGTTATTCTGGCGATGACATTTTCATACTCTTCCATCGACCGTAAAAGTCGCATTTCATTTCGTTGACCATAAATGGCAGAAGAGTTGATTATGTGAAGTGCTGTCCTAAGTCCAAAGGTTCAAAATTCGCAATATAAAATATGTTACAGCCATGTTTTATATATCAGGTTCTTAGGCAGTAACATATACTTACAGTACCGTTTTCCAGCCATTCAGTTTTTCAAAACATAATATAACACCAAAGGGAGAGCTTAATGTAAAAAAAACCTTCCTCGTTTAAAATTATCAAATAAAAATGATTTTATTTCATTACTGAAGATATTGAAACCAGAAAATGCATGTTTTCTTTAAAAATATTTTGAATTCGGAACCTGTGCTGGATGAAAATTTTCCTGAAAGTGAAATCATTGTACTTACATGAATAATATTATTTGACGGTATAGTAGATGAGTTTTCATCTGTAGCATAGGTTCAGAATTGATTTTCTTAATACATCTTCTGTTTTTATTATTATAAATTTAAAACAAATGTTTCTTTGTTTCTACAGTACATTTCCATAAAAATGAAGAGTTCGCGGGAAAAACGATGAATGTCACATTTCTGTTAAGGATTATATAAGATCTAATTGAGTCTATAACTGTAAGATGTAGTGCTGTTTCTATAGAAAATAAAGGAAAGGATTACTGTATTCGTGGTGATAATTCTCCTTTTTACCATTTTCCATAAGAACATTAAATTTCGTAGTGATCCATTGAATTAGATAATGACATCAATCTTAACAAAACTGTGACATTCATCGTTTTTCCCGCGAACTCTTCAAATGTTAAGGGCTTATCGGTTCAAAATTCTTATTTCATGTCATTTTGATAAGCAGAATTCTTAATGTACTATTATTTCTATTATTTATTCAATAAAGTCCCTTTATGTTAGTGAAATAACATTTACTTACTGACTTTCTATGCAATAACAACTCAAGTTTTCCATAATTTGTTTAGAAATATTTTAAAATGGATTGTATTTAAATTATGGACGATATTGAATTTCAATAATTTATACAGTCTAAAATATTATACAAATCGAATGATGCCAGTATATGTGCTATTAAAGTTTCTAAATTGTTGTAAAACTTTGACACTGTTTCCTCAAAATATAGGCTTTCAACTTAAGCTGTTGTTGCACCCAGCGCCTTAATTGCTATTCAACCAATAACAGAGATCTTATTCCACGCTTGTCTTGAAATTGAGCGGGAGTAGAACGCATCAGATTGCCCAACTTCGAGAGTGGAATGAAACCTCTGTCATTGCTTGAACAGCAATTATACTGCCGGCAATGTTTACTGCTCCTGTCAGACATTATGGAACGAAGTATAGATGACCAATACAATTGAAATTACTCAAAATATGGAAGCAGAACTGGACGAGGAAAGATATTAAGACGTGAGAGTAAAGAAATATGAAAGTTGAATATTGTGATGTCCGTAGAGAAGAAAAGTATCCAGTTCCCTGGAAGAGCCTCTATGCCAATCCAAAGAGCAAGCTACATGAATGCAGCATGCAATTCAAGGAAATGATGGAAATACGTCGAGGCTAGTTTGAGTACGCAAGTAGTCATCATTACGTGTACAAGAATAGGAGGATGGAGCGAGTTAGCTATCTTGTAAAGATGCTCATTTGTTACAGTGTATTGTAAGTACTGTAGTGGAGTAGTTCGCCCTTGATGGCGCAGGTTAGACAGGATTTCGAAACTAGTCCCCATATTTGATGCAGAGAATGTCAGCTTGGCCTAATTTTATTCACTTAACAGATAATTTTATCGGCCTGGGTAGCATAGTCGGTATAGCGCTGGCCTTCTGTGCTCGAGGTTGCTGGTTCGATCCCGGCCCAGGTCGATGGCATTTAAGTGTGTTTAAATGTGACAGGCTCACATCAGTAGATTAGTGGCATGTAAAATAACTACTGCGGGACAAAATTCCGGCACACCGGCGACGCTGATATAACTGCTGCAGTTACGAGCGTCGTTAAATGAACCATAATTTAACTTAATTGAATTGAATTGAATTTAACAGATAATCTATATGTACGGAGAAAAAATCGTCGTAGAAATTAAGAATTAATTAACCAGTGAAATGTAACATTTATTTTTTCTTTATCTTTACATCCCTGTGCATTGCCTCAATTAAAAGCAGCACACGAAAGAACCATACTTATTCAGCTCTACCAAACAAATGGCCGCCCACCGGCTGTTCAATTTGGGAGCATAACACTAGCGCCAGTGAGCGGTCTAGCGGTTATTTAGTAAGTCTCACATTTATTCTACAGTACACGTGTGTTTTAAACATCAATCGAGCTACCAGGGCCCCAACAGTATGTAAGCTCCTTAATGTGTATGATAATGGTTTATTACTTACATATTACTACGTTTTTTCTATCAATGTATATTTCACTTCTGGTACTGTGGAAGAGAAGGCCCCATGGCCTTAACTCTACCAGAATTAAAAAAATAAATAAATTCATGCATAAGTGCATATATGAATAAATACATTACATAAAGAAACATGTATAAATAAATAAATAAGATATGCCATATATTCTTCCTTTTTCAACCACTCAGGGTGCACACAAAATCTTATCTGTTTTTTAATATTAGCAAGTTGTACGAGAGCCAGGGCATCCTCATCGTCTGAAGAAGACATTACGAAAGCTGTGCGACGCGCAAGTGTCGCAAGGGTTTTCGACTCTTCATTATTATTTGCTCACGTCATGTCCGCGTCATGTCTGCGCCCGACGTCCGAGCCACGTCCTGTCTACGTCTTTTCTGTGTGAATGCGTCTTAGGTAGCGAAATCCAATTACGACAGCCAGTATATCGGTTGGGAGGATCATCGTGATGAACACGATACCTCAGTTCTGGTTTAATGATCGTTCATCTCTGCGGAAGCATGTCGGCTGGTCGGCCCTGGCTCTCAGTGGGCTGTTGCACCGCGGATTAATTTTTAATTTTAAGTACGTTAATTGAAGTTTTTAGTCACCCAAAGATTGATTTATACTACCAGAAAGTTTCGTCATAAAGCAGTAGCGGTCGGTGATCCAAATCCTCGGTGAGGCCAGATGCAACTAGTTAAGTGCCTCCGATACAAAATGTTTATTTATGATATTAATTATTATTGTTGTTATATTATTAATATCATTATTACTGTATTATTATTGTTATTATTATTAGTCTATTATTATTACTAGTATTATCATTATTTGTGAATGTATCAGTTTTAAGATTAAGTTTATGTACTTTTGAACTATTAATAAATAATATCAATATCAATATTATTACTAGTAATGAAAAATAATAATTTCACTCACCAAATAAGCTGTTATGCTGCGAGTTTCAGTGATTGTTTCAGTGTGATGAAGCAACCCATATTATGTGTTGAAATTTCCCTTTCTTTCCTTTCTTTTTATTTTTTTTTTCTTTGACAGCAACAAACAAGGTCAACACCACATTACCACTTAACCATTTGTGTTGCCTATACCAGGATGCAATAGAAACTCGCGTTTTAAGATTATCTGTCAGAAAAATTGTCAGCGATGTCGTAGGTATCTCGGTCGGCTCTCTCTTTATTTAAAACTTCCTTTCTTTCAATATTATTTCTTCTCGAAAAAGGATACTCTAACAATGAATTAATTGCACCAGCATTATTTCTGGCATTTGTTTCTGTTTATATTTTCCCGAAATACGTATCAACATTGGCCCAGATTCACTACACGAAGTAAAATAGTACAACACCCTCGCTTAAGTCATAAACTAAGACATAAGAGGAGAGAATAGTGTGGGTCTCTGCCTGCCAAAGAGCTGGAATTTTTGTTATTTATGGCCTATTTAGGAAGACTAGTCATCCTATTCCCACCCCACTCTACCCTTGAGGCCGGCCCATGGTTGAGAGGAGTGAAACCTGACCAGGCCAGACGAATTGTGCCACAGTTACAACGTTTAAAGCGCAACGTCAAAAGCCCGCGAAGACAAACGAAAATCCAGAAGCAGACCCGGCACGAGCGATCCTGGCCTCAGGAACAAATTTTACTGCAAAACAGGTCTATCTATCTACATCACAGAGTTTTCAAATGCTTCTACAGCGATATATGCTTCATTCAAATAACTAATACATTACATGAAAACAAAATTTGATTTCAGTTAAGCCAAGTGACTGAGGCCCGGCCTCACTTGCCTCAGTCAATCAGCCGCCACTGTCATAAAGAAACTGGGAATCTTGTGGTGCTTCATATTGTTTGGTATCTAATGGCGGGATCATAAGCAGAGCAGATTAGAGATGATGCTCGCACATGACATGTGTTATGTATTTCAGTTTCAATGTGACGCGGTATTCAACAGACAAAGGAAATCTGCTCGGTGTAGGCGTGGAAGTCATATTACGCAGTAGCTTGTCTGTGCCCAGCAACCACAGGTGTTCCGGATGTATAAAATTAAATTCTTGTATTCAGCTGAGTTTTTATTATATAACTGACTTCTTTGTTACTTTATATTCAAACATTATTTTGAATAATGTTTCCTTGTCGACAGATTAGATTATTAACGACGTGATATTAGAAAAATATGAAAATAAGTATCATAAATCGTTCAATAACTGTCTATTTTTAACCTAATGCGTAGTACAATAATTACATTAGGTTATATACATAAAAATATATGACTAGCGCTTTCGCTGTGAAGATAGCATCTTCAGGTCTGGTTAGCATATTATTATGCCTTTAACATAAAGACATTGATGAAATGCAACATAATAAGAAGTGATAAAATACATGACGTGAGAAAAATTACAATGTTATAAATAACTGCACAAACAGAAGGCAAAGTGATAATAATGACTTGAAAACAGGCATGGTGGTTGTAGAAATTCAACCTCTATAAAGTCTAGATGTTAAAATACAGTGTCTATGCCTTGAATAAAAGTCTGCAAAAATATGTGTGCAGCTTATGAAATATAAAAGAGACGGTTAAAAGGGTAAAAAGTTGCAACTTCAAAAAATGTCTGATGCTTTACAAATTTTAAAACCTATCAACAATGGGAACATTAATTTAGTTGCAGAAGAATGTTAAACAGAATGTTGAAAACTATAGAGGGATTAGTATCCTCAACACATGTTATAAGATATTTAGTAGGATTTAAAATGAAAAATTAAAAAAACATGCTAAAACTTTCCTTCTGGAGTGTCAAAATGGCTTTAGAAAAGGAAGATCATGTATAGATCCATTATTTATTATCAAACTATTGATAGAAAGAAGAACAGAATTTAATTTAGAAACCCATATAGCTTTTATTGATTTTGTGAAAGCTTTTGATAAAGTCCGAAGAGACATTTTATTTTACATATTACAAGATAAAAATATTCCAAATTTGCTATTACAAAATATAATAGAAATCTACACAGACAGCAAAATAAGTGTCAAAATAAATAACTGTATATCCGAAAGAAAATTAGTTATTAATGGAGTTCGACAAGGTTGTCCACTATCACCAACTTTATTTAATATATATATATATATATATATATATATATATATATATATATATATATAAAAGTGAAATTATTTTAAAATGGAACCAAATCTACACATCAGGAATGAAAATAACCAGTGCTCTAACATTAAATACCTTACTCTATGCCGATGATCAAGTCATAATTTCCAATTCAGAGGATAATTTACAAAGAGGATTGTATACATTAAATAAAATATTAAAAGATTTTGGGATGGAAATTTCAGCACAAAAATCAAAAGTAATGGCATTTTTAGGACAAGACCCAGTCAGAAGTAAGATAATACACAATAACCAATGCCTCGAACAAGTGCAAAATTTCAATTATCTGGGTTGTGAAATATCTTATCAAAATGAAAAAGATGTGAAGAAGAAAATTACCAAATTTACACGAATTCTAGGAATAATAAACAATACATTAAAAGCTAAATTAGTACAAAAATCTACAAGAATAAAAATATATAATACACTAGCATTACCCTCCCTTTTATACAGAAGCGAGATTTGGACATTAAAGAAAAAAGACATGAACAGAATCATAGCAACGGAAATGAAATTTTTCAGGAGGACAGCAGGATATACTCTTTTAGACCGAAAAAGGAATGAAGAAATTTTAGAACAATTAGAAGTAGAGTCAGTAGAAGTAAAAATCAGCAGATACAAATTCAATTCGCTAGATCATGTAAGAAGAATGGAAAATTCAAGAATCCCAAAAATTATGATGCAGTATAAACCTAGAGGACATCGTCGACCAGGAAGACCTTTAAGAAGACCGCTAGATGGGGCCGAAACAGGTCTCCAGAGGCCTAATTCGTGAAGGATGATGATGATGATGAATTTTATACAGCTAAGGCCCGGTTGCAGAAACACCAATCAAAATTGATTGGCAATCAAGGAGGGTTTGATTGGCCATCAGTTCTATTTCTGTTGCAGAAAGAACGATCAGTATTTGATCGGAGATCAGTCTTCCATCAGATTTGATCAACAGATTTTTGCTGGTTAAGTGACTGATCATTGATCACGTATTTATGTTGTTCTCTTTATAATGCAGTTACTGTAATTTATATAGTAAACAGTTATAGCGTAACAATATTGTTTTCGACATAATGGATTCTTCTGATGAAGAAATTTTCGAATGAAGAAATGTTATTAAGAAAAAGGCATTTCCGTGATAGACATGAATTGTTTTTATGAATAGGCCTAATGACAGAGAAATTGAGCAATTAGGTTAAGTATGAATTCGTTGTTTTGTTACTTTCAAAAATTGAAACAAATATTACGCCGACAAATCGTAACCTTCCACTTTCTTCTATGAACCAAGTTCTAATAACGCTGACATTTCATGCTGTTGGAATTTTTCAGGCGGTCTTGGGTGATCTTGTTGGGGTCCACAAATCAACTATTTGCCGAGTAGTTAGGAATGTTACGTATAGAAATGCTTTGTTATCGCAGGATCTCGTAAAGTCCCTAATCTCAGACAGGGACCTATTTGAAATCCAGAGAGAATTTTCAGTGACGTCAGGATTTCTAAGATTAATTGGTTGTAGAGGCTGCTCACATCCCCATCCAATCACCTGGTTAAAATGATGCCGACCTTTATCGAAATAGAAAAGGTTTGTTTTCTGTGAATATACAGGCAATATGTAGTCTACTTCATCATTGAAATTCTGGAATGTTGTAGCCCGTTGGCAGTATTCTACACATGACAACGCAACATTTTTAATGAGTAGGTTACGAGCTCAATTTGTAAACAGAGAGAGATGGGAAGTGGAATTATTTTGGGTTATGGAGGCTATGCATATTCCAATTTCTTGTCGACTCCCCTAGCAAATCCCACAACAGAAGCCCCCTCACGTTTTTTTTTTGCTTCATTTTTTTTTTCACTATATTGTAATCTATATACAAATATGATTGGCAATCAAGGAGGGTTTGATTGGCCATCAGTTCTATTTCTGTTGCAGAAAGAACAATCAGAGTTTGATCGGAGATCAGTCTTCCATCAGATTTGATCAACAGATTTTTGCTGGTTAAGTCACTGATCATAGATCAAGTAGGCTATTTATGTTGTTCTCTTTATAGTGCAGTTACTGTAATGTATATAGTAAATAGTTATAGCGTAACAATATTGTTTTCGACATAATGGATTCTTCTGATGAAATTTTAGAATGAAAAAAGTATTATTAAGAACAAGGCGTTTCCGTGATAGACATGAATTGTTTTTATGTATAATGACAGAAAATTTGAGCAAAGATTTAGGTTAAGTAAGGATTCGTGTGTTTTGTTACTTTCAAAAATTGAAACAAATATATGCAGACAGACAAATCGAAACCTTCCACTTTTTCCTATGAACCAAGTTCTAATAATGCTGAGATTTTATGCTGTGGGAATTTTTCAGGCGATCTTGGGTTATCTTCTTAGGGTTCACAAATCAACTATTTCCCGAGTAGTTAGGAATGTTAAGTATGAAATTGCTTTGTTATGGCAGGGTCTCATAAATCTCCAAACTTCAAACAGGGAACGATTTGAAATCCAGAGAGAATTTTCAGCCATGTCAGGATTTCAAAGAGTAGCCTAATATTGGTTGTATAGACTGCTCACATCCCGATCCAATCACCTGGTTGAAATGATGCTGAACTTTATCGAAATAGAAAAGGTTTCTTTCCTGTGAATATATAGGCAATATGTAGTCTACACCATCATTGAAATTCTGGAATATTGTAGCCCGTTAGCAAGGTTCTACACATGACAACACAATATTTTTAATGAGCAGGTTACGAGCTCCATTTGTAAACAGAGAGATGGGAAATGGAATTATTTTGGGTTATGGAGGCTATGCATATTCCAATTTCTTGTCGACTCCCCTAGCAAATCCCACAACAGAAGCCCCCTCACGTTTATTTTTGTTTCACTATATTGTAGTCTACTGGGTGTTCAGTTCAAATTGTGTCATGGCTCGCTGTATGCCGTCATGTGGCTAGCCGATGAGCCTAGAGAATCCAATCTTCCTACACTTCCGCAGAGACGTATCACCTATGAGCGAGAGAAGTTACCTAGCAAGTAAGGGGTTCATTCTGAAGAGTACGTACCGATACGTACGGTAACGCCAGTAGTGGCAGGAATGTGAACTGTTTGGAAACACGTACTATCGGGATATGGGGAGAGGGTTAAGACGATTACTTACGTATTTGTGACATTAATTTCGACGGTCAACATGGACACGGAGCATTTGATTTGTGTTGTGGGTGATAACAAATACCCTCCGTATGACTTGCCCGCGCAAAACACAGTTCGAAAGAGGTTATGAGGTTATGGTAGCACACAGACCGTACAGACCGCCATCTGTTGCTGCGACGTTCAAGTTATACCGTACACGTTCTCAAGTTCAGATTGAACGCCTTGAATAATAGGCAACTTCTCTGACATATAAGGTGAAACTCGCTTCAAATCGGTAACTCTACAACAGTGACGTCATGACACACTTTGAAATGAACACCCAGTATATACAAATAGAATCCGCCTGTTTCCTTTCTACAAAAACAGCAAAACATTAATTTGAACATTCACTTGTTTTCCTAGTCACCGCCCACTTGATGCATTCGTTTCGCGACTTTTAAGGAGCATCAAATTGGCTATGGTTGCTAAATAGCGCTGTTGTCAAATGCATTTCTTTCTCAAATCAGCAATTAGTAAATTGAGACAAGTTGATTGGAGATTCACGTTTGTGCAACGCAATGAACAATCAAATAAATCAGACATCAACTGATTGGCGGTCAGGGACTGATTTGATTTGCGTTTCTGCAACCGGGCCTTAGTAATAATATTTCGTCACTTAATGAACAATTACCTAATCCTAATAACTCTTTATTCAAATTGGCCAATAGGAACTCTTCTTGCTGCAACATGTAACCCCCTCCACTTACGTCATGATGTAATTCTTTTAAATGTCATTGCACCAGTCAACACCACATAACCGGCCATGTAACATCGATTCTTCCCACAGCTTCAAAATTTCGTAAGTCTTTTATCGCTACATAATTCTCTTTTGCTCCGTATAGGTCTACTTCTTTACTTAAACATCTCTTATTGATTCTTACAGATTCAGAACACACTACCATTCTATGCGTCGTGATGGCTGTTGCAACTTTTTACCCATTTAACCGTCTCTTTTATATTTCATTAGCTGCACACATGTTTTTGCAGACTTTTATTCAGGGCATAGACTCTGTATTTTAACATCTAGACTTTATAGAGGTTGAATTTCTACAACCACCACGCCTGTTTTCAAGTCATTATCACTTTGCCTTCCGTTGTGCAGTTAATTATAATATTGTAATTTTTCTCACGTCATGTATTTTATCACTTTTTATTATGTTGCATTTCATCTATGTCTTTATGTTAAAAGCATCATAATATGCTAATTAGACCTGAAGATGCCATGCAATTGGCGAAAGCGCTATTCATATATTTGTATGTGTATAACCTAATGTAATTATTGTACTACTCATTAGGTTAAAAATAGACAGTTATTGAAGGATTTATGATACTTATTTTCATTTACATGTTAAGTTGTCGGACCAACATGCTTTTTAAATTTTAGAAAAATATGTTTATCAACACAGAAACTATTCAAGACAGAGCAATAATAGCGCGGACGGAACGTTCTGCATACTCGGTTTCAATTCCCGGTGTTTACTAGATCGGTATTTGTGACGAAAATATCTAATAAGCTTATGAGGTTTTTCTCGGTGTTCTCCCATTCCCCTCAATTATACAGACACAATTTCACTAACTCTACATTTCACCTTCTTCCATCATATACCTTCAAGAATATACAGAGTGCGCACAAAGTCCGTATACACCTATAATGTATTTATCACAAAAGGTGGAATGTGCCTCTTAGGAGTCCAGTACATCAGTATGTGTCTTTCTGTGATCTCTGCATACCCAAATGCGCCGCCTTGTCCTGTTCATGTTAATCACCAGAGGACGGATCAGAGTGACCAGGTTCCGTGACTTCGTTACTGCTGCAGAGAGCAGAATGTCTAGGCACGTGTTCCCTAGGTACAAACAGTGGGTAAAGAATTATACAGTATGTAGGACTTTTTGCAGCGACTTGTATACTATGATGATCGGTGCAAATATTCCATTAAAAATAGATAATCCACACTTTCGAGACAATCTTCGTAAATATACAAAGCAACATATTCACACGATAGAAAAGATGGACCACACAACAATGGTATCTGTATTTTATAATGCCATAGACATTTTGTGGCTCACTGGTATCAGGTATAATAATGTACTTCTTTTAATAACAGATGCTGCGCCCTGTATGATAAAGGCGGCCAGGCTACTGGCATTGCTCAGTCGGTTAAGGCGCTTGCCTGCCGGTCTAAAGTTGCGTTGGGCGTGGGTTCGATCCTCGCTTGGGCTGATTACCTGGTTGGGTTTTTTTCCGAGGTTTTCCCCAACCGTAATGTGAATGCAAGGTAATCTATGGCGAGTCCTCGGCCTCATATCGCCACATATCACTTCGCCATCACAAATCTCGACGCTAAATAAGCTAGTAGTTGATACAGCGTCGTTAAAAAAACCCAACTAAAAAAATAAAGGCGGCCAAGGACATAAAAATAATGTATACTAAGTTGATTCACCTAACTTGCTTAGAACATGGACTCCATAGGGCGGTGGAAGTAATTCGCTCTTTTCATAGTGATGTCGATAGCTTTATAGGCAATGATAAGAAAATTTTTCTGAAAGCACCTTTCCGAATACAAAAATTCAAGGAAATTGCTCCTGGGCTTCCCCTTCCACCAAACCCCATAACAACAAAATGGAATAGTTCGCTGAACGCTGCCTTCTATTATGCCACATATTATGTTCAAATTGTGGAAGTGATCAATAGTTTAGATTCTACAGAGGCATATGCAATTGTAATAGGAAAATCCCTAATTTCAGTTGGTCTTTCGGGCAGTTCAGATTTCATACAGAAGAAATGTTGTCAGTTACCGAGAGCCATAACGTTGTTAGAAACATATGATTTACAAATGCCGAAGGCTATAAACATAGTGGAAGAAGTATCTGTAAAACTTAAGGAAACCAAAGCCGGAGAATTTAGGAAAAAAGTGAACGAGAAACTTCAGAATGTGTTAGCAAAAAATCATGGTTTTTCAATCATGTGTGGTGTGCGAGATGTGTTGCTGCAAAAACAGAGTCCTCCAGATCAAACAGTGAAAGAAATATATCAGACATTGATATTGATATTCCTGATATAGTATATTATTCGTATGCACCTATTACGTCTTCGATGTCGAAAGGAGTTTCTCACGATATATTTTTTGTTTAAATGAGAGACGCGGAACGTTCACTTTCGACAATCTCCGCATGTACATTATTGTCCACTGCAATGCACAGACTACGTAGTATTCATTTTACACGTAAATAAAGTAGTGTTTTATAACGGAGTACAAATTCACAGCCGTCATGTACATCACAGTGTACGCATTCTTTTGATACAACTGTATGGACATCGCAGGTACGCGCCCGTTGTGTACTTCTGGAGTCACCGTCTCTGCTTCAACATAAACAGACTATAGTAAATGATAAGTAAACTTGTAATAACAGTCACTCTGATCCGTCCCTTGTTAATCACCATTCTAGGGGTCACTTTCTGGAAGGCTGAGTATTTTCTTTTCCTTCAAAAAAGACATTGTGACAGTGGGGAGCTACTTTAAATCGCGCATTCATCTAAAAACATGGTCTTTGCTTCCTGGGCCATTGTTGGAAATTGTTGCAGCATTACAACATAAGCGTCCACACGTCTGTCCAAATCGGAATCTGTTAATTCCTTAACTTTCATTGGACGCCAACATTTCACCTGCAGGTCTAATTTGATGTGATCTTGCATGGCTGAATCTGGTGTTACCAGCTTAGTAGTACGTTTTCGCGTGTATTTCCCCGAGAATTATTGGAAAAATTCAACCAAACCTGCACAACATTAAAGCCTTGTGAATGACCTTCTACTTCTCGGCATGTCGTGAACGCTGTCCATTGCAAAACCCCTCTTTTCCCATTGCAACACCTTTTTCGTCTGTGCTGCCTTCTCAAACCTCGCAACGAAGTCGTTAAGTCATCCGTGATATATTTAAAGAGGCACACACAGGGTACCAAGCATTCCTCGATAACGCAAGCAATTCTTGTATCAGACAAGACTTTCATTTCCCGCCTCTTATTGAGCTTTCAGAGTGTCAAGAGGGGCAGCACCTACGAAAGCAGAACTTCGAGACTGAGAAAACACGTGCGAAGATCGTGCCAAGGTCACCAACGTGGCTTCATTTCTCAGTCAGTTTGTCGTAAATATAGAGATGTACGGATTTTGTGCGCACACTCTAGAATGCGACAGGCTGGATTAAGAGTTTATGTGATAAGAGACGCTCAGAGCTTTCTCTTCGGAGTTTACTTAACCTATTCCACAGAATCCGCTGATTCATGGATTTATTCAATTGTTTAGCTCGCCATTGACTTTAACACGGAGGTGGCATCTGCGAACCATTGATTGTCTGGTACGTTAAAAAATTCCAGGAGTTTCCGCGATGACCATTCCAGCTGCAGCAACACGGGCAATCAGTTCTTCTGCGGTATCTGCAAGGATAGAGTAAACGAGACGTTTCATCTCTCTCTCCACACAAAGAAATAGATCGATGTCAGATCAGGAGATAGAGGTGGCCACTGTACAAGCCCACCTCTTCAATCCAACGATTGGAAAACCTTTCATTGATGCAATTCCTGACAGCGATGTCCCAAAGTGGAGGAGCACCGTCATGCTGAAACAATAGTTGCTGCCTGGGTGCCAGTGAAATAGCCTCTAAGAGCTGTGGTAAGACGTCATGTACAAACACATGATAATTGCCACCACGTACTCGGTTGGGTAAAATGTAAGGCGCAACCAGATGATCGCCTACAATGCCAGTCCATGTATTAACTGAATGTCTGTGCTGAAAATTCCGCACAATAATTTCCCTTGGATTATTCCAGTCCCAACAATGACTGTTGTGGCTGTTGAACAACCTCCTTCATGAACATGGTCTCATCCGTAAATAAAGAAACGTTGGGAAAGCGTGATTACCTAACGTTTGTTGACAAAACCAGTTAGCAAATTGTAGGCGACGAGGAAAGTCAGGAATGGACAGGTCCTGCACCTTCTGCCCCTGGCGGCAAAATGGTTCAAGTACATGAAAAGTTGTTCCTCTGACCTCCCTTACCGTTCCTCAAACGTTGTAAACGACCTTTTCTATCACCCTGTGTAAATGTTAACTTTGATGCATTATCTTTACAAATTGGACAGCGTTAATTATCGGTATGCGAAATCATTTTGTTTCAGTGATCTCATCGAACACAGGAGGCCGTAATATGCCTGAAGGCATAGAAACAGATCCTAGTTATTGAATACAGGCATATCACAGGCAGATACCCTGAACTAGTTAATACTTGTCCGGTTATCCCACGGGGTAAATTAAATATGAAATATAGCAACAATATTCCCCGCGGGGGTTTCCACTCCATTGACATAAAGCTCGGTAGGTCGCCAGGTGTGACCATGGGGGTCTGCATATTGTTAAAAATGTGATAGTAACTCCATTTGTTTACAAAAACAGCTATATTTTTTCTATATTTTGAACAGAGAACACAATAGTTTTCAGTCTCAAAATTACGGATTGCAATCCTTGGAATAGTCACAAAATATTCGGAATTCCTTAATTTTAATATTTGACATTTGCTCCACTATCTCAAATTATATTTCATGTAATTAAAAATATTTCTATGTATATTACTTTTGTAATTTTTTTTAGTATTTCATAGTTTATATTTTTTCACTAAATATTTCCGAATATTATGATTCTCTGATTAGTCTATTTCGAAACTTTACTAGAAACAGCGAGATTCTTGTAAGTTTTTCTTTCAGTTTTTGAATGCTCGAAAGACAAAATAAATGTTGTGATGCTACAAAAGGAATATTATACATATTACGAAAATACACAGCATAGTCATCTTTTATGACGGAAAATGTACTATTGAAATAGTATCTCTCTGTGCTTCTGTTTATATGCATGCAGAGATTTTTACTAATTTTGTTTCATACTCATCTCAGCCAATCGAATGATCGGATACGCATGAACATAATATAATTATACATTTGATTACACAACTTTTAACACTATATCACTTTGGAAAACGTATTATGTGTCTCTGACGTGTTAAATTTTATGTTGCCTTGTTAACATGTTTCGGCCTGCTATTGGCCATCATCAGAATTGGTTGATGCTGGTCATGGAGCCTTTTGTTTTGTTTCCTGTGGGGGTGTGTTTGTGTAGTGTAATGTGGAGTCGAAGAGTGTGTGTGTGTGTTCTGAAATTGAGTTGTGTGTTGAGAATTTCATTTGGATGTGTTTTTGTGTGATTGTATATTTCGTACTGTTCTAGTATGTTAATGAATTTTACTCGAGCAACATATACATACATACATACATACATACATACATACATACATACATACATACATACATACATACATACATACATACATACATACATACATACATACATACATACATACATACATACAGTGAAAGACTAAAATTTTCCCAACAGAATAACAAACCTACATACGCCTAAAGAGTGACAGAAACGAGGCATAATGTGTATTTTGTAAACATACAGGTAGCAAGGCATATAGTATTACCTTTATTGTAATGGAACATGCTGTTCAACTAATACTAAAAAAACATACATAATACATACATACATACATACATACATACATACATACATACATACATACATACATACATACATACATACATACATACTGTAGATACGTAAGTGTTCTGTCCATGGGCGGGTCTTTCACTGCAAACCCAGCATTCTTTCATCTTTCCTATTTTCTGCCTTGCTCTTAGTCTCAGACTGCAGAAACAGTACTATTTTATTAGAAGATTTGTGCTAATATTCTGTGTAAATTTAGTGCTTTATTTGAAGTTAACAGCAAATAATGATCCTTTGTCTACTTTCTACGCAACATATAGTGCCAAATTAAAGAATATAATTATTGATTTAATGACAGCACATTATTTAGATACTGTTGTTGTTTACTAAACTATCCGAAGACAGGTCTGGACCCCACAACTGACACCAACAAGGCATCATACATGAAGCAACTTGGCCAGGAGATGAGGTAGGGTGGCAAGTTTCTTTCCCCTCCATTGCATACATCACGAACTAGCTACATATTCCACTAATCAAACATCAGATGTATACAAACAATTGTTCTTTCTCTGAGATGTACTGCCTGATAATAGATTTGCAAAGTGGCGGCTCATAAACATTTAATGCCTAGTGCCATTATTATTATTATTATTATTATTATTATTATTATTATTATTATTATTATTATTATTATTATTAAACTCACCAAAATGTGTACAACTGTACGCAATGTCCAGAAAATTGGAGGAAAAATGCACACTTGTTGGTTAATAGATAGGCATTCCATCAACAATGTAACGTGATAGTAGGACGAGTTGAAACCAGTTGTATGGTAAACAATGTTATAAACATAGTTTACAATCAGTAGTTTCTTTTTCACTTCAACATCGTACACTTTCAACATGGAGTCAAGAACCACGATAAGAATCGCGACTAGGACCAAGACCGTGATAAGGACCATAACAAACGCAACAAGGATAACGACTCAAAAAGTACCATGATAAAGACCACAATATATATATATATATATATATATATATATATATATATATATATATAAAACAAAAATCTCGATAAGATCCATGACTAAGACAAAGACCTCGATAAATATCACGACGAAGACAAGAGAGATAAAGGTAAGGACAATGATTAAGACAACAAAGACCACGGTAAGCACCATGTTAAGCTTCAACGAGAAAGACCACGATAAGGCTCACAACAAGGACCACGACAATGACCAAAACATGACATAAGACATTGATCACGACATGGACCACAACAAGCACCATTGTCTGGTCCTTATTGTGCTTGTCACGGTCTCTTTTATGATTGCTTTCTTTATCCTTGTTGTGTTGTAGCATTGTTTTTTAGTATTTCGGAACGGCACCTGCCTGCTGTGATACCGATCGGCTAGATAAACATTTGTGTCGCCACTTGTCTATTATTCATGTGTAACTATTATTGCTATTTAAAATCAGTTTCTTAATGCTTGTTAAAACGTTCAAAATTTCATTACTATTATTATTATTATTATTATTATTATTATTATTATTATTATTATTATATTATTTAAAAAATTACCCCATTTACAATGACATAAGTTCTAAATTAGAGTAATTGTTTATTAAAATATGTTGCAGTCAGGCATGTGTAGAAACAGAAGGTTGTCTGTTGTCTCCCTTTCTTCGACTTCTCATCTCCAGAAAGTCGGATAGCACACTGGGTCACAGCGTATACAGGAAGAGCGTATTCCGAATCTCACCAGTGAGCAATCTGATGGCATCACGGTGTTCCGAATTCCACCGATGACGTCACTGATGCTCCACCGGTGTCGCACCGGTGCCATCAGCTTGCAGAGGTGGTGGCAGTCTGAATCAGCCGCCATCAGTGAATCTGATTAGTTCTTGTATAGGGCGGGAATTAGCAGACGAATGACATCGTGCACTGTTGTGTCATGGCGGTGTGTTCTGCTTTAGTTCTGCTGTATTGTTTGTAATGAGCACAACGTAAAAACAATATGTTAATGGCTTATGAGAGAACATGTCAACGGACCAGTTATTACTACCGGTTGAAGAAATAAACTGTTTATGCTCTCTTTTCTTTGAACGAGGTGGCAGTACGGAAATTTCGCAAAATTTTCTTAGCGTAGCACAGACAACAACTTATATAGTCGCCATGACAGACATCAATCCTTCCAGCAGTTTTGTTCCTAATTCGATGCAGCATGACGTCATTGTTGTCCACCGGTCCGGTGTGATTCGGAATACGCTGGAAACCAACACATACCGACCTATACCTGAATGGACGCAATCACCATCATTCGGCAGAGAAACGAACGGTCCTGTCGACTTTTCTGCAGAAGGCGAGGGGAAATACGTTTGGTCCTCAGAAGGGCCTTCTCTGACAAACCACTCGGCAAGGAAAAAGAGGAGACGATTTTATTTAATTGGGTTATTTTACGACGCTGTATCAACATCTAGGTTATGAATGATATGAAGGTGATAATGCCGATGAAATGAGTCCGGGGTCCAGGACCGAAAGTTACCCAGCATTTGCTCGTATTGGGTTGAGGGAAAACCCCGGAAAAAACCTCTACCAGGTAACTTGCCCCGGCCGGGATTCGAACCCGGGCAACCTGGTTTCGCGGCCAGACGCGTTGACCGTTACTCCACAGGTGTGGACAACAAGAGGAGACTAATGACACGGCCTACATCCCCTTCTGTGGCCCCATATCGGGCAAGATTAGCAGATTGCTAAGAAAACACGGGATTAAGACCATCCATAAATCGCCCACAAAGATTCAGAACTTGCTAAGATCAGTTAACGACGTTCTTGGTCTTAGGAAACCTGGTGTCTACCAAATACCTTTGGAGCGTGGGAAATGCTATTTTGTGCAGACGGGACGCACCATTATGGAACGCCGCAAGTAACATCAACGCAGCATAAGACTATATAACCCCGATAAGTCGGCAGTAGCGCAACACAGCTTGAAAAGGGGCCACAAGATATATTTTTGGCTCCACCACCATATTGAACAAGACATCAGGTTATTGGAACCTGGTCATTAAGGAAGTCATCTAAATCCAGCTAGATTGCAATAATTTCGACAGAGACGGTGCCTATAGCTGAGTACAGCATGGAAATCTGCCATCAACACGCGTTGACCATCAGCACACGGCAGGCAGTTGGAATCAGGAAGTAGCTTCTGATTAGCCACCGCTTCGACCAACCAGAATGCAGCAGGCGGCCGGGACTAGATACTAACTCTTGATTGACCCTCAGCGGGAAGCCCTACTGACGTTTATATACCGACAACTCCCCTGGCTGAGAACCCGAGAAGAGTTATTCAACAAACCAATTAGATTGAATTTAAATAACAGAATTACGAGTCATCTTATGTTTCTAGGCTCCGAGCTTCCGATCATGCACAGTGTCTTGTATCTAGGACTTAAGAATATTCCATTTTCTCATTCCTTTTTTACGAAACTGTACAGTTGTCAAAAGAAAAAGTAACCGCTCTCTAGAAGCGAAGTTCACTTCGGATATCTTCGTTACAATTCTGAAATACGCGATGTTACATGTTGTTGGATAAGGTGGCCTGATATCTACAATTATTATAATTGAAGTGTTCTGCTTGCTACTATTGTAGCGTACATATAGCGATCAGGGCTAGTATTTATGAAGTCGTGAGTTCTAGCACAACCTAGTGCTTTTTATGATTTTTTTGTTTTTAGAGAGAGAGAGAGAGAGAGAGAGAGAATATAATTGCTCATGTCTATTTTATGACTTTTATAGTAATTAATATCAGGTTCATTAATGAATTATGTCATGAATATCATTATTTATTTTTACATTATGGCTATAAATGGAAAGAAAGATTTCATTCTCAACAAGAATATCTTTCGTGGCATAAACAAAACAAACTTACTGGCGTCTGTCTTAGAAAATTCAAACAATTAAAAGTTCAAAAAACAAAACAAAAAGCCACGATTCAATATTTAGCCCATCTTCCTCCCATCTCGATCACATCTTGCAGTCGAGTGAGCTTGGAATCAAATAGCCTTTTCAAATATCGAATGTTCTCAGCCACGGCATCGCAGGCATCCTGGACAAGCTACCACAAATAATCAGGACGTGTTGAAGGGAATTGGGCCAATTTTACTGCATATGCTTGTTTACTTGTTCCCCGTAGATCAGTCGGAAGAACGACGGAATTTAAATATCAACGTCTCAAGTTTAAATTCTCGTCACTTTTCATTTTATTTTGTTACAGGATAGTAGTAGAAACTAATAATATAAAAAGAAAAAACTGACACTAGTATTATGCAATTGCATTGTTCCAAACATAACATTAAATTTATGTTACTTACATCGCTAAAAGATAAGAGGATAAAAATGATAACTTCAGATTTATTTATATCGCTGACCAACGATAACAAAATAAAATGATAACTTGAAAAAGGCTCGAACTCACAATTTTCAAATTACTAAGCAAGCAATCTACCGCTACTCTACGAGACACAGATATCGAACACCGCTAATCTAAGAGGCACAGATATCGAGCGACTCCTGCTTAAACACAATACTTCTGCAACACAAACAGGAACAGAATTACAAGATTATTTCAGCAAAGTAATTTATCTCCACATCATAAGGAGAGTACTGAATAAAAAGAAGGGGGATATGAAGAAAAGAGTGCAGTTTGCAAATGAATTGGTATGTTACAAATGATTATGAGTTTTGGAAAAAGAAATTCTGATAAAACTATACATGACATAGCTAGTTCAGAGCGATAGACGATTTTTGATATGGGAGAAGAAAAACACTGAGATGATTTGGAAAACGTCTAGTCTGCTGTAAATCATGGAGATGGTGGTGTTAAGGTATGGAATTGTGTGGCGACTTCTGGTGTAGGTGAAGTATGCATTGACGGTATCATGGATAAATTTATCTACAAAGATATTTATGAACAAAGTTTGAAGAAGAGTGCAGAAAAGCTAGATCTCCAACAATATTTCTACTTCCATCAGAACAATGATCCTAAGCACAGAGCGGAAATAGTTCGTCTCTAGGTTATGGTCAACACAATCCATCATCATTGCTTTTTTGTTCACTTCAAAACTTGATTAAAACTATAAAACTTTCTAGAGCTAAAATTATAAAACTTTGTACAGTTAAAAAGTTAAAAGTGTTACAGTGTTTAAAAAAGGTAATGTACCTTTATGACAGACGGGCCACGTTTCAATACCTGTCTGGTGTCATCTTCAGTGTTCTTCGAACTACTGCTGCTTCAGCTGGTCTTGATTTCCGGCGTTTGTTTTCATCATTGTTGGAGATGGATGTCTGTTGCTCTCATGGTGGGGGTTGGTTGTTTGTGTGTCGTGCATTACGAGATCGAATAATGTATGTGTATTGAATTGTGAATTAAGTATATGTTGTGGATATGTTATTGTGTGCTTTTATATTTCGTATTGTTCTAATATGTTTAACTGTGAACTTTTTGGTGTGATGTGTAGTATTTCCATATCTGTTTCTATGTTATTGTAGTCGCGATTGTTGTTAGCAATATGTTCTGCGTAATTTGATGTCATGTATGGTTTAGTTATTGCTTTAATGTGGTCATTGTATCTTATTTGGAATGATCTTCCAGTCTGTTCCATGTAAAAATCTGGAAAACTATTGCATTATTTGTAAACCCCGGTTGAATTGTATTTACATGTTTGTTTGAAGTGATTATTTAGATATTTCTGTATTGTGTTATTTATTTTATATGCTATCTTGTATTTTAGTTTTCTGAATGGAGCTGCTACTTTGTATTTATTAGTACTGTGATATGTTTATTTTATGTATTTATTCTTGTATGTTGTTTCTGTTGATTTGTTATGTTTTTGTTTTGCCTTTCTTATTAGCATATCTGTTATATTAGGGTTGAATGCATTGTCTTGAGCTATATATTTTGTTGTATTTAGTTCTTCACTCTAGTTAACATTGTTCACTGTTATTTTCATTAATCTGCGTGTCATTGTATCCCATCAATAATATACTCCACAATCACCAGATATTAATCCAACTGAACATCTGTGGGGTAAATTTTGCAGAAGAGTGTTTACTCACTCTGTAACTAGCAAAACTCAATTAAAGGATTTATTTCTTAAAGTATGGCACGAAGTAGAAACCGAAATAACAGAAAACTTAGTTAATTCAATGCAGAAAAAACTTAAGATAATTATTGAAATCATAACAATGGAAAGCCCACGAAATACTAAAGTCATGAACATTTAGCTTGTAAACTGGAAAAACCTTATGGTTATGTGATTTGGCTATAATTATGTCCGAGATTGTGGAAGTCGAAAAGAAAATATATGAAGTCTCTAGAATCATAAATAAACAAAAAATCCTTTAATGATTCACAAACCTATATAAAAGCAAACGATATTGCTTAAAAACAGTCATTAATATTAGGAATTATAATAGATGACATATTTGAAATAAGTCTATCAAACGGTAATTAGTGAGACGAAAGTTTTTGCTTAATTGCCAAAATGCATGTTTTTGTGTATTGTGGGTTATGTTCTAGAATCTATAACTCTCATATAATTTTATTTACTGTGTTACAGAGATATCATTTAATATTTTACGTATGGTATTTGTGGTAAAGACAGAAATATAATTATTCTTTTTATAATTTTATATCTTTAAAAGTTTATGAAATATAAATTTGTAGATATGAAATCTGCTGAAGAGCTTATAATTTTGTCCTTCACTATATAGTCAGACCGGCATATCTAGAGAGAGTTTAAAGACGAATGATTAGAATATAACCTTTTTGCAGCCTTTACGGATAAGTATTCGTAGATCTATGTTAATATCACGCTCGCATTTCAGGAAATCAATTCGCCAGACATTTCCCGTTCTTTGTGTGCATCCTCTTTAAATTTCGACGTTCTCATGCTGTAGGACAGAGGAAAGCTCACGCTTTAGTGACTTCCAAAGCCTTCAATTGTGTGTGAAGAGCCTGGATCCAAAGCGGTGAGAAAGTTGAATGATGTACTGCAAGGAACTGAGCATTGAATTGGATTCTCCCATTGTGATGTTGCTAAGAACACCTCATCCCTTTCAATTCTTGTTACATTCACACTAGTGCATTTCAAAGGGTATTTTTCTCATTGCCAGCCATAACCTAAATACATTTGGTCTATTTCTATGTCCCTTAGAAATTTTTTTAACAGTTTCTAGCAAAATGTTTGTTTGTAATTTCATGTTTCTTTATGATGAATCTTTAAGTTTTATATGTAGGTTACTGTAAACTTAAGCTAATACGAAAAATAATTTCTGAAATGTTATCACGAAAATAAAACGTAAACATAATACTAATTCTCTCTTCATATTTGAAGAGCTTCCAGGAAAAAGGGAGTAACATCGAAATTTTTAAATATGTGACTTTGGTGAAAAAAGTAATTTTGAAGCATTTATTTACAACTTGCTTTGTACTTTTGTTAATCTCTTATGTTTTATGATTATAATTACCTATGTTACAAGACATACAGTACATCTAATTATTATGCGCATTTAGTATAATTATTACCTTTACGCATATTTTTCTTTAAACATTGCGTCTTGTTTCATTTTGCGCACCAATATTAGTGCGAAAATTACATCTTCGTACTGCATGTGTAAAAAAAATGAAGCACTGGCACTTACTTCACACACTACTGGAAGAAATACAATATTCATTGTTCAAATGTTTTTACATTGCACCATCTAATATAGACACTCTTAGTTTCCGTAAAGACATGATATGATGCACGTGGTATATTGTGTTCTTCGACTTTATTAGCACTAAATCTGTTGCAAAGAATTACGCCACTTCTGAAATTATTATAAGCTTGACCCCCTATGCCACTATGATCTTCTTTCAAAATTACATATATACTGTAAAATAAATTTTGTCTTTCATATAATTTGTTTATTATTGTAGCCATCAAAGTTACTATACTAAAAGCCAGGTTATGGACCTACTAAACGGGAAGTAGTTGGCAGGGCGAGAGGAAAGTGCGGGTTAGAGAAGTAGCCTCTGCAGTGATGACACGTTGAGTGTGGGGGGTAGAGGGGGAAAAGGAGAACGGAGCTTTTCATTGGGCCTCACGTGAAAATGTCGTCTGCTAACGAAAATCTGGCAACGGAATCACGGAGACAGTGTAGCCAAACTTCCCAGTTCATTTGCAGTACCACGTGCATTACAAGTCGCATTTCGTACCAGCGCCATTAGCTCGTGCTTTCTTAAAATCGTAATTTTAATTACTAATATTGTTGATAGTGTTATCGAGAACTATATACAGTAATTATTTTAAACATATCAGTGACAAACGCTGAATACGCTTTGAATCTCGCGCCACTATGTGGCAACAGAGCTTATAAGGAAAGCAACAGAACGTTGCTTCCGGTTTAGTCGGTTCATAACCTGGCTTTTAGTATAGGCTAGACCTCTGCTTTCTCACGGAAACGGCCGACCGGAGCTCGCCAATCAGTCTTCGGTCGTGAAGACGGCAGCCGGAATATGATTCGCTCGAGCGCATGCAGTCGAGGAAATATATCTGATAAGTTCCAACGTTTGGTCTGTCGGTCGCGAGCACTACAATTACATCACCTTTCAATACCTGATACCCAAAGTAGCCTACCTAAGACAGTTACAATTTGCTTTTATTTCAGATTGCACGAAAAGGAGGAGATATTAGAACATTTAAATAAGAAGAAAATGATTTTTAAATAACCCAATAATTCTTTAATCGAAATAATGCTTCGTATTATCAATAATCATATCAGTAATAAAATTGTTTAATATACCTTAGTAAATGTGTGATTGAATAAAAAGAACAGAGATTTTTTGATGCGTCTCAAATTTCTTGAAAAGAAGACATAATCTATTTCTGTCACCGTATTTAATAAAAAATAAATCAAATATACAAGTTCACTATACTTTAAAAATTTTGCAATAGTTTATATTAAGAGATGGTTAATCGTAGACAATAATTGACATTGGAGGTACTTATGGTAAGATGGATGCATCTTCTATTATTCCACATTCAACCACCATATCACGAAATATCAAGGATGGAGCAAACAAAATTCGTGCTGAAGTTATTCCAAAATTAGAAGAATTAATGAAAATATCGCCATTTGAATTTAAAATTCATAATTTAGTTCAGTGTTATCTAGAATTTCCTCTTTGGTTTCTGTAACGTATATTTACTTGTGCTGTGACATGACGAATACAAGTATTACAAAATATTATAACTGTTCAGTTCAACTAGAGCAGGTCTGCTTAAGGATCGCGCTCTCCGAGTCGACTTACGGCTGGAAAGCGGAATGTAGATATTGGCTGCGCTCTGTAGCAGGGTGGACGGGAAGAAGGGGTGATCTCGTACAAAATGTACACAAAAGGAAGTACTAGTACTAGTGTTCATGAAATTAATTGCCGTTCAGTGTTTATAAAACTATCTTGGATTATTATTAATTAATACAGAAATATTTATTTTACAGAAGTAATAGAAACTCTGTAGCTACCTAAATATACAATATCATTTTGCTATATTTTTATTTATCAGTACATCAAAACGGGGTTTTATGCTGTTGGCAGCTGAAAGGAATAGTACTGATCGTAATGAAACATCAGCTGTTCGATGTCTGCCTTTATTAAAGTTGATAATAGAAAACAGTTGCTCACAAATATACATGTTGAACCAAACATAGCAATAATTTTCACAACCAGCGTGTGTAGTCGTGAATATTATTGCTGTGGTTTAGTCTTGTAAAATTCAACCAGGCTAGTAGTATTATTCAAACGGTCTTTAGCCCTTAGGCCACATTGAAGATCAATAAGTTCAAGCTGTAAATCGTATGACACTGTTTCAAGTTGTGTTGAAGGAATTTATTATGATAACTTTGAACTTCTTTCTTATTAAGACAAGATCTTGGAACCTAGAATTAAATTCATTTTGAATTTCAATTAATATTTGCACAAAATCGTTTAACATGGCTTCATCACGAGCAGTTTCTTTCGTTGGAAAGTGAGCCATATTACCTTACTGACTTACGAAGAGTGTAAGTTTACGACTAAAATCCCATAATTTATTCAACACTAGCCGTACCCGTGCGCTCCGCTGCACCCGTTAGAAATAAATATAAAGTAATTACATAATTAAAATAGGACGTTTGATTCAGGGAACATTCGTGTTTGATAGAAGGATAAATCGCTTAATATGTTACTTAATTTAAATTGCATCCAAATAATTAAAATGCGATCATTTTGGTCCAGAGACACTCATTTGGTGCAATGACAATTCCTTTAACATGTTTCTTAATTTTTATTACATGCAACCATAGTTTATATATAGTCATTTGGTATTAATATGTAGTATTGCTACTTACTATAGATAATAATGGTGAAATACGTTGTGTATTTGCCTTATTATAGGTTTCTGATAACGTAATTATCCATCATGTATGGCTCAAAAAGTATTATGCCTAAAACATTCTCTTTAATTTCGTGAAATATAAATGAGAAAGTGTTTAATTTTTGCAAGTTCCTATAAGTACACGTAAAAAAATTTCCTCTTTTTTTTAACCTTGTCTGGTTTTCGAGCATTTCAGATATCTTCATTCCTTTAAAATATTTTCCTGAACGTAACACGATTTGAAACGATGGTCCTCACATGGCCTATCGTAAAACTTTTCACGATGGTCATGTTGATAGTGAGTGAATTGCGAAATGATAATGTGAAATTATTAGTAATTTGTACCACAGGAAGTGTCTAAAAACACTCAAACATGAGAGAAATCCACAATTTAACTTGCATCATGCCAGAAATTTATAAACAAATAACATTGCAGACCTGTTATACAGGCTGTCCCATTTATCTTATGTAAATATTATAACCTGTTTTGTTTGGAAAGGTATTGGAATTTTTACTTTTTAGCGTCATTTTAGAACGAGGGGCTAACAAGAGTATGGAGATTTGGTGCATGTAACTACATTATGGTACAAGATACACATGACGACATCAATTTTTCAAATAGCACTACATACTTCAATCATGTTTCATTATTTACACATATTAAGACGAGTTCAAAAATATATCAATGTCACCATTCTAATCAATAACAACAAAACGAAATAAAAACGTACTTCCAATGTGATAATGTTATGCTTTGAGAGTCACAGAAAATGTTCCAAATGGTGACCATTCACATTAATGCACATTCGAAGGCGTTCCCCGAAAGACCGTATGACTGCCGGGCATGTTGCTGGCTGAATGGATACACATGTCTGTCGAATGCGTTGCTGCATGTCGTCTGGTGTTGTCAGAATGTTCTGGTACACACTGTCCTTTACAGTTCCCCACAGGAAGAAGTCGAGTGGCGACAGGTCCGGAGAACGTGCAGGCCACTGTACGTGGATTGTGGCATCGACAGTTGTGGTTTGTTTACATGTTAAGGCAGTAAACACACAACACACGACGTGTACGGACGTCACTCGTCTTTCGTTTTGTGTAAGGTAATGCACAAGACGAATGGGGGCACCACAACAAACTGCACATTCTGATGTCATTCATTTTGCATTTTGTGTTATTGAATGGGAAGGTGACATTGTGATAAATTTTTGAACTCGTCTTAATGTGTGTAATCAATGTAACGTAGTGCTATTTGAAAAATTGATGACGTCACTTGAATCTTGTACCATAATGTAGTTACATGTACCAAATCTCTATATTCATATTAGCCCCTCGTTCTAACATAATCTCAAAAACAAAAATTATAATACCTATCCAAACAAAAAAGTTATATGTGCACAAGATAAATGGACACCCTGTATACTAAATGTTTATCCTTATATTTTGAATGAAAACTTCAGATCTTAGAATTCTTTTGATGTTAGTCAAACTATTATAATGTCAATTCGTGTACCTAGGTTATAATTGAAAATCATTGTATGAGATCAAATGAAATTACTGTAATTAGAAATAATTAGTTGAAAATACACTGGATTATTTGCACTCTTAAGAAAAGATCTATTTGTCCTACTGGTTACTTATTCTGATTCATATTTTATGAAGAAAGAAAATGAAGGATCCAAATGACTTATTGGAAGCTCATTCCACGATCAAAGCAATATTAAATACAACAAAGAGGAAGACAGTAAAAAAAAAAAATAAATAAAATTCACCATAATTCCGGTTTTTATATTGATACTAAGTACCTTGAAATACATCTTTATTAAACATAAGCTAGAATATGAGAGATTACTCAGTTTAATGATTCTGGACACTTGTGAAATATTAAACTACATTTATATTCCGCTACGTCTGTTCTATCGACATATTATTAGGTTGGTGCATAATTCCGTAGCGATTCTTCAAAAGTTTATTGAACACATCAGATACACATAAGAGAGAAGCTAATCATCGTCCATATTATTCTCCTTCACTATTTAAAACAGTCTGCCAAATCTGAGTAGTGTTTTCGATTCCTCGCGTGTAGAAATGGCGTGGGTTTGAGTTAAAGAATTTAAGTCATGTTCGGAGCGCATTTTCATCCGGAAAGGAATTTCTTGGAAGATTGTTCGATAGAGAGCGGAACAAGTGAACATCTGAGGGCGCAAGATCAGACGAATAAGGTGGGCGCTGAATGACTTCAGAACCGAACTCCTGGATAGTGTTTTGTGTCAGGTTAGCAGGATGCAGACGGGCGTTATCGTGGAGTAGCATCACTTCACGCAGTTTTATTGGTCTTTTTCTTGGGTTTCGTGTGCAAGACGTCTCAGTTGGTGGCAATAAATGTCGTCATTGATGGTTACACCTCGGGGAAGAAATTCGTAGTACAACCTCGCAGTTCCACCGAATACATAACATTATCTCTTGTAGATGCTCGCTGACCTTTGTATCGGGAGTAGCTTTCTTGTTCGGGCTCAACCATTCCTTTCTTTTCCTTACGTTAACATTAAGACATCTTTTTTCTTGACCAGTAACGATATTGGATAGGAATTTTCGATGTTGTTCACGAGCCAATCGATAATAATAATAATAATAATAATAATAATAATAATAATAATAATAATAATAATTATAATAATAATATTATTATAAAATAATAGTTATTATTATTATGATTAGTATTTGTTTATTTATTTATTTATTTATACTGGCAGAGTTAAGACCGTACACTTGACCTTAGGTCACAAAGTATGCAAGCAATGAAACTGAGCAAAAAGTTAAGCGTCAGAATACTAACATATTACAAAAAATAATAGGAAAACAAAATCGACACTAAACAATACTAAAATAATAGAATAATAGGAAAAAGAAAGGAAAATACAGATCTAAATATGCGAATATAATAAAAGAAACTCAGTACAAATAGTTAACAGGGAAAACGTAAGGAAGAATACAACAAATTGAATGTAATAAAATAATAAAATAGAACAAAATGAGAACGTTATATAAAATGCACAATGAAAATTGTATGATAATAAATTCATCTTGTGATCAAGAGAACAAGGAAAAGGAAGAAAGAGAAATACATATACACAAACTATCGCAGAGAAAAGTGTTTGTAATTGAAAGGAATCTGAATTGGAAAATATATTTTTGAAAGTAGATAATGTCCGACAGTCCCTGACATGTTGCGGTAGAGAGTTCCAGAGATGAGCTGCAGAGATGGTGGAAGATCAAGAATAGTAGGATATTCATGTTTTCGAATGGAGAGTGTGATATGATGTTGTGAGCGAGTATCTATTTCGTGATATGAGACAAGTGTTGAAAACGAGAAGCTAAGTAGCTAGGGTTAGAGTTATGAAGGTTATTGAAGAGTGACGTGAGAGAGTGAATAGCTCTTCTCTCTTTGAGAAGGACCCAGGACAGCATATTTAGTGAAGGAGGGATACGGTCAGAGCTACGGACGTTGCAAATAACCCGAACACATGCATTACGAACAAGCTGTTGTCCGTCAGTCTCATGTTAAGGTCAGTGTAGTGTGTCACAGTAATCAAAATGAGGCATCAAGAGCGACTGTACCAAAGTTTTCTTGAGAACCAATGGAAGGAAATTTCAGATTCTCTTTAGTGCGTGAATCTTCATAAAAATTATTTTCATGTGCGTGTGATTTGAGTATTCTAACTTAAGTACTTGTCCATTTAAATTCCTAGATTTTACCTTAGCACTGTAACTGATACTAGTTTCATTCATTTTAACAAGAGATAATATGATATATCTACAGTGTTTAATAGATTGTGATATGTCATTTATGTAGATTGTGAAAGTAGAAGTCCAAGAACTGAACCTTGTGGTACACCTGCAACTATGGTATGCCAGAAAGAAAAATGATCGCAGACCCGCACACATTGTTGGTGTACTTGAAGGTAGGAGGTAAACCAGGAAACTGAATTTTCTGATAGATTAAGGGGTTGAAGCTTGCATAGTAACAGATTTATGTCAACTGGGTCAAAGGCTTTGCTGAAGTCAAGAAGTGTCTAAATAGTGAATTTTTGTTTGTCAGAGGCTTCCCGTATGTTTTCCGTAACGTTAATTAATGCTGTACTTATGCTATGTACAGTTCTGAAGCCTGGTACACGTGAAGTAAATTGAGTTCGTTCAAGCAGTCCGTCGATAATTGTTTGTAAACAATACGTTTCAGTGCTTTTGACAGGGTGTCCAGGATGCTTATAGGCCGATAATAATCATTTGGGTTTTAAAAATTATTATTTTTAGGAAGGGGATATACAAAACCTTTCTTCCATAGTGTCGGATATGTCGAGGTCATAAGCGAGGCATTAAAAATGTATGTCACAGTTGGCAATATTACGTCTATGATTATATGCAGTAGAACAATGCTGATGCAATCAACTCCTTCAGCTGTTGTACTTATCCGTTTTATAGCTTACTTCACGTCTAAGTCTGTTACGTATGTGAAGAAAAATTTTTCGCTCGTTTGACAGGTAGCTTGCAGTAGTTCATGCATTGTCTGTTCTTTCTTCTTGTGGTCAATTTTTTTGTGAATGTATCGTGATAATATGGTCATTAAGAGCGTCCTGTGACATAGTAAAGTAGTTTGCTTGTTCCTTCTGTCTCCCTATGCCCATTGTTTTCAAGTCTCGCCATAGTGCTGATGGGATTGAAGATCTTCCAATAATGTCATGCATGTGTCGAAGTTTCGAATTTATTATTTGTTGGGTAACATTGTTACGTAATTGTTTGTACTCAGATTGCCGTCAGATGTGGTCCTTCTTTATTTACGGTAAGCTGCGTCACGTTCAGTCATCATAGTGCGTATTGAGGAGGTTAACCATGAGGCTGCTGGTCTTTTCACTCGTTTCGATTTAGTGGTGCGTATTTATCGTGAAGTAGGGTAACGTAATCATTAAAAATCGGAACCTTGTCATCTAGAGTGGGAGTATTCCAAATTTTGTGCCAGGGAATCATTATTGCGTCTGATATTAAAGTTGTCTAGTCAATGCGTCTTGGGTATCCATATAATTGGAGGGCATTTGAGGGAATAGACAAGGTAGATTATATCATGCGCCGAGATTCCCTGTGCAAGGTGTTTGTCCGTGTGTCAGTAATTTGTCCCGGTTTGTGGTAGCCATTATGTTCAGTAAAGTATCAGAATGCAGAGTAAGGTGAGTAGGATTGTGGAGAAGAACTGTCAAGTTGCATGCTTGGAACCAGTGAGGGAAGTGGGAAAAAAAAAAACCAGAGGCAGTATGCTACCCCAAGATTTTCCCCTGGCATATTTCGATTTAAAAAAGCATACCCTCTCTCTAACAACATACACAAACATGATGTATACAATGAATTGTTTCGTGCATTCAGTACCGTGAATCTTTGAAGCTTACGCAACACATTAAATTTCTTAATAAAATAATTTCAAGTTACTTCAGTTATACGAGGCGCATCCAGAGAGCAAGTTTCCATATTTAAAAAAAAAAGAACACACACCTTCAGAAAAACATTTATTGGCAACAGGTACAGCCATGTTTCAGCTATTTTTCAACATAGCCACCATCAGAATTGAGACACTTGTCGTATCGTGGGATCAACTTTTGTATCCCTCTGTCGTAGAACTCTGCCGCCTGTGAATGGAACCAGCGTGTGACAGACGTCTTCAGCTCTTCGTCGTTGCCAAAACGCTCACCGGAGGACAGGAATTTCTTGAGGTGCAAGAAAACGTGAAAATCGCTGGGAACAAGATCAGGACTGTAGGGTGGATGATGAAACAATTCCCAGCCAAATTCCGTCAAAACAGCTGCTGTGCGCCGAGCCATATGCATTGTTATGGAGGAGCACAACACCTGCAGTAAGCATTCCACGCCTCTTGTTTTGAATGGCACGTCGTAATTTTCGCAGTGTTTCACAGTAACGGTCAGCGTTCACTGTTTCACCTCTTGGAAGGAAGTCAATGAGCAGAATGCCCTTCCTGCCCCAGAACACCGTGCACATCACTTTCCGTACCGACAGCGTCTGTTTGAATTTCGTCCTGACCGGAGATCCACTATGCCGCCTATGCATTGACTGCTGCTTGGTTTCCTGGCCGGGGTGAAGTGCGAAATCCAAGTCTCATCGCCCGTGACGATCCTGTCGAGGAACTCGTCGCCGTCTTCGTGATACCGTTGCAGAAATGTCAGTGATGCTCCTAAACGTTGCATTTTGTGTTCGGGTGTCAGGTTTTTCGGCACCCACCTGACACACACTTTTTTGAACAGCAGGTGCTTAGTGACAATCTCATGCAACAAGGATCGCGATATATGCGGAAAATGGCTGCTCAGCTCCGTAATCGTGAAGCGACGGTTCTCCATGATGCACTGCCGCACCAGCTCAACACGATTATCATTGATGAGGGACGGTCGCCCACTGCGCTCTTCATCATGGACACTTTGACGACCTTCGGAAAACTGCCTACACCAGCGACCCACCATGAGCTTACTCATGCTGTTCAGCCCATAGACCTGACAGAGCTGCCGATGAATTTCAATTGGCGCAATGCGGCGGCGGGTGAAGGAATAAGAGCTTCCGTTTCGGACCACTGCTGCCACGCTACTGGCACCAGGCGGGACCTGTCCGGCTGGCATATGATTGATACGTCATAGATCTGTTACACATGCGCAATTGACACGGCTATTTACGTTTACCTTCAAGGAGAAAAATCGGGAAAATTACTTTCTGGATGCGCCTCGTATATTATATTATTTTGCAAAGTCCATTGAGACTTATCATTTAAAATAATGTTAAAGGTTCAAAGTGCCTTACTTAATTATTGTAAAAAGTGTAAAAAAATAAAAACGTCAGTCACCAAATTGGCAACAATGGCCACCACAAGCTACAGACCACAGCCTTATATACTTGAAATACTCCTGTTGTAAGCTTTCCAGGGGTTGGCTTGTCAAACGTGTCTAAATATACGTTGAATACAGTTCCAGAAGGCTGTGGTGTAGATTTACGAAGCAAACGGATAGTACTCTTTGCCGTGAAGAATTGTATAAAGAAATTTTTACGAATCACATTTTTTCAGTGACGGTACATCATTTTTCACTAACCGTATATTTTCTGGCCATAGAATCCAGTGGCGGTATTCCATACCGACGCATACCTTCTCACTTTTCTCACTGCTTGGAGCATCGTCAAACTTTCGTCATGCAGTTCGATTGGGTGGCAAGCATTTTTGTATTTAGGTCGCCCATGATAATTGCGTGTTCATAATGAAGCAGATGATTTAATAAGGATTCTTCAATATCTGTTATTCTATTGATAGCCTATTAGGTGGTTGTTATATTACGCAAACGAGACATTTTTTTAAAATGTGCAGTTACTTCAATAAAAAGAATTTCAAAGGCTGCAGAATACTCACTAGGGGCGACTTGAAACACATTGACGAGAGTAGATTCTATGAGGATGCTGTGCAGCTGCCCTGGAATACGATCTAGACTGCACGCTCAGTGGGTGACAAAGTGCGCATTTTTAACGGCCTTATTGTGTCACTGTACGACAAGCACGCTCCTCGGGAAAGTAAACGTGTCAAAAGATGGCTAACACCACGGATGATAACTAATATAAAAGACCTGATGACCGACAGGGATGTTGCTTACCGAAAATATAGATGGGATAAAACTGATGACAAACTAGGAAATTACAAACGACTAAGAAATATAACGAATCAAGAAATTCTAAATACCGAACTGAAATATATCGACGGACTAATTGATTCAAATATAAACTCTAGGCACATGTGGAAAAATATTAATTCAGTAGTATTTGAAAATACAAAAGCACAGACACAACAAATCAGTATCTCATTAGAACTCCTCAATGAACACTTCACTGCTCCGCCAACTAACAGTATTGATCATACGACACAGCGATAGATAATGGCAGAATCTCAGGTAGTTGACCCACTCAGAGACAGATTTTATTTTTCATACGTTACACCTACTGACGTGAAGAAAGCTCTTAAACGCAACAAATCCAAAGCGACATGTTCTGACGACATTAGTATCGCAATGATAAACAAACTTATTGACGTAATCTTACCAACACTGACACACATTTTCAACGCTTCGCTGACTACATCCATTTTTCCTAAAGCTTCGAAATATGCTTTTGTATGCCCTGTACCCAAAGTTAAAACGCCTGCTACTCCCAAAGACTATCGACCTATTAGCATTCTATCTAATTTGTCGAAGGCGTTAGAGATAAGAGTACACAGACAACTCACTGACTACCTAAACAGAAATGAACTCCTGGACACATATCAGTCAGGTTTTAGGACTCGACACAGTACAGCGACTGAACGGTTGGAAGTAACGGAAGACATTCGAAAAGCTATGGACGAACGTAAAATTACAATACTGACACTACTAGACTTCAGTAAAGAGTTTGACACTGTAAATATCGACTGACTAGAAAATTACGATAACTCCAACTACCAGAAAGCACAGTTTCTTGGTTCTCCTCTTAGCTCAGCGAACGTCAGCAATGTGTTTCTATTGGAAGTCGAACTTTCTCTTCGCGTATCGTTGATTCTGGAGTACCACAGGGATATGTCCTATCACCACTACTATTCACTATTTACGTAAATGACATCCCTTCGACTCTACAGAACTGTAATCATCACCTTTACGCAGACGATTTACAAATCTATACCCATACAACCCCTGACTCAATGATGCAATACGCAATCTTAACGAGAACCTTGAATCTATATCTGCATGGGCCAGGAAGTTAGGTTTGACTCTCAATGCAAGAAAATCACAAGGAATTCTAGTGGAAAATCAACGTCTGTTATGCAACAACAATAATCCCTTTTGCTTTCTGTGTTAAATTCCTTGGAGTTTACTTCGATACGCATTTAAACTGGAATAACTAAGTAACTCTTATTATCGAAAAAGTGTTTCCATACTACATTCCTTAAACAGCATTCGAAAATTTCTCACGCTGTAACTTAAAAAATACTATTGGAAATACTAGTAATGGCCCACTTTGATTATTGTGAGTTTCTACTAACTGACCGCAATGTCAACCAGTCGCAAAAATTACAACGTGTTAATAATTCTTGTGTTCGCTTTGTCTGTGATTTTCGTCGCGCTGACACTTTACCCCATCCTTCCAAACTCTAAACTCGCTACGGCTTAACGAACGTAGAAATGTTCATTCCGTTGCTATTCTTTTCCAAGTCCTTCACACCGCTATACCTACCTACCTCATCTCCAGTTTCAGTTACCTGTCATCGTATCACAATCTCTTCACACGCACGCAAAATAGCTGCACACTAGCCATAGAAACACATAAGACATCATCGTATTCTTCATTATACATAATCTCGCTATCGCGCTTGTGGAATACCCTACCCAATGACATCAGAGACTGTCGGAATTTAACAGTGTTAAAGAACAAACTCATTAAGCATTTTCTTACTACGTAGAGTGCCATGCAGTGAACTGAGTAGGTCTATAGTAACTCATTGCAAATGTTTCGAAATTGTTACTGTTTTGGTACGCTTTACATTAGCACAGTCAGGTACTTCCAGATATTTAATCATTTTTCTTAATCACTAATATATTACGTAAACAATATACACTATTAATACCTTATGTACCCATGTGATCTTATCTTCATACTAGTTTATATATTATGTATACACACATAAATAATTTATACATATACATATACATATATATACACACACATATATATACATATATATATATATATATTATTTCTCTAATTCCTTTTGCATTTGTGTATTTTGTATTTGTATCTGCAATTTTACTACTAGGGTCTATTTCTTATTTCATTATCTCTGCATTTATTTCTTGTATATGTCTATTTGTATTCTGGTGGTGTGGTAGAGAAGGCCTGATGGCATTAACTCTGCCAGATTATATATTATAATTTTGGGTTGTAGATCTGATGTAACGTATGCTCTGACATCTTCACTACCTTTATTACGCAATAACGTGTAGCCGCCTATGTTGACTGGAGTGGAACAAAGGGAAGGTTTTAACCAAGTCTCGGTTAACAATAAGGCATGGAGATAAAATGGAGAATATATGTCATAGAACTCGTCGAAGTGGGCTAATTGGATTTGAATGTTAATGTGGGCCAGCTGTAGTGCGCGAGGGTGGAGAGAGAGAGAGAGAGAGAGAGAGAGAGAGAGAGAGAGAGAGAGAGAGAGAGAGAGAGAGCGAATTTTAGAAGGCTGGTTTGTACCTGAAAGTTATTGACTGAAGGGCGTGCACTATTGTTTGGGGGTGAACAGGGGTCGTTGCAGTCCATAATGCCAGAAACTAATATAGCGAACCATTTCTGTTCCTAATAGTAATTGTTGCCAACTTGAAATCCACTCTAAGCCAAGAAAGCATACAAAGTAACACGACTGAATCACTGCAGTTCATTCTTGCGGGCGACTCGCCTCTTCGTATAGCCTGTCTTCACAATTATTGCGTCATCATGTGTCCATGCGTTGTGCAGACCGTACTGTGTGTTGCACTCCTTCAACAGTTGATGTCGCACATGAGTCAAATCTTCTCTCAATACAACTCCAGAATTTTTTTAGCATTTTTGTTCTTGTTCATTATCTGTCGTTTCCTGTAGCTGCAGAATTTTACTATAATTGGTCGCGGTCGCTCGTCACTTTTCTCCCTACTCTATGGCTACTGTCGATAGCGTTCACATTCAACAGTACAACAATTTTCGTAGCCAATCTGCCGCTATTTCAGACGATTCTTCTTTCACTCCGAAGATAGGCCTATGGAGACACTGTCGCCGTTGGTATTGCTCCAGGTCGTCGATTTGTAACTCCAGTTCTTCAATCTTCTTGTCCCTCTCCTCCAGAGACTCCTTCAGACTCTGGATACAGCGAGCCATGACACACTTTGAACTGAACACCCAGTATATATAATTTCCAGTTAAATGAATATCTTGGACTTACGCACAGGTGCAGTAAAAAAGATCTTCGAATAGTATAGAAGAGTAAAGAGTGTGGTGTCGACCTCGTTGGCGAGTTGGTATAGCGCTGGCCTTCTATGCCCAAGGTTGCGGGTTCGATCCCGGGCCAGGTCGATGGCATTTAAGTGTGCTTAAATGCGACAGGCTCATGTCAGTAGATTTACTGGCATGTAAAAGAACACCTGCGGGACAAAATTCCGGCACATCCGGCGACGCTGATATAACCTCTGCAGTTGCGAGCGTCGTTAAATAAAACATAACATTAACATCAAGAGCGTGGTTAGCTACTATCCGCCTTTTTGAACTTACCTTCGATGACGAGCAAGCAAAAATGCACATATGGCCACCCGCTCATTATTGTGATTTGGCTTACAGCATGCGGTACCCATAAACCTGATTCTTGAACCTTGCAAATTGAATGCCAATGTTGCACGGTTGTGGAATGGTCACAGTTCATCACATTTGCCAGTTCTCGGATACACTGACGTGGATCATTTTGGATTAATGTGTTTAAACGGTCTTCATGAAACCCCGAAGGTCTTCCTGAACGTGGAGTGTCTCTAATGTCAAAACGACTCTCCTTCAAACGAGAAAACCATTTTCTTGCCGTGATCTCTCCGATAGCATTGTCCCTATATACGGCGCAATTGTTTCTGGACGCCTCCGCCGCTTTCGCCCTTCTATTGAACTCAAAAAGAAGAATATGTCGGAAATGTTCCACTTTCTTCACTTGACACTCCATTTTCTAGCGTCCACGGCTTCACTCACTGTCCGCAAAAATGAAAACTTCAATATGTAAACTCAAGCACAAGAATTGAATTTCAAATATGACAATCGATAACTAAACCCATAGCAACCGGAGTACCAACACACGAAACAAAATCGCTACGAACTTATGCACCAGAACGACAAAATTATAGGTAAGGTAATAACTGCCTCCCATTGGAGGTAGCCCAGAAGGACTCAGTATACTCTCCTACATGAATTTTGCAATATTAAATGTTTATATAAATTTTGTAGAAAGAAAACTAAAATAATCATATATGAATAGAAAGTGAATAAAAAAAATTAAACAGAGTGAATATGATGACTCAGAATTTGGCAAGAGCGTTTCAAAACTGAAGTTATAATGTCAGCAGTAAGTGTCTGTGGTAGTTCAAAAGTCTTCCTGAAGCGTTCAAAGAACTTGAGAATCACACCACGAGCTCCAATAAAGAGACCAATCACCTCAATGTCTTCAAGCTGGTATTTTGCTTTGAAGTAATCAACTGTTGGCAGATAAATGTTGATCTTTTCTTGATTGACATCCTCCGGCTGGCTACTCCCCGTTTCAATCCTTATGGTAGGATCAATTATATATCGTGAAGTCGAGATACTTATTTCGTTTAATCGTCAAAGCAGATGCAGCGGCTGACCCAGCGAGTATGGATGTTTTGACTCCGTTAAATGTTGTCTTATAATTTACAACTTTTTTTTATGTAAAGTCGCGTTGTACTGGTAACTTTAAGTTGTGTGCTGACATCTGCTCTTTATGTAGTACTGTCTTTTATTTGGTTATTTAACGACACTGTATCAACTAGATTGTTTAGCATCGATGGTATTGATGATAGCGAGATAGTATTTGGCGAGACGAGGCCAAGTTAAAAAAATAAAAGAGATTTTGTTTACTGCTGTCACGTACCATAAACAGAGTCTTTAGATTTATTACACCATATTTTCTTAATGATTTAACAACTAAGCCAGCAATGCATACAATCACATTTTCACGATATTCTATCATTGAAAATGATGTAAGATTGAGGGAATTGCAGTCAATGTCTGGAGTTGAAAGTTCTAAAGAGTCATATCGCCTCTGATTCTCAGAACACTGAGGATTATTATTACAGTGCGTTAGGTGTTTGGAAAATACCATTGGTATTTAGACATTTTTAGCGGACATCCCTCTCTTTGTAATATAACTTAAATAAATTATTTACGTATAATAATTTCTTCCGTGCTATAGTGCATATATTTTTTCTTATATCCACATTCGCGAAGGTACAACGGAAGCTGTAGTGCATAATGCAGCTGCCTCCATGCCAGGATGGACAGATAAAATGTGTGCACCACATAATACTACTAGCCCACGTGTAAAACTGGACTAATTAAAGCCTCACCAAGGCAAGTTCTTAATAATAATAATAATAATAATAATAATAATAATAATAATAATAATAATAATAATAATAATAATAGTGCAAATAAAACTTCCCCTAGTACATAAGGTAAGAGTAACACTAATGATATGAAAAGGGATAAAATTATAAAATATGAAAGTAATAGGAATATAAGCCCTTATAACTATTATAAAATGAATCAAATACCGTTTTATGAGTAACTTAGAAAGAAGAGCTGTCTATGTATAAACTGTAATAATTACGGTAAACGTCAGCACATATTTTCTTCAAAGTAATGAGTTCGACGTATTGTTCCACCTAGTATTATTTTGGTACTCCATAGAATGATAAAAGCAATATCGTGTAAAGGCAAATACATTCACGGATCATGACCTGCAGCCTTTTAAATGTGAAGCCCGTACGACATCCCGCTGCTCAAATTGTGAAGTTCTTCTCTCACTCTAATAATTCTAAAAGCCGCGCTGCTTCTGTTACACTCTACACACATCATATTTAATGAGGATTGGTGCAAAATCTGTGTAATATTCTTCGCATTTAGTCAGTACATCATGAAATTTAACATGTATAATATACATTTAGGCATTTATCACTAAGCTTTCATGAGTGAGTTTGGTGTTTAGTTAACAGAAAGGTTCATTTATATGGCTTGCATGCGTATCTCTGTCATTGTCTGCATAAAGAAATCCGTTGCCTTTTAGCTTAACAGCCTCAGGGAGGGAAATTCCGGATTTCGTTCTTTCCCATAAAATATTGCTATACTATGCAAGAGAAAGTACTTAGGTCGCCCACTTTCAATGCTCCACGTGTAATTTCATCTTCGTTATTTATGCGAAGGAATTTCATAAATTCCATACATATTTTATATGAAGTGGTTTAAGAAACTTGGCGAGTTCCACATTGCAAGTAGGGGAAAATGAATTTTAAGCATTCGTTAAACTACTTCTCTGCAATATTTCAGCTCTTTAGAAAAAAACCAATTCACACACAATATAAAAACAGGAGTATCGCATAAGAGCACTATTTCTGGTTACGAATCTCTAGACAAAAGTGGATATATTGCATTGAATAATTCAGGAAATATTTATCTGCCTTAAGGTAGGCTATATGTACACCTTTACATACAAAAAATTTTGTTTTGCATAATTTTGCTCTGTAAAATTTTTATACAATTGAGAATGGTACCAGAAAGAGAATGAAGTGAACAGATCTCTTGAAATTATATCTAAATTGTTTATAAAAATTATTTTGTTTATAATGTTGACATACAACTTGAAACATGATAGCTCATGCAGTTTTTAAGATAGAGCCACATTTTTTTTTTACTGTTTTATAGCTAAAACTATTCTTTAGTGCCTGACATAGAGCTATTTTTTATTTTCATTTACATTAATTAAATATTACCATATATGTAAGTTATACTAATATTTTATGTTGCATATATCAGGTAAAAGTCCATAGATAATTATTAACTACATTAATGTTATTTTACTCATTGTCAGGCACTAGGGGACATTTCAAGCTTCAAAATGACACCAATATCTTCTTGGTATCACCATATTTGACTGAGATATCATGTTTAAAAGAATTAAATATTCTAACATTACTATTTATAGGAAATGAGCCACAAACTTTCAGAGCCTAGAAGACTGCATCATCATATGTCACCCCTTAAGCAGCTTCATGTCGGTCCTGTTTCAGCTTCTTTCTGCTCTCAAATACCTCTTCCTTGTTTTAACTTCAGGTGTTGAATGTTTTTTTGGCATTTTTGTCCTTATTTTCCATTGATGCAACAAATCCTGCAATGGTGTCTGTCTCAGGATTAATGCTCATCCTCCTCAGAATTTTAATTTCTCCTTTTGGACTCTTATTAAAATGACGTACAACATCACTGACACACAAATTTACAGTTTTGTGACTAACAGTAAAAGATTATAAATTACTTCATTATGTAAAAACGTGTTTTCAATCTAATGATCATGCCCTGATATCTATGCATTTATTTTGGGACTAGAAAGAAGTTTATTTTACAAGCAATGCTGGACGAGGGGATTGACTGCTACGAGGATCACTCAAAAAGTAATCCACAATATTTATTTAAAAATTACATTTTTATCCTACAGCTTTGCTATTTTCATAGAATGTAGATACATCCTTCAGAAACAATACGTCTCTTTTTTCACATAATCCACGCACCTTTCAACTGCCTTACGCCACCTTGGAATGAGGGCCTGTATACCTGCACGATAAAAGTCTAAACCAACACGTCTGAGCTACTCTCTGGCGCCACTCACGGGAAGGACTTAAATTAAATTTGAATACAAGGGGAAAGGATGTAGCCTATCTATGATTTCCATAAATTGCAAAGATTTAGAATAAAAAATAAATTTTAAATAGTGTTGTGCATTACTTTTGGAGTGATCTCGTCGAAGTGACCGTGGCTGATGACGCAGAATTTTGGAAAATGGGACTTATCTGAAAAACCATAAGGCATAAATCGAAAATTCTTATATCAAATTAAAGGGGAGAAAATTCTCTATTAAAATAGTCATATTTTGAATATTCTAATTTTTCATCATTTTTTGCGTTTTGTGGGTGTACATATACCTTACCGATATTAAAATTTAATTTTATGTTTCCTTCACTTTCATCAATTCAAAAATTGTATATACATTATACATTAGTTGTAGGCCTATAATATGTTCTATATACCCACCTTATATCTAGCTTGCAACTTATTTACTTACAACTGGATTTAAAGGAACCAGCAGGTTCATTGCCGCTCTCACATAAGTCCGCCATCGGTCCCTATTCTGAGCAAGATTAATTCAGTCTCTATCATCATATCAAAGACGTTGTATTTATAAATCTAGACACACAATTGTCGCCGGTATCGTGTACAAATTTGAAACCTCTCGCGCAGGTTCGCGCGACGCCATGTTTGGGGAGCACGAATGATTGTTTCTATAAAACATTCGGGGTTTAGAAAACACCATTGAGTATATAGACGTTTTCTTAGCGGATATCCCCCTTCACTGTAACATAAGTAAACTTATTTACGTATTTTCTAACGTATAATATAAAATAACAGAAGTAAATCGAAATAGGCTTACTGTAACTAAGCATTGCTTTAAATATAAATGCCTTATATTGCTCATAAATAGACTTATTAGTTTATTTCTATTTCCTATGACCGAATACATGAAATATTTTTACTTATGTTATTTTATATACTAGAAAATACGTAAATAATTTATTTAAATTATATTACAAAGAGAGGGATGTCCGCTAAAAATGTCTAAATACCAATGGTATTTTCCAAACACCTAACGCACTGTAATAATAATCCTCAGTGTTCTGAGAATCAGAGGCGATATGACTCTTTAGAACTTTCAACTCCAGACATTGACTGCAATTCCCTCAATCTTACATCATTTTCAATGATAGAATATCGTGAAAATGTGATTGTATGCATTGCTGGCTTAGTTGTTAAATCATTAAGAAAATATGGTGTAATAAATCTAAAGACTCTATTTATGGTACGTGGCGGCAGTAAACAAAATCTTATTTTTTTAACGAAAGAATAATAGGAGTCTTGTCATACCATCATCTGAGATTCTAGAAATATGCCGCTTAAGTTAAATAGTGATTATACAGGTGTTGACAGTTCAATGGCATATTACCACCCACTCTTACATCTTGTGAAAACATTGTGATCTAACAGTAGAACACTTGTACAATCTTTCTAAACTTATACCAACATATTTGAGAAAATGGATCCCAGGTTCCTCCCGAGAATCATATTTCAAACGTGTTAAACTGGCGTAGCTCAATGGGCTAATGCCTGCCGATCCGGAGTCGCGCTCGGACGCGGGTTCGATTCCCGCTTGGGCTGATTACCTGGTTGGATTTTTTCCGTAAGGCGAATGTGAGGTAATCTATGGCGAATACTTGGCCTCGTCTCGCCAAATAAGTTACTATCTCGCTATCATCAATACCATCGATGCTAAACAATCTAGTTGATACAGTGTCGTTAAATAACCAAATAAAAGACAGTACTACATAAAGAGCAGATGTCAGCACACAACTTAAAGTTACCAGTACAACTCGACTTTACATAAAAAAAGTTGTAAATTGTAAGACAACATTTAACGGAGCCAAAACTTTCATACTCGCTGGGTCAGCCGCTGCATTTGCTGTGACGATTAAACGAAATAAGTATCTCGATCGTCTGGACAGATATAATTTTGTCGTTTTCGCTGTAGAATCTATGGGCCCATGGTGTTCCGAGGCGAAGTTGTTAACTTCTGATATCGGCAAGTATTTATCATAACTTAACGGTGACTCTCGCTCTACGGCTTTCCTCCGCCAAAGAATTACTATTGCCATTCAACGAGGGAACGCTGTAAGTGTTATGGGGACTTTTCCAGAATCGAAATCATTGGAAGAAATATTCTATTTCGTGTAGAGCTGTAGATAGTTTATCGGATCCTTTAGTATTTTTGCTAATTTCTAGTTTGCCCCTTAATGAATTGTTTAATTTAAATTTCAAATTGAATTAAATTTCACTTTGTATAAAAAATTATAGAAATGAGTCATTCCACGTCAAATGGCAAAAAATTATACAAATTTTGACCTTGATATTTTTTATTGCGTTTATATTTTTCTTTTACAAACTCTATGGGTCTAATAAACCAACAAGTGTATTTTTATTTCCTCCTACGTCCACATGTTTTTAAAATATTGCATGTTAAAATTCGTTAAAAATTTCGCACAATGCAACTTTAAAGAGTCATATTTCTGAGGATATTGATGTTATTTATTTTTTTTTAATGCATTTAAAAGATTAAAGTACTGTCTTTCGTTAAATACTTACTAACTAATTTTAATACATAAATATTACAAATATTTTTTATGATTCAATATTTAGAAGTTAGGTATCAATGTGAAATAGCCGTATTAAAAATCTAAAAAAATGCTTACTAGGTGCACTGAAATATTCTTAATAATTCCAGAAAAAATCAGAATGGGATCTCCAATAGTTTAATGGAAATTTAATTACTTACAAACCAGTGTGTGGCGGTCGGTGCAGCAGCAGTGGACGGGAAGCCTTGAAGCGCGCTGGAGGTTTATCTGCGTTGGACGATCGAGTGAACGTTGGAACATTACATCCAGTACGGATCAAGTCACTCGAGGAAACACTGCTAATTTACTTGTTATGATATCTTCAAATATTTGTACATTATGCTTTTTAAACGTTTGTTTTCATTCACACTACTCTTTAAATTTTCATTCTCCTACTTTCTTTCTCGAAAGAAAATTGTTTTACTAAATATTAAGTTTTTGACAACAGAATGAAATAATGTAATTTTAATGTGCCAGTTATTGGTTTTAGATTGTATGTGGCCTGAAAATTTTCAGTGTGGTTTTTGTGCTTATTCAGTGGACAAAATATAAATGACACGCTAAAAATGTTTTTTTGTGTGTTTTTATAGGATCTTGTATAGGCTGGCTCTCGTGGCAGGTCTTTTAACAGTTCCTCCAATGCCATCATATGGATCTTTACCATGCGACGTTGCAAAAAAGTGTCATTCAGCGCTAATTCCTAATCGTATTCATGTAAGCAATCATTTTTAAATTCTTTTTGTTTTTGTATTGTGAACTTGATCCATCGAAAAAGTAGATGATTTTTTTCATATCATTGAATTCTTGGTTTAAGAAATTGATTGCTTCGGATTGAAAAAATGTGAAAGGAATCGGTGTCATGTTTCATGCTTTCTGAGATGACAACAACACTTTTGTGACGAATTACTGTATCTTCTTTGAAATATACTACGAAAGTATGTATTGTGGCTTGGCATTATGGCGTCAAAAATAAAATATGGCTGACTTTTGAAGGGATAACGATGGATTTTATACATGGAAAAACTTTACTTGCTAGGGAGCCTTTTACTTTTTGAAACTTTTCACGGGGGTACCGTATCGTTTTTGTTGTAGATTTATTTTCTTGATAGGTGATTCTATTGACATCAAACTCGTGTTTAATTCCTCAATAATACTGATTTCTAGCGCTGCATCCATAGAACTGCTAGAAGAAGTACTGGGATAATCACTTTCTCTGTCCGCATTTTCATTTGATTCATGTTTATTAATATCACAAGAACTACTGGTTTCACATATAAGTTGACCTGACTTATTCGGAAGTTGACAGCTTTTAAAGAAACGAATCAATATTCGCACATTCAAAGGATTCCTTTAAATTGAGCTTTATCAATAAATCGCGACTTACGCGTCTTAGTGTACTTTTCTTTTTAGGAAGGTCAAATGGATTTAAACACTTGTTATATATTACGCGATCTTTGCTGTCACTAATGTTGTATAGAAGTCACGTCACTCCGTGAAATTAAAACCCTGACTGATTACACTGATAAACAAGTGGTAGATATCTGAAGTGATGTTTACTGTTTATAATGTAATTTTTCATGCTGATTTCAAATCTGAAAACCGTTTTGCTCGGTCACGTCAGGTTTTGAAATTACCGACGAAATTTTATTTTTACATGGAACGCAGTCGAATTTCTTTGTCTTTTTCGTTATTCTTAATGCAATGCTGAAAATTTCGTCGTTTATGTTCTGTTGCATTAATATACTTTCATTTGTTTCTTTTTTACTTATTTTCATTGACAGTGACAGTGGACGGTGGATATTACGGCATCCAGAGGTTGTAGAAATTCACCAGAAGTGTTTTTCTACGTGTGCGGCTATGTAATAGACAAATCCCATCGGAAGACTTTTACGCCATTTGCGAAGAAAGCATATGAACTATACTTTGATTCGAAGGTGGATAGTAGTAAGTCTTAGGCACCACAGTTCATCTGTTCGACCTGTGCATGCAACTTGCGCGGTTGGTTAATTAAGGAAAAGAAGAACAACCATCTGGTATTTGGAGTTCCTATGATATGGCGTGAATGAAGCAACCACATCACAGACTGTTATTTCTGTTTGGCAAATGTCACTTCTCCTCCAAAACTCGTGCATCTGTAAAGTAACCTGACGTTTCTTCAGTTTCTAAACCAATTCCATATGATCCCGTCACTTGTCCAATACCAACAGCATCTGCAGAATACATAGTTACTGAAGAAACGCAAGAAGAGTGTCCTCTTTCATCTCCTGCCAACGACTCAGACTCTGATTACTACCAACCTGGAGAAGATATTTATTTGATGAATAATGTTACACTCATACGGAATCATGCGATCTCATACGGGACCTGGCACTAACGAAAGATCAAGCTCAACTGCTCAGTAGGTCTTAAAGAATTTAATTTCCTTGCACAACGAATTCACAGTTCCAGCACAGACACGAAGAACTTGTGAAGTTCTTTGCAATGAGTGACACTATTTGCTACTCCACGGACGTTCAAGGTTTTATTTCAAGTCTCGGGGTGGAACACAGCATTGAAGCATGGCGACTATTCATAGACTCATATAGGACAAGTTTGAAGGCAGTATTATTACACAACGGAAACAGAAATGCTTCAGTACCGGTTGCATATTCTACGCACCTGAAAGGGACGTACGATACCATATCTCTACTTCTTAAAAAAAATACGCTATCGCAAGTACAATTGGCGTATCTGTGGTGATTTAAAAGTTCTCACAATTCTCATGGGAATTCAGACAGGGTACACCAAGTACTGCTAATTCATCTGCGAGTGGGACAGCAGAGACAGAAAGAACCGCTATATAAAGGAAAATTGGCCAGTCAGAGATAGAATGCAGACAGGAAATAAAATCGTCCTTCATGTGCTGTTGGTTGAGCATGACAAAGTTATTATGCCACAGCTTCATATAAAGCTGGAGCTCGCGAAGACTTCCATGAAGGCACTAGACAATGACTCAGATGCTTTTGGGTACCTGTGTAACAAATTTCCGAAGTTGAGTTACGAGAAAATGAAAGAAGGTGTGTTCATAGGTCCACAAATAAGGAAGATTATTGCTGAGAGCCACTTCCAAGACTTGCTGGATGATACTCAAAGAGATGCACGGGTGGCATTGAAGTCAGTCGTAGCCAATTTCCTTGCAAATAATAAATCAACTGACTATGTGAATGTTGTGCAAAAGTGCATCAGTGCGTACAGACAGCTAGGTTGCAACACGTCCCTCAAAATACATCTCCTCGACTCACATTTTGATTTCTTCCCCGAGAACCTAGGTTTAGTCAGTGACGAACATTATGAACGTTTTCATTAAGATATCTCGGTGATGGAGTCACTCTATCAGAGTCGATGGAAGTGCAGCGATGTTGGCTGACTACTGCTGGACGCTTGAGCGCAACATGACAAATGCTCAGCACAAATGAAGTATATTCTATATATGTACATATGTATTTTACATGTGTATTATACCTTCAACTATGTTATTATTATAATTATGTGCCATGTGGCACATTTGCATCATTTTCTTAGCTAAAGCCATGTTCATTATTACTCCATGTAGCAATAAATGCTCTACTGAAATTCCTGTCTGTGAGATCTTAAACATAATGGTTGATGTCATATATCTCAAGAACTGAGGATAATAGAGACAAATGGTTTGCATATTCGGAATCAGCATATTCTAGTTGTCTTAGAACGCTTGTTGGATACCAAGATATACACCGAAAGTGTTATTTTGTTATTCAGTGTTATTTTTCTCTTCTATATTTTGTCTCCTGCCATATGTTTATTGCCATAAAGTTTACTGCCTTACCCAGCCTTGCTATCTTTAAACACTTGGATATATATTGCAGTTTAAACATACAGCATTGTGAAGGGCTCCCCCTCTTAGCTGAGCTGACAATAATAAAATAACTTTAGATAAGAGATTTACTGTTCCTTAAGGTATTAATAATTTTATGAATGAATGCATTTATTTGCGATATCAATGGGGGATTTAGTAAAACTTTCCGCGGGAAGCCTTCTAGCCTACTGCCGCAAGCAGTTCATTAGCTGGGAACCGCGAGCACGTGCATGCCTCCGGAAAATAAATTGTTACAAATGTATGTGTGCATATCCCACATTTCTAAATACAGTAGTTTACAGATAATACTTCAGGGAACAAGCCTATATTTTTTTCAGATTTTTAACTGGGCTATTTAATATAGTAATTTTGCTTTGAAAAATAAATTATTAAAAAGTTAAGTCAAATTTGAAATTTATTTGTGATAGGCCTAAAGTAATAAAAAGTGTTGTATTTAGTCTTTCAAATGCGTCAAACCGCAAATCTCAATTTATATGTGGACACAGAGTTCCAATTGAGTTTATGTAACAGTGCGCGCATAATTTGCGTAATTTCAAACAGTCATAACTACACAAATAATTAATAATTGTGGAAATAAAATAATACGGGTCTCCTTATTTGATGTCAGGAATTTATGAAAAAAAAAATTCGACCATTTACGAGAGGGTCGTGTTTTATTGCTGTGCGATTTGACGTGGAATGACTCAAATGTGAAATTAAAAAAAAAATAAAATAATAATAATAATAATAATAATAATAATAATAATAATAATAATAATAATAATAATAATAATAATAAATCAATAGGCAAGATATTTTGTACACTAGATCTAAGTTCTATTATATAACTAGACCCTAATTAATGCATGTAATCTTTATTTCACACTACAGCTGTGATAAGCTTATGCATGTTAGGCCTACTTATATTTAAAACTAAAACATTAGGTACGTGCTTTTATTTTACTTGTTTCGATTATGTGATATGGAAGCAGATTAATAATTGTTCGTTTCTCGTCCACATCGAAGCAAACATATGTTCAAATTATAGGCTTAATGTAATGACTTAGAAAGGCAGTGTTCTGTTAATAACAGTCAATACTAATATTTTTTTTTATCTGAACTATCACTACAATATGCATTTGTATTTCTGTTCGCTGAATATGTTGCCAAATAACTACACAACATCTTTCGTTACGGTATCAAATTGCTACAGTTTTCATTCCTTTCATGTCTGACGGTAACTAAGCTTGATTATGTCCATAACGTGGTCACTTTAAATGTTAATAGGACTTTTTTCATTTATCAATTTAGATTGATTTATAAGAAAGACCGAACATATTATATTAAACGTTTAACACTGCATAGTACAGGCGTCTGCCAGCCGGTGCTTCTCCCAATGCATGGTGGCGGAAGCAAGCTGCAATTTGTTCCTCTTCTATAAACTACTGCGCAGCCTTGGCTGCAGGGGCTTGCATCATATGCCACCTCCCTCAAATCCATTTTAACATTATCCTCCCATCTACGTCTCGGCCTCCCCAAAGGTCTTTTCCCTTCCGGCCTCCAAACTAACACCCTAAATGCATTTCTGGATTGGACCATACGTGCTACATGCCCTGCTCATCTCAACCGTCTGGATTTAATGTTCCTAGTTATTTCAGGTGAAGAATACAAAGCGTGCAGTTCTGCGTTGTGTAACTTTCTCAATTCTCTTGTAATTTAATTCCTCCAGACCCCAAATATTTTCCTAAGAATCTTATTCTCAAACACCCTTAACCTATGTTCCTCTCTCGAAGTGAGAGTCCAAGTTTCACAACCATACAGAACATCCGGTAATATAACCGTGTTATAAATTCTAATTTTCAGATTTTTTGACAGCAGACTAGATGACAAAAGCCCCTCAACCGAATAATAATACGCATTTCCCATATTTATTCTGCGTTTAATTTCTTCCCGAGTGTCATTTGTATTTGTTACTGTTGCTCCAAGATACCTGAATTTTTCCACTTCTTCGAAGGATAAATCTCCAAATTTTATATTTCCATTTCGTACAATAATCTGGTCACGAGACATAATCATATACTCTGTCTTTTCGGGATTTACTTACAAACCTAGCTCTTTGGTTGCTTCAAGTAAAATTAGGGTATTTTCCCTAATCGTTTGTGGATTTTCTCCTAACATATTCACGTCATCCGCATAGACAAGTAGCTGAGGTAACCCGTTCAATTCCAAACCCTCTCTTTTATCCTTAACTTATCTAATGGCATATTCTAGAGCAAATTTAAAAATTAAAGGTGATAGTGCATCTCCTTCCTTTAGCCCACAGTGAATTGGAAACGCATCTGACAGAAACTGACCTATACGGACTCTGCTGTACGTTTCACTAAGACACATTTTAATTAATCGAACTAGTTTCTTGGGAATATCAAATTCAGTAAGAATATTATATAAAACTTCTTTCTTAACCGAGTCATATGCCTTTTTGAAATCTATGAATAACTGATGTACTGTACCGTTATACTCCCATTTTTTCTTCCAATATCTGTCGAATACAAAATATCTGATCAACATCGATCTATTAAGCCTAAAGCCGCACTGATGATCCCCAATAATTTCATCTACGTACGGAGTTAATCTTCTCAGAAGAATATTGGACAACATTTTGTTCGACGTCAACAAAAGTGATATTCCTCGAAAGTTACCACAGTTAGTCTTCTCACCCTTCTTAAAAATAGGTATGATTATGGACTCCTTCCATTGTTCTGGTATAGTATTCTTCCAAACAGGAAATACAAGCTTATAAATTTTACAATATAATGCGATTCCACATTCTTGTATTAATTCTGCTGGAATTTCTTCGATACTTGGAGACTTGTAATTTTTCAGATTTTGTATTGCAATTTCGACTTCTGAAAGTGTGGGTTCTGGTATAAATGGCTCAGCAGTTTGTATTTGAATTTCGTCCCGATGGCTTCTATTTGGCCTATGCATATTTAGTATTTGCCCAAAATAGTTTTTCCATCTGTTCAGAATTGAATGAGAGTCTGCAAGCAAATTTCTGTCCTGACATTTTGCTTATAACCCTCCAGTAAAGAACTTAAAGTAAAAAAAAACTCCCTTATTAAGTGGAAAGAATAGGCTATCGAAGAGTGTACACTACGGCATAATCTTTGTAAAAATATGAATATTATCTCTGTATCGGATATCAATCACAAAGGCTGAGTTTTTGGGAACGGAATTTCTCTGCATTTATAGTATCTTAAAAAAAATTAGTAATGGGATATATTCTTCTGTCTGCAGTTACAGAATAACATACGTCAATATTTTTATCAAGCAGTAAAACTTCGTGTATTAATCGGAGAGTTCTGTCTGTTTTTCTGCGAACTATACGACCATCTAAATAAACCATGTAAATGTATTTATTACTGTGTATCTACAAAATTCTATAACGGAATGTCAGTCCATCTGTATAGTCATAGGTTGTTACTTTTTGGCTGTAGAGACTCTAAATTTCAGTTTTAAAATTATTTTATAAGGTGAGAATTTTGAGACTCCTGTTTCCTGTCCAAGACGAAGTAGAGATATTTTCGGATAATGTTCTAATATTTCTGTAATACCCTTCTGAGTCCTGAGAGTACAAAATACTATATTACATTTCATACATGATTTGAATATACGATGTATATGTAATATAATACACTGCATTTGCGCCTTAACTGTAACTTCCAAAATTTTACAGCAATATCTCTCAGTACCTTTTTTCATTCTTTTTTGAAATGTAGAATTGCATTGAACATTAAAAATAGAACAACAAATGACTTAGGAGGTTAAATCAAATTATTCTTCTGTTAGAATATGACGATTTTGCTCGGAAATCATATCGTTTCGAAAACCTTCTTTTCTAAACCTGAGAACAAGTATTAAGACTGCTTTCTTATGTGAAACTGTCTTTCCAGGAAATTTTTCAAAATATCGTCTACACACAAGAATTTATCACTTAAGTGTCAGATATTTGTGAGGCTCTTCCGTTTTAGTGATCACTTGTGTCATGGTATTTAAATAAAATAGAATGTACTTCACTAACACACTGTGATTAATAACCCTGGCATTTTAATAGAATGCAATAACACGAAATGTCATACAAAGATTGGAAATCATGTTATCAACAGCTGCAGGCTGAGAAACGAATGCCGACAGGTGTAAAGAATGAAATCCCTATCTAGTTTCAAGTTCAACATATAGATTTTCCGCTTATTCGCGGTTACAAGCGGGGAAAAGAAAAAAAAAAACAAAACAAAAAACAAAACAAAACATCGCAGATAATGATGCTTTTACATTTTGATAATACACTATAATGTCAGATATTTCTTCTCTTTGAGTTCGTGTACATTTTCGCAGAATGTCTAAAGTTTGTTTCAATAGTTTTTCAGTGATAAATCAATTGATTATGAAGAAAATAGTAAAACATGAAATAAAAGAAAATCAAATAATTAAATTTATGAGAAATCAAAATTAATTCATCAAATAAATCTTAAGGGGAGTGATGGTTCATATTTCGCTCATTTTTCTAAGATAGACTTCATATGTTGTGCACTTCGCACCCTTTCTGTAAGTACTCTTGCTTGTAGGGTTCATTGTGATCAGATGAATGGTTTTTGAGTTACTAAAATTAAAATAATAAAAATATAATATATTCTCAAAATCTATCTTCTTTTACACAAATGTTAATGCACCACTTTTTTTACATCTCTGATATGGTTAGGAAAAAACTAAGTATTTTGAACTTTTAAATTTATATGTCAGCCTATTAATTAAAGGATTTTTTTTTTAATATTTGCAACTTCAAATTTTTAATATAGAAAAAATTATCATGGGTTTCTTCGAAGAAATCTCGAGTGCTTTGAATCTTCACCACTGTTTTGAATGTTAATATTATAATTTGATGAACATTTTATTTTATTATATATATTTTCATTATTGTAATAATGTATAGTTTATTTTATTAATGTTTTATGGACATGAATCAAAATGTTGAGTTCTAATGCAAGTTTTTTTTTATCATATTTCGAAATTCATGCATCATATACTGTCTTTCAAAACTAGAAAATTTATGTTTTGTAGAGTTCAGGATTCTTGTAGTCTGCCAACGTTGACCAGAAATTTTTCTAAATTAAAATTTATGAAAAGTGATATGTTTTGTCAATTAAAGTATATAGAACATGCAGTAAAAATGTAACATTCTAGTGCCAAATTGTAAGAGCCATTACACTTTGAACATGATGTAAAGTGCCGAAAAAGAAAGTATGACAAAACAGTTAAGTTTCCGTGGCATTTAAATTGAATAGCGCAGCCATTTGAATAAATTTCTTAAGTTTCAGCTGTTTTAGTTTTATCTTTCACATGCTCGTATTTTGAATATGAATTTAACTGAGTCTAATTTTTATATCAGAATATCAATGTAATTTTTTTTCACTTTTTGTGGTAATAATTGAATAGCGTTATGGCGAATGTGGCATGGGAAACAAAATCCCTAAGATATATTATTAGTCTAAGTTTAAGAAGTAATTGATTAACTAGCGGACTTACTCGTGTTAATTATGTAAGTTTGTGCGGCTTACAGCTGTTTCGGTGCTTCATTACACCATCCTCAGAGCCTACTAGATCTCGGCGTCATCTCGAACTTCTCTGATTGTTATGTGGGTGCGGTTGATTGTTGAAAGTTGTTGAAAAGTGGAGTCAAATAGTGTGTGTATACTGAAATTGATCTGTGTTGAGAATTTGATCGGGATGTGTTTTAGTGTGTATATTTCGTATTGTTCTAGTGCAGGCCTGCACAAGGTTTGCGCTCTCCGAGCCGGCTCACAGCTCATGAGCGGAATGCAGATACTAGCTGCGCTCAGTATAGGGTGGACTGGAAGAAGGGGTGATCTCGTACAAAATATACACAAAAGGGAAGTACTAGTACGAGTGTTTATGAAATGAATTCCCGTTCAGTGTTTGCAAAACTATCTTGGACTTATTAATTAATACAGAAATATTTATTTTACAGAAATAATAGAAATTTTATACCTACTTAAACGTACAATATCATTTTGTTATATTTTTATTTATCAGTACATGAAAACGAGGTTTTATGCTGTTGGCAGCTGAAAGGAACAGTAGCCTACTGATCGTAATGATCGATACAGATGTTCGATATAGATGTTCGATGCCTGCCTTTATTAAAGTTGATTATAGAAAACAGTTGCTCACAAATATAAATGTTGAGCCAAACATAGCAATCATTTTCACAACCAGCCTGTGTAGTCGTGGATATTATTGCTAATGTTTAGTCTTGTGAAACTCAACCAGGCTAGTAGTATTATTCAAACGATCTTTAGCCCTTAGGCCACATTGAAGATCAATAAGTCCGAGCTGTAAATCGTTAAATGTTATGTTTTATTTAGCGACGCTCGCAACTGCCGAGGTTATATGAGCACAATTAAATGCAATCGACCTGGCCCGGAATCGAACCCGCAACCTCGGGCATAGAAGGCCAGCGCTATACCAAATGCGCCAACCATGCCCAACTGTAACTTATATGGCTTTGTTTCAACTGGTGTTGAATTGATTATGATAACTTTAAACTTCTTTCCAATTAAGATAAGATTTTTAGTGGGTTATTTTAAGACGCTTTATCAACAGCTTATGTTATTTAGCGTCTGAATGAGAAGAAGGTGATAATGCCGGTGAAATGAGTCCGGGGTCCAACACCGAAATTTACTCAGCGTTTGCTCATACTGAGTTGAGGGAAAACCCCGGAAAAACCTCAACCAGATAACTTCACCCGGGAATCGAACCCGGGCCACCTGATTTCACGGCTAGACGCGCTAACCGTTACTCCACAGGTGTGGACCTCAAGACAAGATCTTGGAACCTAGAATTAACTTCATTTTGAATTTCAATTAATATTTGCACATAATCGTTTAACATGGCTTCATCACGAGCAGTTTCTATCGTTCGAAAGTAAGCCATATTACCTTCCCGAAACTGACTTACGAAAAGTGTAAGTTTACGGCTGAAATCCCGTAATTTATTCAACATATCACCACAGAGCTGGCTTTTTCCCTGAAGAGAGATATTAAAATTGTTGAAGATTAATATCTTTAGTATCTATATGTCTGGACTCGTAATGACGCATTATGTTATGTTCCTTTCTGCCTTTCAAAATGTTGTGGCAGATAAATCACTGAGTATTTACTCCAGCAGCTATGAAACATTGAAAGAATTTGCCTGATCACCACTTTTCCGTCTTTTAGATTCCTCCATACAGTACTGTAGCAGTAGGTAAGCAACATGAAACATTTAGTGAGAATACGCACTGCACTCCACTAGATAACTGAGTGGTCGTTTCCCTCTCCTCTATCTATAGCAGGTCTATGTCATTCTGACGTATCTTCCTCTCCGATTCGGCGAGCGGTAAACACAGCTCTCCCGCTCGTTGAGCGCTGTTTGTGCAGGTATGTTCTAGTGTGTTGAGTTTTTGGTTCTTGGGTTGTATGTGTAGAATTTCCATGTCCGCATTTATGTTATTGTATGTATGGTTAGCATTGGCTATGTGATCGGCGTATGTAGATGTATTGTGTCCTCTGGTTATTGCTTTAATGTGTTCTTTGTAGCGTGTTTGGAGTGATTTGTTTATGTATTGGTGTAGTTTGTGTATTTGTTGTTTGTTTCCTTTGTATAGTATGAGTATGTCGTCTACGCATCTGTGCCAGTATATTATGTTGTCTGCATATTTGTTGTGTTCATTGTTGAGTATGTATGTTTGTTCCATGTTGTGTAAAAATATCTCTGCTAGAATGCTGGATATGGCTGATCCCATTGGCAATCCTTCTGTTTGGGTGTATTATTTGTTGTTGTTGTGAAATAGTTTTGCTTTGTTATGATGTCTGTGATTTGGATGATTTCTTCGACGTATTCTTGTGGTGTGTTGTTGTCTATGATCATTTGTTTTAGTATCTGTAATGTGTCTTGTATTGGTATCGTAGTATATCCACAGTAGTATATCCATGTTAGTATATACACAGATCAATTTCAGTACACACACACACACACACACACACTATTTCACTCCACTTTTCAACACCTTTCAACAATCAAACGCACCCACATAACAGGCAGAGAAGTTCGAGATGACGCCGAGATCTAGTAGGCTCTGAGGATGGTGTGATGAAGAACCGAAACAGCTGTAAGCCGCACAAACTTACATAATTAACACGAGTAAGTCCGCTAGTTAATCAATTACTTATATTCAAGTATTAAAAGTAGTGTACGCAAGATTCAAAATGGACTAAGTTTAAGGTTCTGTAATTATCGTCTTCAAAAATTGTAGAGTGTCTATCTGCCATTGAACCTCGAATATTTCTGAAATGAATTGGATTTTGAAAATTGATTGTTCATTAAATAAAATAATCTAAAGTTGACGATCCACGTTACTCTTGTAAGCACATGCTACTTCTTATGACTTTACGTGATTATTTGTCGCATATTATATTAATTTTATTTTACACCATTTCTTAAATACAGTCAGTATAAAGTTCATCAAATAGGTATTCACATTAAATATAGCGTTGAAAAAAACGTAATAACGTCAGATGTGTTTGATATGAAGAAAATGTTACACTTTTTACTACAGTTAAATTAAAGGAAACAAACGGCAAATACACAAACTACACCAATACATAAACAAAATACAGTACACCCGAAACTCCAATACACACTGGAACTTGAAAACAATAACTCCATAAATTTCCTAGGCATCACCATAACAAAAGTTGACAACAAACACACCTTCAAAATATATAGAAAACCAACCACCACCACCACCACCACACAAATACACAACACATCTAATCACCCCACACAACACAAACATGCTGCATTCAGGATAATGGTACACAGATTACTCAACATACCCGTGAGCCAATAACACTGCAATGAAGAAGTGAACACAATCAAATGCATAGCACAAGAAAATGGTTACAACCCAAACATAATAGGCAACATCATAAGGAAGACAAAACAGAAACTCAACAAACACAAAAACACAACACAAACACAAGAACACAAGAAATACATCACACTAACATACGAAAACAAAAACACACACAAGATCGCAAACTCATTCAGAAAACAAAAATACAACATAACATACAGAACAGAAAACACACTACAAAGACATCTCAACACACAAACAAATAAATACAACCACACAGGCATATACAAACTCACATGCAATAGTTGCGACAGTTTCTACATTGGACAGACAGGCAGATCATTCCAAACTCGATACAAAGAACACTTTAAAGCAATAACCAGAGGACACAATACATCTACATATGCCGAACACATAACTAATGCTAATCACACATACAATAACATAAATACAGACATGGAAATCCTACACATACAACCCAAAAACCAAAAACTCAACACACTAGAACAATATGAAATATACAGACACACTAAAACACACCCTGATCAAATTCCCAACATACATATCAATTTCAGAACACACACACTATTTGACACCACATTTCAACACTTTTCAACAATCGAACGCAACCACACAACTGGCAGCGAAGTTAGAGATGTAGCCGAGATCTATTAGGCTCTGAGGATGATGTGAAGAAGCACCGAAACTGCTGTAAGCCGCACATGCTTATACAATTAACACGAGTAAGATCGCCATTTAATCAATTAATTAGTTAAATTTTCAATTGCCTAAAATTCTTTTCTGGAAGAAACATGTCATTCAGTCGCAAAATCAATAAATATTTTCTCATTACACAAAATACAAGAGAAAGTTCTTCGATATTCTGAGACATTTTACCAATAGCTAGCTTATGGACGAGGGATCCCTATGCGAAACTCGTATTTTATACCGACATATGTTACTTCGTGGTAGTCATATTCAATAAATACGCCGGTGTATTTCTTAAGAATTATTAAAAGCTCGGATACTTGGCACTGCTTTCCCAGCCTCACTCTACCTTCACTTGTTTGGTAGATATTGAACTCAGAAGTGGATTTGGTGCTGCATACTTGCACATATTCTAAAGTGTTGTTATAATTTACAATGTTACCAGGTTCGTCAGTAGTCTCATTTGTGATTTATAGAAGTTGCCCAAGTATCAAATATAATTAGATCTCCTTTCCAAAACAAGCAATTAAATTGTAATTGCAGTCGACAGTTTCTTAGACTCGAAGACGAAAACAAAGACGTCCACTTTTTTGTTAAACTTTCTTTCTTTACGATCCGGGCTTCATACGAACAAAAGCAGAGTTCTTGTTCGTGCACTAATTCAAATTGATGACAGGGAAACTCTGACATAAATATAGAACTCGCTCGCGCATACGTGCAACAATACATTACTTTATCATCGACTATTAAAATTTATTTGACCCCACTTTACCATTAGGTACATTAAGATTATAATTAAATACATTTCCTACACAAATGTAAATATATTACTAACGAATACATATTACTTATAACAGACAGACAATTGTATCACATGCCACTACATTTGTATTTATTTATTGATGCATAATAAATTATACAAACTCATGTACACAAGATCCTTCGCACGAGCCCGTACGGCCATTCGTGCTATAACTATGCACAGTTTGAATCTTCAAAGAAAATAATACTACTAGTAATAAAATAGTAAAACAACAGTTATTATTATTACTACCGTTATCATTATCACAATTATAACTAATCTAACTTCATATCAAATTTCACAAGAAAATAATAATAAAAATAAAATAAATGTAAGATATGAAAAGAAAAAAAAAACACACAGTGAAACACACACACACACACACACACACACACACACACATACATATATATATATATATATATATATATATATATATATATATATATATATAATTGAATGTGGGTTTGTATGTATGTATGTAGGTATGTATGTATGTATGTATGTATATGTGTATGTTCTCTATCCAAATCTACACGCTTTGACCAATATGTGCCATAGTTTGCACATTTAACCTTCATAACCAGGAGAAGAACATAGGCTACATTAAAATTGTGCAAATGGAAGTTAAATTAATTAAAATTATAAAAAATAAAAATAAATGGATCAAATCTTCATGTATAATATTAAAATACAAAATCTTCTACAGTCAATTGTTCTTTTATTATTGTCTGTTGTATTCAACATCGACTTTCACGAGGCCATGGAAATTTTAACATGAAATTAAACTACATTGTTCTTACAGATCTTGAAGGCTAAAACTAGATAATTCATGCAATAAGTATCTTTACGCAATCCAGGATTGTATTATGAATTCCTCGATGCAGTTTTGTAGTGAGCAGACTGTTTGATACAACTGAATTCTAGAATTCTTTGAAACTACAAGGATTGCTACCACATAATTTACTTAATATTGAATAACCAATAGTACTATTGCGAAATATTGACCCACCATAATTATGCACGAATAAGAATTGGTGTGAAAAACTCATACGAAACGTAAAAGAATTGGCAATATTAACTGCAAAAATAAAAGGAGATGTTTTTATTCCACGTATTGCTAGGATACTCATTCAATTTTAAGCAACTGCAATTTCAATGCCACTAGCATTTGTAATGTCCATATTAAAATGAAGCTCAAGGACAGTCGCTCAAAGTTACAGACATTAACTTAAAAACTGCGTGTTTTTCATATCCTCAACTACATTTTATGCAAAGAAGTGAAGAAAAAAAAAAAAAAACACACATCAATAAGCAATTCAATGATACTTTTGTCATGTTGCTAACGTAGTATGTGAATGTACATAAGCCCACTGAAAATAACATTGTATTAATTCTCAAAATATTGTTGTTCACGTCCGAAAATGTGTTGCTGCGAAATTATATCTGTATAATCACGTCTAAAATGTTGTATGTTAAGCGTTGTGCAAATAAAAATCTCTTAATTTCTAAAATACCGGTATAGGTACCTATACGTTTCTCAGAATATTAGTCTTTATGTTAAAAAAATGACTTATTGCGAGTTTATTTTGTATCTGTATTCTGTGTATAAAATTAGAATTAATATAATATGTTCTGAATTTATGAATATAGTTTCAAGTTTTATTAAATAAAACTGGGTATGATACAGTATGTGGGTGTACAGCGGTCAAGAGGTAAAAAATGTTCCAATGTAAATTAAATTATATATGTATATTATATTGATTCGATGCTGAAACTGATCACAAAGAGGAGAAGGAATTACATTTTTGTTGGATTTTACTTTGTTTATAGTTTGATTTTTCTATTACTTTGTATTTCTGGAGGTGTGGAAGAGAAGGCCTAATGGCCTTAACTACACCAGAATAAATAAATAAATAAATAAAAACAAATAAATAAATCAATAAAAACAAATAAATATATAAATTTAAAACAGCAGTTTAACGTCAGGCACATGATGAAACGTTTTCTTTTCGGTGCCTGATTTACAACTGTTTTAAATTGAGTTAACCCTGGCAGGCATTTGGCTAAGGAGTTCATTAATTCATGTAAGTGACGTTAAGTAAAGATTAATCTTTATGGGCGAGGAGAGCTTAGTAAAGACAATTAGTTTTGGTTGTGTATAGTTAGGTTTCCGTGATTTCCGAAAATTTAATAACCAGTTTAATTAAAAATAGAAGCAGAAAGGAAAACCCGGGCAACGCCGGGTGCTATCAGCTGGTAGGTATATAAAATTGAATGTGGGTATATATGTATGTATGTATGTGTATGTTCTCTATACAAATCTATACGCTTTGACCGATATGTGCGAAAGTTTGCACATTTAACCTTCATAACCAGGAGAAGAACATAGGCTACATTAAAATTGTGCAAATGGAAGTTAAAGTAATTAAAACTATAGAAAATAAAAATAAATACATCAGATATTCATGTATAATATTAAAATGTAAAATCTTTTACAGTTAATTGTTTTTTATTATTGTCTGTTGTATTCAACATCGACTTTCACGAGGCCATGGAAATTTTAACACGAAATTAAATTACATTGTTGTTACAGATCTTGAAGGCTAAAACTAGATAATTCATGCAATAAGTATCTTTACGCAATCCAGGACCGTATTATGAATTCCTCGATGCAGTTTAGTAGATAGTGAGCAAAATGTTTTATACAACTGAATTCTAGAATTCTTTGAAACTACAAGGTTTGCTACCACATAATTTATTTAATATTGAACAACCAATAGTACTATTGCGAAATATTGACCCACCATAATTATGCACGAAAAAGAATTGGTGTGAAAAACTCATACGTAACGTAAAAGAATTGGCAATATTAACTGCAAAAATAAAAGGAGATGTTTTTATTCCACGTATTGCTAGGATACTCATTCAATTTTAAGCAACTGCAATTTCAATGCCACTAGCATTTGTAATGTCCATATTAAAATGAAGCTCAAGGACAGTCGCTCAAAGTTACAGACATTAACTTAAAAACTGCGTGTTTTTCATATCCTCAACTACATTTTATACAAAGAAGTGAAAAAAACACACATTAATAAGCAATTCAATGATACTTTTGTCATGTTGCTAACATAGTATGTGAATGTACATAAGCCCACTGAAAATAACATTGTATTAATTCTCAAAATATTGTTGTTCACGTCCGAAAATGTGTTGCTGCGAAATTATATCTGTATAATCACGTCTAAAATGTTGTATGTTAAGCGTTGTGCAAATAAAAATCTCTTAATTTCTAAAATACCGGTATAGGTACCTATACGTTTCTCAGAATATTAGTCTTTATGTTAAAATAAAATGACTTATTGCGAGTTTATTTTGTATCTGTATTCTGTGTATAAAATTAGAATTAATATAATATGTTCTGAATCTATTAATATAGTTTCAAGTTTTATTAAATAAAACTGGGTATGATACAGTATGTGGGTATACAGCGGTCAAGAGGTAAAAAAAAATCTTCCAATATAAATTAAATTATATATGTATATTATATTGATTCGATGCTGAAACTGATCACAAAGAGGAGAAGGAATTAATTTTCGTTGGTTTTACTTTGTTTTAGTTTGATTTTTCTATTACTTTATTTGTATTTCTGGCGGTGTGGAAGAGACTAACCTAAGTTAAGTTAGAACAATTCACACTAACATGATCCGAAAACCAACACAAAAAGTTCCATACCATGCAATAGGGCAGTCCATCAAAGAGAACAACAGAAACAACCTCACTAACACCATTCAACGGTTACCACTTTGACATGAGTATCCCAAGAATATTCTAATGATTTGTTGATATTCAGCTGTTGTAGATGGACCTCCTAGGAAAGTCGTAGAACTGATAAACTCTTTTAGTAGTGGCTGATGTAAAGCATGCTGTAAGGTGTGTTGCTAGGAAGCTACAGAATTTGTGTTATAACACTTATAATGATATTATAGGTCCATTAAAAACTGTTTTGGAATTTTACTGACATTGGCTGTTTGAGGAGGAGAGGTTAGAGCCGGTTCGATAAATTGATTTATTACAACTAGTTTGTGGTGAGGCTGAAGCAAATATGTTGTAGATAGCGTATACAAGTTATTTCGGAGCTTGTCTAATATATTTTGTTAATCACATACTAAAACTTGATTAAATGTAACACATAAGTATTTAATTTTTTTGATCTGAAGTAATACTATCAATGCTGCCCAATGTCGTATGAATGACGTCGTTGGTAAGTTGTCCATTTGCAATAACGGTTGCCTTAGATTTACTGGATTTATTTTCACACCTAATTCTTGCAAATTTTTGATAACCATAGTCACTAAAACATTAGTGACAGCACTATCTTTATCAATAATGACAAGGTCATCAGCAAGTACACATGGTCAGCTACTGTACATGAAATTCCACTTTCAATTTTTATAACTGGATTTCTTATGGCAATGTTAATTCCCGATGTACTATAGTTTGAAATAACATCAAAGTCTAGAAATGTGGTTTATGCATGATGGAGCACCAACCCATTTCCATAACAGAGTCAGACGACATCTAACACGTGTATTTAATGTTCGATGGATTGTCCGGAGAGGTCCTATACCATGGCCTGCTCGTTCCCCAGATTTCAATACCTGAGACTTTTGGTTATAGGGACACTTAAGATCTTAGTGTATGCAACACCAATTGAAGACGTTCAAACACTACAGAAGCGAGTATCCAATGCCTATCAGCACATCAAAAACCAACCAGGAGTGTTTGAAAGGATGCGTGGTCCCCTTAGACGTCGAGCAGAAGGAGTGTTATGAGCATGTGCTGTGAACAAATACTGTAATTTTTAATATTTTTGGAGATATTATTATAATTTTACTTGTTTTGATGAGTTCTAACGCGCCTAAAATATTAGGACCTTTTTAACACCATATATATATATATATTGGAATAATGAAAAAATGAAGTGCGTAAAGAAGTCCTGCATTACCAGTTTTGAAAAATATGCCTCTATTTTATTTATTTCTTTACGTAATATCTCCAAATTTTTTTCAAGTAAATTAAATCTTATCAATTTTAAATTGAGAACCAAAATTTCATCAGATTGGAGTATCTGGCCATGTAGTATTTTTACATTTTATTATTATATGAGTCCCTCATAGTTGATACAGCGTCGTTAAATAACCAACTAAAAAAAATTATATGAGTTGTGTGAAAGTAATTGTGCTTAAACAGAGAAATGTAACTGTGGTTATTGTTTGTTAGATATTTGTAGATATAAGTTGTAGTTTTCCAGAATAAGGTTTTTAAACTAATTACATAAAAACAATCTCTATGTTTTTCACAAAAATCTTCTTGAAATGCTTCTCCTTAGACTTCGTGTTTGTATGTATTTTCTTACCATTTCGAATTTCACAGCTTCGAAGTGAGCGGCTTGTAAGCGCTTTATAACAATATTTTTTACTAAATAACTGACCAGAAACTCGTATTTCTAGTTCGGATCTTTATGTCCTTTTATTATGAAGTATGAATATAATGTCCGCTGTTAGCAATCGCTGTACATTACCGTCTCCTGTAATATAAAATTTAGCGCTACTTAGAAGCGACTGGCAAGGAGTCATATTGAGCATAATCATTGTCAACATCATTTTATTTATTCCAGATGAAAATGTCTGATATTGTTCTAATACATGAATAAGGAAGTTCTAGTATATGCTCATGGATCGAATGAAATCAAAATCTAAATTGAGTACGCTGTCTCTGATTGGGTTCGCAGACCGTACCATCTTCGTCTAATCTAAGGCATTATGTCTGGACTCGAGTTACGGAATGAGCGCTGACTCATGTTCTCATCGGGAGGAAAGTTTCTCATGTAATTTCGGTCATAGTTATTAATTTTTGGAGTTGCGCTAGGTAGCGAATATGGTGTTGAAAACTAGCTACAAAGGCTATATGGTTCAATCCATTAAAGGTAGAAAATTATGTTAGAATAATTGGTAACTATTAGTTCGGATGTCAAGTTTAAAGAGATGGCTCCATCTGATAATGTCTCATACATCAAAGAGTCCAGAATTGTCTTCTATCAAGTTGCCACGTATGTATATAAATCCAAAACTGTCCTTTTCCAAATAAAATAATGGTCATTCTGAATTCACCGACTCTCAGAAAGATTTGTTAAGTAGAGGTTTCCACAAATGATCATTCGTTTTCGAAAATACATAAATATATAACTTAGATTTAATGAAAAGTAAATGTATTAAATTGATAAGAATGGAAAGAAAAACTCTCAAAGTAATGTTTGATTTATTTTTGTTGCACTAAATGTAGTACATCGTAAGTGGTAACAAATTGTATTTTAAGACGATATGGCTGCGTAGAAGATAAGAGCGTTTTCCATTCTCGAAAACCAACAGAGAACTGCAAATCCCGAAGTCAACAGTGTGGAAGATTCTACGCAAGCGGTTACAGTTATACCAGGCTCTAAAATCGGAGGAAAAATTGCTGCTACGTGTTTTCTGCGAGATATGCAAAATCTCATGGAAACCATTGACATTTCAAATCCTTTATGTTACCGACAAAGCTACCTTCTTAACGTCAGAATCTGGGGTCGAAAAATTATCGTCGCTACGTGGAGTATATGCGGCACTCCTAAGGGGAAAGTTCTCTGAAATATAAGCCATTAGAAAGTCTGTGGTCTCTTCTTTTCCATTGAAAAGACAGTCAGTGGAATTCAATACTTGCACATGATAAGGTAATGGTTCCCGATAGCTTGAACAAGACATTCCGGGTTTCATCCTCCAACAGGACGGCGCACCCACATATTTCTACAATTAAGTCCGAAGCTGAGCTCACACTTGGATCGGTCATACTATTTAGTCGAAATGATTGTGAACTTTTTCGTTTAGCCTCTGCGTTCCTTAGAGCTATCACAGTTAATTTATTTATGTGGTGCTACTATAAATATAGTCTTCGTGCCACCCTTACCACAGACCATGCTTCATCTACGAGCGCGCAGCACAGGAGTCATCGCATCAGTTAATCGTGCTATCCTACAAAGTGACTGGGAGGAACTAAAATTTCAAGAGTAGGCTATTTATTTCAATCTGTGTCAATTTTATGTATGTAAGTTTTATTAAAGTTAAGTTGCATACTGTATATTCAAATCCCGAAATATTTATGGGAACCCAATGTAGACTATGTGTCGTCCTTGGTGATACAGTGGTTACCTCATTAGACGCTGAATCGAGGTTCGCGGATTCAAACCCAGCTGAGGACAATGTACGCCCTATTTTAAATGACGATAGAAGTCTTAGCATCCTCAGAAAGAAAGTGAAGCTACAGGATCCTAATCGTAGATTTACGGAATACTGCCTTAGGTAAGGTCTGTCAGTCGTTTATATAATACTTTAATTTTTAAGTTGAATAATTTTGTAGTTAAAAAGTTCTTCAATAGGGTACTACTACAACTAGTTGTACCTGCTACAACTACTACTACTACTACTACTACTACTACTACTACTACTACTACTACTACTATCACTTTTGCTACTACTAATATTGCTGCTACTGCTGCTGCTACGATTACACCATTAGCACATATTACATCAAACGGTACATATTAGGGATGTGATAACTGACGAGACACACTAACTTATAACCAGACACATTTGAGAGATACATTGTGAATTGTGAATTAGTGGATTTTTTAACCAAATATAAATAAAGTACAGTACACATTTATTTAAGATATATAAAATACGATTATAAGACTCTATATCAGAAAACCTGAATCAAATTGAATTGAAAATTACAAAACTTAAACCTGCTTACCGGTGATGCCTGTCATATTATAAACAATTTTATGTAATATATAAAAATATCAGAAAATTAAATTACACGTGAACTACTGACGAGGAGAACTTGTTAGGGTAAGAAACGAAATAAAACTGTCAAATTTTGAAAATTAACAGTGAATCATATGAATCATGAAAATGTAATTTGTCTTGTATTCTAAATTGTTTGTTGCATTTCCTATAAATCTCTGAATGATAGCCTACCTAACTAGGGTTTCTATTAAAGAAAAATTTGAATTAAATATAAATATTCATTTAGAATTGATTAGGAGGCCGATTATTAAACCCTGGTTGGGACGGATATCAACCATCTATCTAGTAAATCCAGACGTTTGAGATGAGCAAGGCAAGTAGCACGTATGGGCGAATCCAGAAATGCATATAGTGTTAGTTGGGAGGCCGGAGGGAAAAAGATCTTTGGGGAGGCCGAGATGTAGATGGGAGGATGATATAAAAATTGATTTAAGGGAGCTGGGATATGATGGTAAAGACTGGATTAATCTTGCACAGGATAGGGACCGATGACGGGCTTATGTGAGGGCGGCAATGAACCTCCGGGGTCTCCTTAAAAGCCATAAGTAAGTAAGTAAGTAATCAATACACAGTTCGTAATAATGAACTTAGCCGAAACTTTGTACATTTCATAAATCTTAATATAGACTTTGTTTAAATGTCGTTTAATATTGAAATGACAAGTAGAAATAAATTGGGTGGGACACAGTAAACAAACAATTCTTTCGTCTTCTTCAACAAGAAAATAATCTTCCTTTGGAAGCAGAATTTCTTCACAGGTTTAGATTTTCCATGTTTCAGTTCCCTTCAAACTGCAGTACGCGTAATGTGTACCTGCCGCCGCTAGGATGAATGTTGGTATGTTGCGAGTGCGAGTATGGAAAATTTAACTCTCCTGGTTTGGGAAGGGGACGACCAAGATCTACAACTCCAGAAGTACAGGAGGAGATTCTGGAGGCTGTGAACATGACTACTACTATCAGCACACGAAGGGTAGCGTTGCAAGTCAATGTTCCTCAAACGACTGTCTGGAGACTGTTGAAAGAGTATCAATTGTATCCTTATCATTTACAACGTGTACAGGCCCTGTCACCAGCAGATTACCCTGCACGAGTTAGGTTCTGTCAGTGGTTCTTGCAGCAGTGTGGTGTAAATCCGAACTTTCCTGCCTTAGTATTATTTACAGATGAAGCACAGTTCACACGAGATGGCATAACAAATTTCCACAATCAGCATGTATGGGCGTATGAAAACCACGTGCAACTGTTCCATCTCATCACCAGGTGCGGTTCTCCCTCAACATGTGTGCCGGTATCATTGGTGATCGATTAGTTGGACCCCATGTAGCCTACTTGTAAATAGACTTACGGGGCAGGCGTACACAAACTTCCTGGAAAACACCATACCTCATGTTTTAGAAGACACTCCACTGATCAATCGTCAACACATTCACTTCTTGCATGATGGCGCTCCTGCACACTTCAGTCGTACAGCTCGCCGGTACTTGGATCGAAGGTTTCCTGATCGATGGATAGGTAGAGGTGGCCCAATTGCTTGGCCTCCACGCTCACCTGATCTGAACCCTCTCGATTTCTACTTGTGGGGGTGGGCCATTTAAAATCATTGGTTTATTCGTCTCCGGTGCCTGATTTGGAATCCCTTCGGAATCGAATTGTAGCATGTTCTGAGGACATACGCAATACTCCTGGGGTTTGGGATCGTGTTCGCAGATCAATGAGACATCGATGTGAGGTCTTTATTCAAGCAGGAGGTGGATATTTTGAACATCTTATGTAATGACAACGACCTGCAGAAAGAAAAACGTTCCGGTGAATTTCAATGTTGTGAAGGCCATAACTCGGAAATGAAGCATTTCCGGACACATGTTGTAATGAACTATTTTGATTGTCTACATGTGGGAAATACATACCTGAAATTATGCCCCGTATTTTTTAAACACCCTTGTATACGTAAGAATAATTTAGAATTCACAAATTGTGGAGGCCAGAGAAATATCACTCTTGTTCAAATTTTGCATCTTAAAAACTAATATTAATTCTGTAATTTTATACAGTTGATTGACCAGGAAAGATACTTCTACGATATCAGAGCGGCTCCATACATTCTCAATAGACGTCTACAAAAGATTTTCTGTGTATTCTGTTCAAATATAGTCTCAATGCATTCTGCGAAAGATCAAGATACTGAGAAGAGACACGTGCTGGTCTTGTGTCCATAAGGAAAGAGGAGGTAATGAGAAATACATAGAATAGACTACTATGGGAAATAAGCAATAAAGTAGGGGAAAGATGAATAGGAAATACATAGGGAAAAAATAAAGATCCTAGTAGAAATAGAGTTATATGGCGCTATTTGGTCGAAGATTTATACTCAAGATAAGAGTTACATGATATGATAGTAATATAGCTATACATACAGGGTGATTCAAAACTTATATTACAGAAGAATATGATGGGTAGAGGGTACTGAAAGAAACATTTTTCATTAAGTAGTATGTGTCCTATCTCCCACTGGTGCGGCGCTGCACTTGTTTCAATGTTATTGTTGTAGCCATTTATTCTTGTAAGGGCATGGCTTGACTCTCTGCTGACTGAGCTTTCAATGAAGAACAACGGACAGTGACATTTAATAACTTGTGCATTACAGAAGAGATTGGTACCGACGCCCCCTTTCTTGTAAACAATACTTACATCGCCGAAACATTGACTGCCGTTGAAATATGTCAGGTGTACTACGTATGGTGTTACATGCGTCAATAATAGATGAAAGAAAATCATCTACCTGTCTACAGGTGTGACATACACTAGGGTTTTCAGATGTCCCCACTAGAAAAAGTCAAACAGATTAATATCTGGCGATCTCGCTGGCCGTGGGACGGGACCTTTATAACCAATTCACCAGTCATCAAATGTTGCCTTGCCGCAAGACTGAAATTCACAGGAGCTCCGTATCCTGGTACGTTCTGCAGGCTGTAGCTTTTCCTATAAATCGGGTAGGGTGTTTTCCAGAAAGTCCCTGTAATTTTCCCCCTTTAGGCGAATTGGTATGACATGTGGACTGAGACAGTGACGCATCAATTCGCATAGCAACAACTAATAATCACAACTTGGCAAACAGCCACAACACTAAAACTAGTGTAGCGCCGTATCGGTGCGAGATAGGACACACATTGCTTAATGAAAAATGTTTGTTTTAGTACACTCTATCTACCATATCCTTCTGAATCACTCTGTAGATAATACGACTATGACATTTTCGAAGGTATTAAAATGAGCTCTGCCAATTTGAAATACGAGTAGTAATTGTATTTGAAATTAGAATATATCTTTATGAGCAGTTTCTTCGTGGCTGAATAAATAACTTCAATTAAATGAAACCCGTGTTTCCTTGCTTTTCAACCAGTGGTATCTGATTTAAGTTGGCTTTAGAGGTAGGTATATTTCTTTCATCCTGTTATTTCTATAAAACTAGCTCGAATTGTTAGTACGAAATATTTGACATAGAGAATTCTCTGTCACTGGATATCAGGTGTGCTCTTATTCCACAATCCTTTAAAACTAGTTTAGTTATAAATATTTTAGTACATAGAATTATTTCTTTTAGCCAGAATTTTTAATATATAGTTATTACATTGTTGTTTTCATTAACTATCATTTCTACATAAATATAATTGTTTCTATATAACGCATATTGATTATACAAATTGTATTCTTTTTTAATTTTGTCATTGTATTCATATTTTACTCAATCCTCCTCCTTAAATTAATATTTGTATATGTATTTTTCTGCATCTCCTTTGAACCTGGTTGACTGGAAGAGAATGCCTGATGGCCTTAACTCTGCAAGAGCAAATGAAACTATTTATTATTATTATTATTATTATTATTATTATTATTATTATTATTATTATTGCTTTTTTTCAATGACATTTGTAAGTCCATCTGTTCCCATTATCTTCTCTTTGCTGATGATTTTAAAATATTTAGGAAAATTAATGGTCTTGCTGATTGTCATTTACTTCAAAACTATATACATGCCATTCGACGTTGGTCTGATTATAACGGTATGAAAATTATATTTCTAAAACATGCATTATCTATTTTTCTAGGAAGACAACTACATTAGAGTTTAACTATTCGGTATTCAATGCCGCCATAATCAGGAAGGACTGTATAAAGGATCTCAGTATATATCTTGATTCTAAATTGTACTTTCATGTCCATGTTGATCATTTATTTAATCATTCACTGAGAATGTTTGGTCTCATTAGGTCTATTACTTATTCCTTTTCCTCTCTTGATACACTACTTACATTATATTATGCTTTAGTAAGGTCTAAATTGGAATATGCATCTGTTGTGTGAACTCTGTTACTTCTACTGATTCGGCTAAACTAGAAAATATTCAAAGAAAATTCATTTCTCTTTGTGCATTCAGATTCGTGCCCAACTCCTCCTCTTTAAATTATGAACTATCTAGTCAATATTTTAACTGTACCAGTTTGTATTCAAGACCTCGGGTATTGATTAAACTTTCTTTAGTAATGCTATTATTGGTGTCATTGATTGCGATTCTTTTATACGAAACACCTATCTTAGAATTCCGGTGAAAGGTTTTCGTGGTCAAAGAGTTTTCTTCACTAAATTATTTAAATCTCTTTCTCCAGTAGCCACGTGTATTAAAAGTGCCAATTTGCAAGATCTGATTTGATTTTACTTACGCGCGATATATTCTTACTTGTTATTGAATAATTTTTATTATTTGTTAGATATTGCTATTTATTTTGTTGCATTTGGTCAATGATTAATGTTGACTATTATATTGATTGTATTTCATTTCACTGCCATTTTCTGTCATTTATTCTCATCATCATTTGTTCTGTTTTGTATTGTTTTTTGTATCATGTGCTAAACTGTAATTGGCCTTGTGCTGTTGTTTTGCACGTTAATATTCAAAATAAATAAATAAATAAATAAATAAATAAATAAATAAAAATTATTATTTGTTATTATTATTTATTATTATTTTTACTATTATGTATTATTACTATTATTTATTATTATTACTATCATTATTATTTATTATTATTACTATTATTATTTATTATTATTACTATTATTATTATTATTACTATTATTTATTATTACTATTATTGTTATTATTAGTCTACTATCATTACTATTATTATTATTATTATTATTGTTATTATTATTATTATTATTGTAATTATTATTATTATTATTATTATTATTATTATTATTATTATTGTAATTGGCCTTGTGCTGTTGTTTCGCACATTAATATTCTAAATAAATAAATAAATAAATAAAATTATTATTATTATTATTATCATCATCATCATCATCATCATCATCATCATCAAAGTCCTTGGTGGGTTCTAAACCCATGCCAGCGACTTTCACGCCGTAATTATGTCCGCCTTAGCTATTTCGCAAACCTCAGCATATTTATGATTTTCAATCTGCACCGAATGTAACGGATCAGATTTTCAATAATGTTATTAGCTGCGAAAAACTGTAACCGGATATATTTAAAAAATGATCTAGGCTATCATTTAAACCACGTGAAACGAATCAGGTTACCCACTGCAATTTTAATTCAAATTACACAATTGAAGTACGCACCCGAACAGCGCTATGTAGCACATTTTTTTATGAAGTTGAGTTTTTAATACAACATCGATGTATAGCACACCCTACACATGGAAAACACATTGGAATGTCGAATATCCATCCCCAAGTGGCAGTAATAGTCAGACATTTGAACCACTTCAGTGGAACAGTGACGTATAGCAAACAAGATGTCGACGCAAGCAGTATGCATGTGTCACCAAGCGATATAAAACGTGCTCAATATGTCGAGAAAACGCAGAATTAACATGTCTGAGTGGAATGATATCAAGCGGAAGAAGCTACGGGATTCTGGATAGCCATACAAGAGCCGAAAAGGCAAAGAGGTTGCTGGAAAACCCCCTCCAAGTAAGGTGAGTGGAACAACGCTGTATTGTGTTATTCCTAATGCAGTAGGCTACACATAATTTCCGGTCGCCTGATTGCTATTTATGATATTCATGTTCCTATAAATATATGTGCTATTTTTATGCTCTTTTCAAATATTATGAGTGATATATTATTTTATTCTCAGGCTCAGAAAAATGCAAAAAGGAAGGGTGTTCTACTATGACACTGGAAATAAAAGTTGCATTATACGAGGAATATCACAGACTTACTTATGATGAGCAGTCAGTAGCCTTGGTAAAAATGTATTGACATGTCAGAACCAGCGAGATGGAAAAGTGGGAAAAGTGATGCAAATTTTCGAAAATTGACTACATTCAAGTATGTTATTTTAGGAAAACAGGTTTGTCAAAAGAATGTGCTAGATACCTACCAAATTACACAAAGGCATATTCAGACATTGCAAGCTAAACTGAAGGATGGGTCCATAGTTCCTATGGACAACCGAGGACGGCACAAGAATAGACCTCATGCAATCAGAGATGTAGTGAAGGAGTCTATTAGGGCTCATATTAATAGTTTAATAGACTTGGATTAAGGAGTGTGTGCTGCCACAAGTGATTACGGTATTTACAATGCTACATAACTTTGAAGTGTTATATGCATTATGTTATTTTTGTGCCTTTTCTTTGTTTTTAATGTTTATAAGATCACAAATCCATGTCTTATTAGTAAGTGTTCATCAGTAGAAAACATACAGCATTGTTTCACTAAGTAACAAAGGTTGTTGTTCCACTGATATTCCTTATAAAACTACTTCAATTTTTAAACATTCAATAATAGACAGCTGTTAAGAGTTCACATGTATTGTGATGTTGTGATGTGCCTGTTTCCTTCGTATACGGATTAAATTATTGTTTATTTTATGGCAATATTGTTTTATGCCTCTACTGTAAAAATGGGAAATGTTCCATACAGCGTTGTTCGGGAGCGTACTTCAATTATATTTACACTGAAACACGCTGTTATAAAGGTATCCTACGTCACGGCAACATGAAACAACTCATGCTGCTCTCTAATGACTCTTCTTGTGTACAGAGCGTTCCAAACTCTTTTAGACATAATGATCAATTTTCTCTTAAACTTTCTGAACTGCGCATGCAGGTCAGTGGTTATTAAAGTATCATTTAATACTGCCTTCATTTGAGTCTTGATTACCTGACTCATTGCACAAATGGACAGAGAGTGCTTGACCCGGACGGAGATGATATCAGCATGAATACAATCACGAAAAACTCTAATATTCTTTACCACGAATCGTGCATAACTGCTACACATTTTGTTGCATGCTATCGTCTGGCCATGTATCATGTACTTGAACCTAGATTGTTAATTATTACTTAGCCACTGTACTCCGAGATGCCATTAATCCTTTTGTTATATATTTGTGCTCAGAGGATGAGTGTGGGTCCGCCGCGCCGTGCCGGTGTGAATATGATATATAGATTTTTGCTTCCCAACCAACCGTGCGTGAATCGACTTCTGATTAAGGCAGTGCAGTGGAAGAGTTTTATCTTCCGTCCACGGAACTGGGTGTTTGTCCTTGTCATATGCTATCCTCTGTTGTCTCAGCGTTGATCCTATGCTGTGCTAACAACACTACCAGGGAGTCCGCAATGTGTGTCTGTCTAGTGTTGATATATATCTGCAGTATATACCCTCTCGACATTGCATTGAATATACAGTTTGTGGGAAAGGAGGAGATTAAACATACCATAAAGGAAAAGAAGAGTACGATTCATCACGAATAGCTTCTAAGGAGTGGTTGTTATTATAGTACTTATTTCTCGTCATTATACGTATTATATTATGTAGAAACTAAAATCGTTACTAGTTTGGGTAATAATCTTTTAATAATAAGTCCAGCGATTCATTTATAAAGGCGCAACATTCTTAATTCTTGAATTCTCTGTATGCCAGCCAAGTCAATGAGTACTCACTGTAGGAATTTGCTCGTTCTAGCAGTCCTTGCTCATAGGTACACGCGTTGCTTCTCCTCCCGTGGCTGTATGAAGGGCAGCAAGGGTCTTGTATAGTATAAGTCATTCAGTGTTTAAACCAATGTCCCCCCAAACTTGCAATTGAGGCGGTAGCCGGAAAAGGGGCCCATAGGTCTATAGCCCTTTTTCGAGAGAATGTTTAATTCGATTCTCCGTGTTAAAATCTACTTGCTTACGTAGTTTCGTTTCAATATCTTGTAAACAGAGGGCAGGGTAGCTAATTGAATGAACCCATGCACACTTGCGTAGTTGTGGAATGCAGCTGACATGAACACAGTCAGCTTGAGGCAGGCACTGCAAGCAGTATAAGTGTGTTGTGTGTAGCAGTTGTGATCTGTGTGCGATCTGAATTGTTTCAAAATGGAGTGAAATGAACATAAACGAAAAAAGAGGATACAGGACATGAAAACGAACTTAAAACGAGGAGACAGAAAAATGAATAAACAACATGATATTACGTAAGTAACTTCGAAAGGTGCTATTGTTGAAGGTAAGTTTTTGAACCCATTACCTCCTGCTGCCAGAAGGAATGTTTCTCCAAGTTCACTGCTGTTGAACGAAAAGATCTCTTCGAAATATTTTACAGTGGGCAAACGAAGTTACTGCAGGATGTTACAGAGGCAAGCTTGTTATAAAAAATCTACTATAGTCATAAATGTACAGTAATTTAAAATCCAAAAGTAAGTCGTGAAAATGCATGGACATATTCTCTGCGTCGAAGTAGTGTTCAGCAACAGGTGTGTCGTCAAATGATTTTGGGAATCTTCAAAATGTTTGCCAAAAGACTGAGAGTAATACAAGGGAAAATATTAAAAGGTGAAGTTCAATGTTGATATGAAATTTTGGTAAAATATAATCACATTGAAAGTAATTTGTTAAAATAAGCTTGTTTTCTGGAAAAAGGGCCTATAAAGTGTTTCAATAAAATATATTCTTTTAATGACACTATTAAAGTTGGTCTATAGTATTTAACAAAAACTTGTAGACACATATTATCGTAACAGTGTGAAAATAAAATTATCTTGATAAAAGAGCATCCAAATCGCAATGACATACAAATAAATCTTTCAATCATTGTTTTCTCGAAACATGACTTTTGCTTATGGGCCCTTTTTCCGGCTACCGCCTCAATTAGAACACATTTGTCTCGTGTGTGACAGAAAACTGGAACAATACAAGGAGAAGTTTATTGTTACCTTTTACCAATCACTTAATCGCTTCCCTCAGTTACGTAACTTTGCAGCAGAGGTCATTTCAATATTTGAAAGTGCATACAATTGTGAACGGTTTCTTCCAGAATGAATATCGATACTACTAATAAATCTGTAGCCGAAATTTTTCTGGTAATTTTCGACTTTCCAAAAATAATTGGTCCTAACATAAATAATTAACCACCCTGAAACCGAAAATCGCTGTTTTGAAATTTTTGTCTGTCTGTCTCTTTGTTACCTTTCCACGCGATAATGGCTGAACGGATTTCGATGAAAATTGGAATATAAATTAAGTTCGTTGAAACTTATATTTTAGGCTATATGGCATTCAAAATACTTTATTTAAAACGTGGGTTATAAGGGGGCCTGAATTAAATAAATCGAAATATCTCGCTTAATATTGCTTTTGTGAAAACTGTTGCATAACAAGAGTTTCTTTAAAAATCATTTCCGATAAGTTTTATTCCTTGAAAAATTTTGATAGAACTAATATTTAATGAGATAAATGAGTTTTAATATTAAAATAACTGCCATCTAAGGTCGTGTAATAAAATAAAAAAACAAATGACTTCGTCTATAAGGGGCCTTGGACAACAACAATCGAAACCTATGAAGGATAGCCTACAGAGAATGTTTCTGTGTTTATATGAAGTAATATCGGAAGCTAAATTAACCGATTTGTATAATTAATTATTATTTCATCGTTGGAAAGTGTAGTTTCTCTAGCTGGACATAATGCCATAATGTTATTACAGTAACTTCTGAGGGAATCGAGGTAAGATTAAAATAGCTTCTTATGCACAGAAAACTTGATAGGCTATTCTGTATATTCATTTCCTATATTTCTTAAAATAATGTTTATGAACACATTCATTTTAATCTCAGAGAATTAACGAACAACGAGAGTGTATTGATTTAGTACGCAGTAATAGTATGTTAGCTTAGCAATCCATTATTGTATAAATGAAATTTTAACTATGCTCAATTGAATCGTGTTAAAATACATAAAATACATATGCATTAACTACAATGCAGAAACATTGGATAATGAGCCAAGCAGATTATGTTGCGCTGTTGTAAAAGTTGTTCCTCCTGAGATTCAAGAGCTCGCATAACAAATTAAAAACTTAATTATCGGAGTACATTCGTTATCAACCCACTTTTTATATAATATAATATATAATATAATATAATATAATATAATATAAGTTATTTAAGTTATTTGAAGGGTTCAGAACCATAGTGGGCCAAGCGCCATTTACTGAATACGTAGAAAACAATTGTTAAAATTAAGTTATTACCATAATTCAGTGGAAACATATAGCAAGTAAAATAAAGTATACACATTAAATCTAAATGATGTCAATGTTCATTAAACTATGGTTGCATGTAATAAAAATTAAGAAACGTGTTAAAGGAATTGTTATTGCACCAAATGAGTGCTCTCTGGACCTAAATGGTCGCATTTTAATTATTTAAATACAATTTCAATTAAGTAATATATTAAACGATTTATCCTTCTATCAAACACGAATGTACCCTGGATCAAACGTCCTATTTTAATTATGTAATGACGTTATATTTATTTCTAACGGGTGCAGCGGAGCGCACGGGTACGACTAGTAAATAAAATGTAAAATATATATTTTAGCTTTCCCAATAACGGGACTCCCTCATTGGACGAAGCATAACAAACACACAGGGTGAAAACAAAATTGAAATTAGACAGGAATAACCACAAAAAGGGGGAAAATTAAGAACAGGAGAGATAATAGCATATTCGACCTGAAGTCCATAATGAGACTTGCTAAAAGTATTTTTTTATCTAACGCCGCACATATTGACGTGTAGCCATTTGCATCTCTCACTACTATTCAAACTCAACAATTACATCAGTGTTGAAACAAACAGATTCCTAACGAAGGAACATTAAATTCAAATGGCCTTCTTTTGTAACTAAAAAAAACTTAATTTACAGCTGAAACCACCAAAGGTCAAAACTGGCACTGTCTAGTGACCTATTTAGTTTTTTTTTTTAATTCGGCCCCTAAATAAATTTGCTGTTTTAAGTATTAGTAGTTCATAAGAATTAACGTTTTAAATTAAAATAAGTTGTGTATTGGCTATAGAAAAGTCAGTTTAAATTATCATCAAGGCCCGGATTTTAATTACCGGTACCTATTTTTTTTAAAATTACCTATCAAATTACTTTAAAATGTAATGAAAATGAAATAATAATTACAAAAAGAAGACCTAAAAGTTTGAATTTTTATTTTATGTCATAATTTGTTTACACTAAACTACAAGATTTATAGAGTAAAGATTATTGAAATAGTAGACATACATGCTTAATTTTTAACAATTAGGAAAGTAGAAAACGGGAACAAAATTAACCAGTTAATTGAATTAATTAGGAAATTTGAATAATTAATTAAACATTTAGAATCTCAGAGCTTTATTTTCCTCTTTAGAACTTATGAAACAAAAAAAAAAACAATAGAGTTTGAAATGTTGGATTACAGGAGCCGAGTAATTTTATTTAAATGTTTTATTCAAGAAATGAGCATATGAACGGTACCCTATTCAGCATTGCAGTACATTACTTTGAACATACGGAGATGGTCGAAGATAAATGACCGCCGATTATCTGCCAGGATACTACATAGAGAAGTTCATCTCCACATCCGAAGAAACAATGGGTGCATACTTGAGGTACACTAGGTCAATGGGGGTGAGTTCTTTTTTAATATGTAATGTGTGAAACACGTCTAACGATAGCACTTTTTAACAACCTGCGTTTTTCTCAAGGACACGTTTCAGATTACTTACCACCATTTTTTCAACTTCACCTAATCCGCTGTCCATATCTATTTCTATTTTCTTTACAAGCACCACTGAATCCACTAAAGCAGCGGTGTCCAAAACGGGTGTAATCACAGACATTCAAACGGGTACGAAGAGTTTCCTGTACACTGCTGTGTGTTTCATTCACGTACTGAAGGGAAATAGTGGCGGTATCATGTCGCTCTACAAACTCTGTCTCTACAAGCAGTAAGAGGTGGTTTCATAAAGAATGAGAAGGAGAACTTTTTTTTGTTCTGTCGGACAAAATGTAGACCTAATATGTTTACTTTGCTCAACGGTTCAATTAGGAATATAATTATAGAAACATTAATTGCCACGCTGAATAATGAATAATAATAATAATAATAATAATAATAATAATAATAATAATAATAATAATAATAATAATGTTTATTATTATTATTATTATTATTACTGACCACTAAATATGTGTTTCTTTATTCTTCTATACGTGCATTAATATTCATATTTTTTTACCTTCTCCCTAGAAAGATAAAATTATTAGGTTTTATCTCAGTTGTAATCTTCTTAATCTGTAGATGCGGGTAACTGTTTATTAGTTATTCATTTAATAATAATATTGCAGAAAATCTGATTCAATATTATGTGCCAACGAACTGTTAAACTCCAGGAATAGACATGTCTTAAATCAGGCTCCGCCAAGTCGAGTCAAGATCGCGAGAGGGCGTACAGGCCTACTTACGGCTTCCACTGCGGGCAGTACACTTGTACACTGCAGTCTATCAGTGGTGGAACCTATCGAGGTCGCTTGGGGGCACCGGTGCACTGCATTTTGCACCAGGAATATTTATGTGCTAAAAACATGAACCTTAGCAATGTAATGGATGTTGTTATGCGAACAATTAATTTCATAAGGTCTAAAGGACTCAATCACAGGGACTTCAGGGCACTGCTTGATGGTATTAACAGTATGGGGATTTACTCTACCATACCGAGGTAAGGTGGTGAAGTCGAAAAGTTCTGGAACGTTTTCTCGCACTTAGAAATGAAACTGCCTTATTTATGGATGTACATGGGAAACCTGTTAGAAGCCTTGGACATGAAAGAATATATAAGAATAATGCAACAATTGTGCGAAGTTTCGAACGTAGATTTGAGGATATTAGAGATTTTGAACAACAATTTAAGATATTTGCAATATCTTTTTCAGTGAGTGTCCTGGATATTCCTGCTGAACTACAATTAGAAATATTTGATTTACAAAGCGATATTGAGCTAAAGGATAAGTATCAAAACAGAAAAAGTATTAACCATTTCTACACTTGTTTTCCACGAGAAAGGTTTCCTAAACAGTACAATCTTGCTGCAAGAACGTTGTAAATGTTCGGGACAACCTACGTATGCGAAACACTGTTTTGTTTAATGAAGTTTACAAAGTCACGTCACAGAAACAAATAAGTGATGAACAATTGAAAGCATGTTTGTGATTGGCTGGTACTAAAACAATAGCTCCGAGAATTAAATAGCTGCTTACTAACAGAAAACTGCAAAAATCGCAGCGGATCTCTGATGTTTAAGAAAAAGTACTATTATTAGAGAATTGTATTTGAATAACAACGTTTGTACTGTTGTTTTATTTTGTTAATTGAATTGTATAGCAATGAGAAGAAGACAAACATTATATTAATCTGTATAAAAGTGTATATTTTGTTTTGTTTCATTATTGTGCAAACATGCAAAAATTTGTTTCGTATATAGTTAACTGTACAAAATTGTATAGAGTACTGTTTTTCAGTATAGTGCAATTAACAGTGAAAGCGTGCTTCAATTAAAAGCTGAAATTAATTTACATTCTTATCACAAATTTGGTTCACATGCAAGTTCTTAGCTCCGCCACTGTGGAAGCAGCTACCCTTGCCCGCAGCCGTACGTCAGGGCTTGAGGGTTTGTACGTACGCACGAGAGTGTAGTCACTTGACGGTCCCTGTCTTAAATCATAGCCAGGAAGAGAAAGATGAGATAAAGAAATGTAAGGAAGACAGCTACCTAATGGGTTTGAAATATCTCGTGCTCTAAAGCCTTTTAATATAACAGAATTTCTCAAAAGAGTAATGATTAAAATTGCTTAAATAACTTGTCCATAAGAAGTTTTTAATTTTGAAAAACTATGAATTTCTCGACCAAGTATCGACAGAAGAATTTAGACAATTCCTGATTATATTCAAGAGAAAGGTTAAAAAACGAAGAAAGAAAAATCGTATATCATTCACTGGCTCTTGATGACAGCAGTGACATTACTGATAAAGCAAAGTTTGAGATTTTTATGTGCGGGATTGATCAAGATGTTAGTACAGGAACCACCACTGATTGTAGTTTTCATGCCAAGTACCTTTCCTCCTTCTTCTTACTTCATAGGCTATCTGTCGCATGTAATCACCGCAGTTCGAGTTTTGGTCACCGCTGCACTAGAGCCATCCCTTTTTTCTGAAGTTGCCCAAAATGTGACTTGATGTACGCTAATTTACCCTTCAGTCCACTGTTTGAATAAAATTCTTGGGCATTTTGAATAGACTTCGCGTCCTCCGATTTAAGAGCATCGACAACTGTTTTAACAATTTCAAAATTATCACAATAACAAATGCAGGCATCCAGCCAAATATCCCAACGTGTGATCACGGGTTACGGCGGCAGAGAATGTTCGGAGGCAGGCATTTAAAGAGTTGCCTTCGCGATGGGGCTTCACGGAATTTTTTTTTTGTTCGAGACCAGATCGTCAACTTCAGAAATGTGTCCCCTCACTTCGTCCCTAATCTGTGCATGAGCCAAACATGTTACATGTATCATCTTAGGATAAAATGACATGATGGACTTGGCTGCTTTTACTATGTATGGCGCAGCATCAGTGACGAAGAGCAGGATGCCGTCTCGCGTCGTATACCATCAGGCTTGTCGTAAGTTCGGCAAATAGTGGAGTGGTTTACGGACTCTAGTATATCTGCTGTGAATCGGTGTTTCGTCGATGGAATCAAGAATCTTCTTTCCATAAACTTGGTCCCTGATTCTTGTCAGAGTGTTTACCATAGCATACAGGCACATAGTTCTTTCTCAAAGTGGCTTCGTCAGGAATGGAATGATCTATATGCCGCTCCAGAAAGTCCTTCAATTTACTGTTCGATAATATCCTTGAAAGAATATTAGTTGAAGCAAGAATATCGCACAAATCCGTGAAAAACACAGAAGATGTAGTTGTAGGCTATTTGAAGATACAGTTTGTCCAATTAGCAGCTGAGTCGTTTTCTTGTTCGCTTTCTGAATTGCGTGAACATATTTATCGTGGGCAATGTGCTGCTGCACAGTGAACTGCTTATCCGCAGATACTTTAATTTCACACACTTTGCAAAATAAAATTTCAAGATCTGTAGAGAATATTTCCTCACCAAACTCTGAAACGAGTTGTTTTAAATGCCATGCATTGACAGGTTTATACTTAGGCATAATAACGTTAATATTGGAAGTTGGAACGGATTAGTTTTTTAAATACTTTTCTTTTTTAAAAGTACCGGTAATGAAAATATTGACTGGAACTTTCTTCACAGAAAACATTATTGCAACTGAAGGTTAAATGGTTTTATAATAGCGTTCGCATAACAAGGAATGTGTCATTGTTGTAAATTATAAATATAATTATAAATTTCACTGTTGCAAAGTCTGTCACAAGAGAAAAATTCATGTATTATACTCGCGTCGCTCTTATTTCCAGCAGCCAATCATGTTGCAGGTCGGCTAAATTTAAACGTCTGCGTGCTGTCATTCGCTCCTGATGTCATTATGCACTTCTTAAGGCTCGATAAATACAGGATATAATCATTCGCCATTTTTGTTCTTTCGTTTCCGTTCGCAGCAAGCATACGAAAATTCGACGCGATGTGATATAATCCGTATGTTTCTGTTCGTTTCTTCCAGCAGATCAATGTAAATACGACAAAATATAATGCAGAAAGCAGATTGAGTTCATGAAATCCCGTTAATGACGAAAATATTGACCCAAACCTTAAAAAATGAACTAAACATAACATATCCGTGGCGCTACAGCCTACGAAGGGCCAAGACCGACCAGGCGGCTAATGGCCTCACAGCCACATGCCGAAGCATAGGTGAACGATCATCCAACCAGAATGGAGGTATCGCGTGGTTAGCACGATGAGCCCCCCAGCCGTTATAGCCGGTTTGCGTAACCGGATGTCGCTATCTATCGTAGCTCCCCAAATGCATCACGATGCTGGGTGGACACCGGTCCCATACTGGCCGAAATTTCATGAGAAAATTTCTTCCCCCATGAGGACTCGAACCAGCGCGCATTCCGTAACGCGAGTCCTAGCCAGGATGCCTTAGACCACGACGCCACGGCGCGGGACAAAAATAACATATGCTATATGGTATGTGAAAAGTCCACTGCAAGAATGATGGATGTCACTTTCTTGTCGAAAATAAACAAAGACTGTCAATGCATAGCTTAAGACATATAGAATGTACATAGAGAGTTATATGGCATTAACACTGATAGTCATTGTCCAGTAATGATCGAAAAATTACAGTTAAGCTTTGAACACTAAGCATTTCAAACTTCCAATTGCTTCTCCTGTAAAATGTATTCCAAATGACATACATCATTCTTGCAGTGGACTCTTCATATGATATATGATATGATATGATATGATATGATATGATATGATATGATATGATATGATATGATATGATATGATATGATATGATATATGATATGATATATGATATATGATATGATATGATATTACATGGTATGATATGATATGTGATATGTGATGTGATATGTGATATGATATATGATATGATATGATACATGATATATATGATATGATGTGATATGATATATGATATGATATATGATGTGATATGATATATGATATGATAGATATATGATATGATATATGATGATATATGATATATATGATATGATATATATGATATGATATATATGATATATGATATATGATATGATATGATATATGATATGATATGATATATGATATGATATGATATGATATGATATGATGATATGATGATGTATGATATATATATGATATATGATATGATATGTGATATATGATATATATGATATGATATGGTGTATGATATGATATGATATATATGATACGATATATCTATCGTGCCAGGGAAAAGTAGTATAAGTCGCTAAAAGCACATTTTGAGATACAAGCATTTAAAAGTTGAGACAAATATGTCAGATCGTGGCGTAATGTGTTTTACTGGACTGAACTCATTCCTAAATATTTTAAATCTGCTGAATTCAACTAACTCAATAAGAATTCATTATTTTAATATTTACACGGATTTTAAGGACTTGTACCATTTTGATCAGACAGATTTGTCAACTTATACTATTTTCTTCAGTTGATTTTATTAATATTTTAACCAAAATTACGTAATTATATCTAAATTATGAAAGTAAACACACACTTTTCTGATTTTCATCTCACTATAATGTTGATTTAAACAGCAATAGTCATTTTATGCTGTGATTTTAATGTTTTTAAGTCACTTCAGGATTACTTTACATTAAAAAGGACAGGCTCAGAAATGACGAAATGTCACGTTATAATGTTTATTTAAATAACAATAGTGATTTCGATATATACTTCAGGATTTAGTTTACATTAATAAGATCAGCTGCAAACGTCGATAAATTAATAATTAAGTCACACCAGGATTAGTTTACATTAATAAGAACAGTCACAAAAATAACATTGTAATATTGACTTGAATAACAGTAATCACTTCGCCGCGGATATTTTTTAAAATTCACTTTAGCATTAATTTGTATTACTTAAAACAGACACAAAAGTCATCGAATAATCACTGAGTGGCTATCTTTTAACTTGAAAGTTAATTCTCATCTCCGCTGTCAGTAAGATCCGGATCTTCATCTGGAATACCATCATACTGAAGAGCACGATAGAGCTCATGACACAAGAGAACAATGAGTGGTGGGAGATAAGAGATTATTTATCTTTTTTGAGATAGAAGTCTATCATAGAGACGTGATGGTGATAGTTTGGGATTTGAATTTCCCTGATGAAAGAGGTTCATGATCTTAAATTCTTATCTTCATTCAGTTTCATTCTGCTCATTCTTTTTTTTTTTTAGCACTAATGCAGTAGATAAAAAGCGACGAAAAATTATGACAATCAGTGTGCTTCAGCTCGACCACTTTTAATTTTTTAATTTCTTCTTCTTCACCACTGTACGAATCAACTGATACCAATAATATGGAACTGAAATAGAAACATATGTCTTCTTCCTGTGTTTTTCAATAATGGTTATTCCACATCTACATCACACTCCAGAATCTATTTGGTTCAAACTTTTCTTGCCCTGTAATACATTGAGGAAAATGTCAGATATGTGAATTTCGATTTTTACCTCCACGCGCGCCAGAATAAAAAAAAACATTTTTCCCTTATCTACAAGAGATATTAACTCTTTGTGTAGACATTCAGCAATTTGATTACCTCCCTTTCCTTCTACTCCTCATGTCACGTGTAGCATGTCACATCACTATTGCCACAGTTTCGCACCGTTAGGTTGTAAGTCCAGAAAGATCTCTTATCAAATGCCTCGGGAAGAGTTTAGGTAAGGCGTCAGAGACATTGTTCTAAAAGTATAACACCTATAACTGAAATCAATTGGTGTTTTCCATTGACACTGAAATGAAACGATTTACTCTGGGTGTCTTTCTCTTCTCGTTACTTGTGTTCTGATTTGATGCATTTTAATTGGTTTATAATTTATCATGGAAGTAAAAAATGTAACGCATTATATAACCTCCAAGAGACCAGTATTCACCAAATAAGTTATATTTTGCCTTCAATCTTCCTGAATTTTTCCCTTCCATTAATTCTGCAGGGTGTGAGTGTTTTAGGAACTTTTTGTCTCGTTACTTTAACATTTGCTGTAACATAAGATTGCCGTGTATCCCACTTTCTCTTCTTCTCCTGCTTGTAAGTTCTGAATTCATTTTTTTGTCTAACTAAGCTCTCAGTCTCTGACGCTTTCTGTCCATACATACGTATTTTAAGTTTGTGTGTTATTTTCAGCTGAAGTATTATCAGTCCCGTATAAAATAGATGACATTTCGTAAGTGATTTATATTTCATAAAACGGTTAATTCTACTTTTGAATTGAACGTTTTAAAGCATTTTATAAGAATAAGCCCTGAACTTACATTTTATAAAATTAGGTATTATTATAGAAATTACTAACTTGCCTTTATTTTCATCTATATTCTTTTCAGGTAACATTGCCAAAATCTTCTTTGCTCTGAGACATAATGCTATTTCACATAGACCATGTGCACAATCTAAGATGATACGATCCATTCAAGTGTCAACAGTAAACAGGAATACAAAATTGGCAAAAAAACCACTCTCACTTCAAGCACGAGACTAGCAATATAGCTCCACTCGAGTCACATCCACAGCACACAAGCGATCAAAATTACCAGACTTTCAACATAGGAATATGAGAAACAACAATCATTTTATTCAGAGTGGGATGTTATCTTTAAGTGTGTTTATTTTAAATTGTTTTATGTAGAATGAAAATCAAGTGAATTACATTAGCCAATATCACTGTAGTCAAACATGGGAACAGTAGTCTTCAACTTATATTCTTTGGATAATCTGTTTAATAACGTATAAAGTAGTATGACTCAACTTATACTGTTTTGCCCAGACACGGAAGATATAAATATTATAAATGTACTTATACTATTAACGTATAAAGTAGTATAACTATTATACTGTTTGGTTCAATGACAATGAATCAGCGAAAAATCGCTACACAGCTATACTACTTTTCCCAGACCTGAAGAGCGATATAATACATCCCTGGACACGCATATCTCATTTTCTCAAATGTTTTACCCTGATTTTCCCTGGCACCATAGATATGTGATATATATGATATATCATTATATAATATATCATATCATATATGATATGTTATATATCATATCATATATCATATATCATATCGTCTACTTGGGTAGCGCAATCGATTAGCGCTGACCTTCTGTGCTCGAGGTTGCGGGTTCGATCCCGGCTCATGTCGATGGCATGTAAGTGTACTTATATGCGACAGGCTCATGTCAGTAGATTTACTGGCATGTAAAATACCTTGTGCGGGACAAAATTCCGCACACCGGCGACGCTGATATAAACTCGACAGTTGCGAACGTCGTTAAATAAACAATAACTTTTATATAATATATCATATCATATATATCATACCATATCATATCGTATCATATCATATTCATTTCATATCATATCATATCGCATATATCATGTGTCTCGTATCGTATACCAAATCATATCGTATCGTATACCATGTCATATATCAATTTTTCAATTTCATTCCATTTATTATATTGCATTGATCTTACATGAGTAATGAAGCTTTAAGATGTGGAACAAGTCAGAATTTTACACTATCACAATTACAATTTTTACAGTTTTACAATTTTGTAATTTTCTACAATTTTTACAATTTTCTGCAATTTTTATAATATTATGGCGAGATGTAGTGAGATGAGGTAAGGTCCGAGGATTCGCCAAACGATTACCCGGCATTTGCCTTTTGTTGGGGAAAACCTCGGAAAAAATCCAACCAGGTAATTAGACAAAAGGGGTGAAATGAAGTGAGGCGGAGGACTCGCCATAGACCATCCGCCTTCAGTCCCACGGCTAGGGAAAAACCTCGGAAGGAACCATTTAATGAGACCAAAAGGGGATCCAACCCAAGCCCGAGCGCAGCTCTGGATCAGCAGCCCAGCGAGTCTGTTGACAGAGCTACATCGATGGCTCTACAAAAAATATACAATACATACCCAATCAGATTATTAAATGTACAAACGCAAACGATTATTCATCAGTTGAGCTATATGAATAATACAAAACAAGTAAGTTAATTCAATTTAAGGCATAAACAATTCAATCAGTTGTGATATACAGAAATTGATAATATATATCATGCAAACTACTTCAAATTACAAACACAAACAGTTCACCAATAGAGCTATACAGGTTACTATTCAATTTAAAGCATGTACAATTCATGAGCCAAAACTATAAAAATATATACAATACAAAGTAAGCAGATTAATTCAATTTACAAGCATAATTCATTAAGCTATACAAATTTGTACAATTAATTTGAAGTAGATTAATTCAAAGCATAATCATGAACAATTCATCAGTTGAGCTATACAGACTACTATTCAATTTACACCATATACTATTCATCAGTAGAGCTATACAGACTACTATTCATTTTAAAAGCATATGGGCTATTCCATATGAAATCGATCAATAAAAAACCTCGAATTTTTAATACTCTAATTTTTTTTCCTATTTATACAAGGTGCTGAGGAGAGTGCATTTTCAAAAATATACCATCGAAAGTCAAACGGTTTTCGTATTGTTGAGCGATAAATTTAGCGTATTTTATAAAAACAAGCCTCTTACAGAGCTCAGAGCTCTGGAACCATTTACTGCAGAACATTGAACGGGAGCTCATTTTGAAGCTGACATTTGGTAGGTTATGATAAGATGTAATCCTTATTTTTATTTTATACAGATAGACAGATAATCTGATTTTACTTACTTCTAGGCTTTTTGCCAATTTGTAAAAATGTAAAAAAATATTGAGAATAAACCTTGCATTATTAAGAGGGATTCGGCATTGTTTACTTAGTGGTATGGCAATAAGTTTCGAGAGTATTAAATAAATTATTTTCACACGCCTGGACTTGAACGGCGCAGTAACGCACGCACTGGCCGAGAGATGATGATAAGCGAGCGTTGGGAGGAAGAGTCATGCCATCCTCTGAGACAACGGTGTGACATGTTTAGTCTCCAGTATGCAAGCAAATTTAGCCAAGTTGCGTGTGCATTTTATAAGTGCAAGTGTTGTGACCCAGTATTTTTCAAGTTTATATTTATTATTATAAGTTATTCCTTAAGGCATATTTGTGAAACCATTCCCTAGAGTAAGATAAAGTATTTTGAAACAATATCGACCAAATTAATGAGTTAAATGCGTGTCTTTCGTGATCGCTTCCGTAATATAAACGTTTTCTATATTGTAATAAAATTTATTTCACAGGTTGCTTAAAATGGAGGACAAATCTTACTCAGGTGACAGCTGCTTCAATACCCTTCAACTTACCCGTCACAAAATGGGTCAAAGTTAAAGGAATTCGGAAAGTACCCCGTTCGATTGCAGAAAATTTTGGCGTACCTGAAAAGTACCAAAACATAATTCGATTATGTGCATATTGCAGATTGAAAGTAAATAAATCACATTCTTTAGATAAAACAGTTCAATCAAGAGAAGTCACAGAAGAAAAAGTTCAGCCAACTTGTAGTGTTCAAGGTGTTTATGTTGAGAGTAGTGGTAATAACAGCAACAGTAATAATGAAGAATCGGGTAAGAGTGAAACGGAATGTGTTGACAAGGCAACCCTCACTACTTTAAACGAAACGCTCACTGTGATTGGCGTGAAAAAGAAGAAAATTTATCAGAAAATGCTGGGTAACTTTCGGTGCTGGACCCCGGACTCATTTCACCGGCATTATCACCTTCATTTCATTCACAAGCTAAATAACCTAAGATTGTGATAAAGCGTCGTAAAATAACCTACTAAAATAAAAAAAAATCAGAAAAATTATCCCCAAACTAAACTAAAACATATTCTGCAAAAGAGGGCATGGACGTCCTCTGCAATAAATAGCAACATTTGTTTATTAAATGTTTGGATGCAGTCTTCTCTCTTTTGTAATTTTACTCTTGTGTTTATGAAAACCTGTGATAAAGCTAACCCACTCATGCGCTGCTAGACGACACTTCTCGTGTTAAATCTCCTGGCCTTGCTTGCCTCGGCTAGCTCCCGCCTCACAGTCGGCTGGTTAGTTCACGCGCGTACTATTTATTTTCTTTATTTCATATTTTCAATACTTTCTGATCAACGGTGCACCAGTAAAAATATGTGTTTATTTGTACTTTCAATGCGGAATCTAACCATATATTTTTAAAATATTTTTTCGTGGGCAAAGGCGTCTTAATGAAGAAAAATCTAAATTTCTCCATTTCCATAAAAAGTAAGAAAAACTGTTTACATGTCAATAAAAACTTTAATTTCTCAGCATAAAAATAAACATGATTTTAATCATTGGGTGAAAGGGTTTGGGAGCTCCAACAGTTTAAATTTGCTAATTTGATGAAAATACGATAAATTTAAATATTTTTAATTTAAACACCATGAAGTTCTGATGCCTCAAACTTTGCACAAAGCATTGTATCACAGTTATCTACGGACAGAAACAGTTTCATAGTATTTAAAAATTGCAAGGTCAATTTTCACTATATTTCGGTCGATTTGAGATGGAATAGCTCATATACAATTCATCAGCCAAACTATACAAACATACTTACCTACTTACAAATGGCTTTTAAGGAACCCGAAGGTTCATTGCCGCCCTCACATAAGCCCGCCAGCGGTCCCTATCCTGTGCAAGATTAATCCAGTCTCTATCATCATACCCCACCTCCCTCAAATCCATTTTAATATTATCCTCCCATCTACGTCTCGACCTCCCTAAAGGTCTTTTTCCCTCCATATACAATCAAATTAATTCAATTTAGAAACTTATTTTCGTTAAGCTATACAAAATTGTACAATTCATATGAAGTAGATTAATTCAATTTATAAGCTTAAACAATTCGTCAGTTGACCTATACAGTCTACTAATCAATTTACAACACATACAATTCATCGATTATGCTAAACAAAAATATACAATAGTACACAGATTAAGTCAATCTAAGGACATATTTTAGTTGAGCTGTATAAAATACCTCTTGCATGGCTGCTTCCTAAATTCACTACTTTACTCTTGCAATCATTAACCTTATCTGTTTTCTGACTGACCTTTAATAGTGTCGATACGAGAGTCTGAGTTCTCCTGATCAACATTCATTGCTTGAAGAACACTGATTTTGTTGGTCAGTTTGATGTAGCGTCATCTGTAGAGAAACGTCTCCTCCTAGATTTGGAATTCTTCGGTTTCATCCATGTGTCAGATCCCCCGTTATTCGTAAAACTAATGCTATCCTTCAGAGCTCTCAATTTATTAATTTCACACTTTGCCTCATGTAATTCCAATTCTAGGGCTCTGATTCTGTGCAGTTGATGGAGCATCTTTCTATCATACATAGGCCCTACAATTACTACACTCCCAACTATCATTATCAACAAAATTTCAGGATCTATATCTATACATTTCCAATGAAAACAGAAATTACAATTAATACATACCAATTCTTTCACTACAATCCTCCTACAACTACGACAGTTTCTAGAGAAAGCAGCCATAGCACACATTGTTTATATACCTTATCTACAAATTCAGTTTAACTCACTTTTCAATGTAATGTGCTTATGTATATTAGTTTTAGATTATTTCTACGCTTTAGTATCACCACACTATAATATTTCAATAGGCCAACACTACACTATATCACTTCACTATACCACACTTGACGTTAAACTACACGACACGTCACTGGACTTATATTTGAGTCTGGATGCAACTTCACTATTTATGTTTTAAATTACTTCTTCCTTGAAGTATCACCACACTACAATATTTAAATGGACCAACACTACACTTTATTACTTCAATATACCGGTACCACACTTGTCGACGTTAATCTACACAATACGTCACTTCATTGCTCTTATATTTCAGTCTTGATGCAACTTCACTATTTATGTTATTTAACACAAGCAATTTCTTAACCAACAATAGTAGTTATATTGAAATGTGCTATTAATAATTTAGCCTAGTCTTTGTTAAAATATGTAAACACGTTCTATATTAGGAATTACAATTAAGCTTACTTATGTATCAATTAAATATTTCAACTTTACAAATAACAAAAAACCTAAAAATTAGTCAACTTATGATTTAAGAATTACTCAAGTTAAAAGAAAAGATTGGGAATAGTGAACAAAGTGTTGAGTGATATTTGAGGTTAACTGTTTACAATATGGCGATTTATGTTGTGTATGAAATGCGATATTATTACGAAATTGCGTGGGAAATGGATGTTATGAATTTATAATTTATATATCAAATGATTAGGGAGTATTTGAAGTATCTTTAAATATGATGTCATGAATATATATATATATATATATATATATATATTTATTTATATATACTGTATATATCAGAATTTTATTAAATATGACTATGAAAACAATCACAATGTTATCTACTCAGTCACTACTGCCAATCTGCCAATATATCATATTATATTATATCATAAATCCAATATATTATATATCATATATCCAATCCAATATGTCATATATCATATCACATATCCAATATGTCATATCGTATCATATATCCAGTGTATCATATATGATGTCACATATACAATATGTCATATCATATCATATATCCAATATGTCATATGTCATATCATATATCCAATATGTCATATCATATATCCAATATGTCATATATCATATCACATATCCAAGTAGGATAAAATCACTCTGTGAATTATTAATGTTACAATATTTTGTTACTGGTATTTACATTACCTCTAATTTGTCATGAGAATATCCATTTGATCATAATAGTCTTAGCTATAGTATAATTATGTTCGTGTATCTATGTTCTCTTATTGTTATGTATATTTCCTGTGTATTATGTGCAATATGAAACATTTCCTGCGATAATTTTGGAGAAAAAGCAGTAGGCGTACACAGGCAGACCTAGTAGACAGATGACATACTAACAACAGTCTTAGTATTTGGGAATCGTAAGCGTATTTTCTTTGTACTACTGCTAGCAAACGGGTAGACATATTTAAAAGGACATAGCATATCCGAAAGCTTAAGAAAGTGAAATTTAATGCATGATAGACATAGAAAAAAAATATGTCATATATCATATATCATACATCATATCACATATCTAATCATCATCATCATCATCATCATCATCATCCTCATGACAATAATAAATGAGAGGAGAACGACGAATATCTTCAATCTATTGCTTATTTTTGGGTGTACAACTTTCTTCTAAAGCAGATTATACTACATGTTATATTCTATTCCACTATTCTTTACTTTGGATAATAGAAAATAAGTTGAGCCAGCAAGACTCCGCTTCGCAGAAATTTTGTTCTCATGGAGTCTGGGAAATAGAATCAATTTCCTTATCAAATTCACTCTTCTCCAAGCAAGCATTTGTTTACAACCTCTGATATGCACGTGAAATGCCTGTTGAATCTTGAAAGCTTACTGCGATTGGTTTACGTCGATATATTCCGGGAAGCGATGAAAATGAAATGTTCTTTAAAGAGACTATCTTATTAGGTACCATTGAAGTGTTTGAAAAGTTATATTGTGCTTCTTCTCATTTCCAAATTGTATTCTTAATTTTTCTTCTATTATATTACCTTTTGTAGGCCTACTAGTCTGAAAGGATTGTGATCTATACGAATAACCGTCAATATTACACTACAAGACAAAAAATAAGAAAAAATAATAATTTAATGCCTTGTAAATTTTATTCCTATTGCCCACCTTTATCATATTGCGTAATAACGATGGTGATGATGACGATGATCATTATTATTATTATTATTATTATTATTATTATTATTATTATTATTATCATCATCATCATCATTGGTGGTGGTGGTGGTGGTACGACAAAACCGTCTCCTCAAAGTGCAAGAGTTGAAGCAAAGCAGCTTACAAGTAAAATCTCTTTTAATTTTTTTTTATTTAACAACGCTGTATCATTTATTAGTAGAGCTAGGAAGTTGGTACCAAAACTATTATATATTGTGTGAGCTTGGATTATAGACTACCTCTACCGAGTGAAAAGTGATAGAGCAGAAAGACTAACATGTATAGCCGGGCGGTAACCAAACATGTGCTCAAATCGTCCACATCCTTAGAAGAAAATTAAAAAAAAAATAATAATAATAATAATAATAATAATAATAATAATTAACAATCTAAATTAATTTACCCATAGACATAAAAATAAAGTACAAAGTATACAATTATGATTTTAGCCACATTATAACAAATAAGAATGAACATTTTCATTTTATCAAAAGAAATACTCCTTTCAGGTTCAGAAAGAAACAATATTTGTATTCTGAAAATATCACGGGAGCAAATCTGAAATATGATACGGTATTTATTACTATCATCAAGTGAACAACTACTTTGAGAATCTAATAGTGTATCTCATGTGTGGGACACAATATTAAACACATAATTGGTTTCAAGAAAGTTGTAATGACATCTAGGAAGTTCTTATCGCAATTTCAACATTGAACTTGGACTGTAACGCAACTGAATGCATAGCAGCACGAGATACCAAAATTTAACGAAGAATAATAGGGGGGAGAAAAATAAACGTGTTACACAGTCCTGTTTGCAAAATTATTTAATAACAGATGAGTTTACTATTTTGGAATAATGCATAATATTAGCATTACGTAATTATTACAATGATAATAGAACAGCTCAATTAATTCAGAACCTAAAATATTAATACAAATCAACAATATTCTTGAAACTATTCACGACTCTACACAGATCCACAGAATGCCACTACGCGTTGTTTGTGAACATACTGTGTATCATCTGAAGCGAGCGGGAGCAGGGCGAGGCGCGGGTGATATATACGTCCTCGCTGTACTCACCTGAAGTGTACTGCTTTGGTACGAACTTCCTAGCCCTGATTATTAGGTTATATAGCGTCGGTGGAATTTTTGGTAGGGAAGTAGTACTTGGCGAGTTGGAGGAGAGGATTCACTAAACATGACTTCAAATTTGGCTTACGGTTGGGGAAAACCTCGAATCCAAACCATGCCCGAGTGTGACTCCGAATCAGTAGGTAAACGTACTACACGGGTGGCTTCGTGATATACATACATACAGACATACATACAGACATACATACATACATACATACATACATACATACATACATACATACATACATACATACAAATGGCTTTCAAGCAACCCGGATGTTCATTGCCGCCCTCAAATAAGCCCACCATCGCAAAGTGGTCCGAATCGCTTAAAACTTGGACAAAAGTAATGACTCCTTTTGTAGTGGTCATATTAACTTGAAATTTGGTACACTTATTACTAATAACATGTGTCTGATGTGTACAAATTTTAATGACATTTGGAAATGAATAACTAACTCTCTTGAGGAGTGAGATAATTATGCGTTCATTAATAAGAGCCAAATTAGATATTTTTATCATACCTGTTATTTTATTGCAAAACTCGATAAATGCAATAATTACAGTAATTTTATATACACGATTTCAGCAGCAACCCCCAATATAAGGATTTAAATCTAGCGTTACAATTTAACTGAAGCAAGACGGACTCATAAAGCAAAATAATTAAAACATAAATTTTGGTGGTCCAGATTTCAGTCTGATGTAATTTTTAGACATTCTGACGAAATGATGAGTTCAATTTCACAATTTCCATAATACCAATAAAATTATTACTTATCATTACAAGCCCTTGTGGTGGTAATTAACTATCATAACAAGATCATTAACTTGGAACGTATGGACGACAAAATAAAGCGTTGAATTTCCTGAATCTCCTGTGGAAGCGGGACAGAAACTGGAAATGAAAAGGAATAACCTGGCGAAGAATATGCGGAGACCAACAATCTATAAGAAGATAACATGTGTGAAGAAAACAGATAGGAGAGGCTTAAGTACTATAAGTGCATTGAAATCTAGTGATACAAGTAAAAATTTAAGTGTTTCAGGAACAGGGCAGCTGTACAGTAAAAACTGCAGAGCTGCAGAACCGCCATTGAATGGACCTGTAAAATGTAAAACGTGCTTTTATATAATCTAGTTCGTTTCATTTATATATCCAATTCATTCTTCTTCGATTCGAGATTTTACTGTCTGTAGGAGCCTTGAACTGCTCGAGAAGTTTATCTGTAGTGTACTTTTCGGATCTGTGATCGATAGTTCCTGAAGCTCAACGTAGGGTAGTCTCTGAATATACAAAAGAACTGCCAACACCCTCCATATCTTTATGACCTGCATTAGGAGAACACATAGGCTTCTGGATTTACTGTATATCATTACAGTTCCAGTGTGCTAAGTACTGTGGGTGGTGTGATGTGATTAATCAATGTGTCTAAGGGAATGTTTTATTTTAAAATGAATGAAATGAAAACCTAAACGACCAACCCTTTTCTAAATTAAAAGAGAACTTGCACTGAGAACTCACAGCTCAATGTCTTATAATTTCGTCTGCAGGTACGGGTGTAGGCTAGAAAAGTTGGCGTAACGAAATTCAGTAGGAGTTAAAAGCGTTCGAACGATAGAAAGTTCCTGATGGTTGTTCATTCCGGTACCGGAGCATATCTCCACTACGTGTAATTGTGCCGGGTGAAGAGGTGTAGCGCACGGTGTGGGAAGGGCGCGCGGATTGTTGGAGTACAATTTCAGGTGTAGAGTCAAGTTCGAGAAGGCGCTGTAATTACACGCTTTTTCCGATTTAGATGCAATAAACAGTATGGGTTTGCTTAATACACTATATTTCATGCAGAACTGCCAACCTTTGTAACCGCGGGCCGCTACTGTCCAGGAATGAATTAAGTAGATTAGGGGGAATGAATGTCAGTGCAGAGATGAATGTGAAAGTGTTTTTGTGAGTGCAAGGGATGGAATGTGGAGAGGTAAAGAGAAGAAAAAAGGTGAGTTTTTTTATAACAGTTACGGGAGAAGTTGAGGATTGTGATCCAGCTAAGGTTAAGGATATACAGAGTCTTGCATAAGTAACGAGTCTGTCGGAAAATCAACTGTTTTGGATAATATTTTGAAATGATGTTCATCCTCACGAGAAAGAATCCTTCCCGGTGCCGTACAATCGAATTGGAAACTAACACCCTCTCCCATCGCCGCCAGAGGAAGCTACTTATCCATGTGTAATGTGCATTTTATGCCAACTTGAAATGACCTGGAGCATGGCCTTCTATACGCCAAGGACTTAAAATGACCTGGAGCATGAACTTCTATACGCCAAGGATAATGGTACAAGGTCATGCCTGTACACATTGTTGTGATAGACTGAAATGATAAAATGCCACGCAGCCGCTTAACGTTATTGCAGAAGAGAAAAATTGCTGCCTGGTTTGAACTTGGAAACAGTGTCGCTCAAATTAAGCGTTTATTCCATAGACGAAATGTTTCCAGGGAGGTGGATCGGTCTCACAGGCCCAGTCCGTTAGCCTCTGCGATCACCTGATTTCACTCCCTTGCACTTCTTTTTCTGAAAATTCATCAAGAATCGTGTCTATGCGACTAAGCCACGCACCATTCCTGAATTAATGGAACGAATTGATCACAGGGTACAAATGGTTCCCCTGGCATGTTCATCAGAGTCCATGAAGAGTTGATACGTCACTTACATTTGTGCATTCAGCAGAACGGAAGACATTTTGAAAACTGTACACCATAATTTGTCAACAATTGAAACTGTCTTTATATTTATGTGTTTTAATAAAGGTTTAGAACACTAACCACTCTTTCTTTTAATAGCTCTGGCGGCGAGGGGACGGGGTGTTTGTTTCCAAATCGACTGTACGGCACCGAGAAGGGTTTTTTTCTCGTGAGGATAAACATCATTTCCAACTACTATCTGAAATACTTAATTTTTCGATAGATTCGTTACTTATAAAAGACCCTGTAGATGATTCTGTAAATATAATAGAAAATGAATTAGCAGAGTGTAGTAGAAAGTTAAGTGAGATGATAGAGATAATGAAAATAGGCAAGGAGTATGGTGTTGGAGGCTAGCTAAGATAACGAAGCATAGTATGAAGAAAATAAGCGAGATAAGAAAATATAATCCACGTAAGAAACAGATATGTTAACTATCCTATTGAATAATGGCGTAGTAAAGATTAGCAACAAGTATTATTAGAAACGGAATGTGTTCGATATAAGTGAATTGGAAATAACGAAAGCACTTGTAAATGTATAAATTTTCTTGAACTAAATTAAGTAGTTAGGTCTTAAAGAGAGCATACAGATAAATTTAGTTGGGGACAAAAATAAGAGATTGTAGTAAATAGTGAATGATTGTAAGGGAAATAGGAGGATATAATAATGAGGGAATGTAGGTAAGAGTTATGAATATAAATTATAAGAGCGGCTACAAAAGGTATGTCTGTAATGAATGTCCAATGTAATGTATGAGATCCACATTATATGAATGTAAATGTTGACGTGAAATATATAGCATATATCGTTTCATATCCCTGAAACTACTTTGATGATTTTAAATAACGTAATAAGGTAATTATCCTATAGAAACGGGTTAGAAAAGACAAAAATTGTGTGGACATTCTAATTCTAATTGGATTCGATGCTGCAAGAGTTATTTAGTAGTAAACTACTGTGGTGAATAAAAGGAATTGTACGTCTTCTATCAGGATAAAACTGTGAGAATTGAGATGAATATAGACGCTTCTGAAATACTATGTATGGTTCCTGATAAAAGTTCGCTTCCACAATTCTGACTTCTTATGATAATTATGTTCGATATTAAAGAAACTGAAATTCTTATAAATTTGTAGGTTGTGGGTATAAATATGTTCAGAAGTAGATTTTTCGGCATTCTAACGTATCCTGACGGGTTGTCCAAAAGTGCATACCGTAATTTCCCATAACTATGGTCCAAGCACCCAACTATGGTCCAAAACGCATGATGTACTACTTAGTCCCCCAAGAGTTCGGTGTTTGCCATTTAAGGCGCCACTTGATGGAATTATGTCCCCCATAGATGCTTCTATCTACCATTACTCGTGACAATGATATGGATGCTTAACAAGGTCAGTGTGCATCGTTCTATTGAATGTGTGAAGACACGAAATCATTCATTTTGTGGTTGTCTTTTTTTATTAAGCGCTCTTCTGTAGAACTGGTAAGTTATAGATATATTATTCTTTGTACAATTAAACCTGGCTATATAGTGTTTACTTTCACGTAATAATTAGACTGGCAGAGGTTAAGGACTCTGCATGAAAAATATTTAACCTCAAGGCTAGAAGTCAGTCCTCAACTATGTACCACAATTTTTCGTGGACCATAGTTGTATTTCATTTTGAAATATTTGTTTCAATAAAATGTGATCAAAGTGATTATTTACTTCTGCAAATACGGTATCTTAGTATATTCTAAAACACCATTTAACATTATAGTGAAGTAAACAAAGAAACAGGCTCTTCCAGCATCAATGGTACTAGCACGAATGATGGTCCGGTAAAACGAAAACTTCAGGGTGGAAGGAAAACAACCGTCCCTGTAAGTGACTAGGAGAGCGATGAAAATGAGTTGGATACAGATTATGATGTTTCCGGTGTTCTTTCCATATTTACAGACAGTGAGTCAGATATGGAAAAGAAGTCGAAATCTGTTAAATTAATGCTAAAGGTACATAGTTATATGGTAGTTACTTATGGGGAGGAATTGTGGCCAGGGAAAGTTTTGGAAGTGAAGAACAATGGAGCTGTTGTTTCATGTATAGTAAGAAGCGGCAATTACTGAGGTGGCGAGAAATGGAAGACATTTTATTCTATAGAAAGGAAAACTTAATAAAACAAATTGAAGACCCCCAAATGCGTCTCGAAAAAAAGATATCTATTTTCAATTTCAGAATTACAAGGGAAATGGAGATTCAAAGGATCGAAATAAGCCTAATGAATGTAGTTCTCAGTACAATAATTAAACATTATCAGTGAATTTATTTGCATAATATTTTTCTAAGAATGTGTTATTTAATTTTGATACTTTTGTTCTTTAATTTATACACTCACTTGCAAAAAAACCGGGCCAACTACATTTTCTTTAAAATTTTTGAAAAATTGTAGGATTTTTTAAATAATTGTAGGTGTGTTGAGGTTCACTTAGTTATTCATTTATTTTTTGATACGTAACAATGTAATACTGAATACGTAATAGCCAACAATGATCTGAAAAGAAGATTCGTTCTTCTTGTAATATTGTGTGTAAATTTCTCGGACTCAACTCTAGCTAAGCTGAAGATGTCTACAGACTGGTAAGCTCTTTTGAGGCAATATTGGAGTACTTCATTGTATACAAATGTCACTAAGTCTACCGATTCAGCAAAAGTGGTTGCATTGATAGAAGGTGGGAATAGTGAGCGTTATGTGGCTGCAGTACTTGGGATTCCTCGATCGACCGTACAACGAGTGTACCATCGCTTTAGGGAGACAGGAGGTTATTCAAGGAGACCCGGTTCAGGGAGAAAACAAGTAACTTCGGCTCGTGACGACCATTTTATTGTCCTAAACACATTAAGAAATCGCCATTCCACAGCTATTGAGACCAGAAGAGCCTTCCAGAAAATAAGACCAGTTAACGTGAGTGAGAGAACTGTAAGAGGACGTCTGGATGAATGTGGGCTGAATTCCAGAAGACCAGCTAAAGGCCCAGAATTGCTCCAGCAACATCATGTTGAACGATTACGTTTTGCTCACAATCATGCTAATTGGAACCTGGGGGAGTGGCGACGAGTGCTCTTCACAGAGAATCGAGATTTAGTTTACAGATGGACTTGAAAGAGGTTGGAGAAGAGAAGGAGAACGTTTTTCTTCATGTAACTTCAGTTCACGTGTCAGTTTCCAAGGTGGATCAGTAATGGTATGGGGTGGCATTTCGTAAGAAGCTCACACAGAACTTGTTTTCATTAATGACTGCTCCTTGATACATCGAAGAAGGTCTAATTTAACATATGGTACCATATGCCCCACTTATTGGTGGAAAGTTCCTGTTAAAGCATGACAATGCTTGCCCTCATGCTAGAAGAATCGTGGATGAGTTCCTTCACGACGTTGGATTGAATAGGATGACATGGCCAGCAAGAAGTCCTGATATAAACCTTATTGAACATGTGTGGGAAATGCTAGGGAAGCGAGTTAGAAGTCGTCTAACTCCTTACAGCAACTTACAGCAGCTCCGAAATGTTGTAAGTAAAGAATGGAATAGAATCGTCCAGACTGACATCCAGAATCTGATCGAAGGGTTGAATCGGCGAGTGGTAACAGTCATATAGTCACGGGGAGGCAATATCCGCTAATACTAACATCTGGGTGGCCACAAAATCAGTTGAACATTTGGAAGAAAATTGATATAATTTGTAAGTTTTTACACCTTTTAATTATATCCATTGTTTGGCGTTGAAAATAATAGCGCAAATGATAGTGAATACGTTTTTTTTTTTCTGGGAAGCAATGTTTTCTTAATTTCATAAAGGATTTTCTTATTCTCACCTCATAAAAAATTGAGAAAATTTAGGTGGCCCAGTTTTTTTGCCGGTGAGTGTAGTTGTTCATTATTGCAGGAAAATGATTTTTGGATTTCACTTGTTTATTGTGTTTATGCAGTGTGTACTAATAAAAATAAACCATGTACTTTTCATTAGTTTGAGTATTTCTGTGCTAGATTATGTTTCTATCTTTAAATTAGAAACTCAGTATATTAATTTACGAATAATTAGAGCTCCAGCTATGGTCCATCCATGCTTGAGAGCATGAATATATGAGTGGACCATAGTTGGGCAACTCTGAATACAACTATGTACCAATGCTTATTATTTTTTTAACACTTGTAATTAAATAATTTCAAACACATATGTCAATATTTATTTAATATAAACTTACAAGAGTCTAAAGCCAAAATTTCACTTAATCTGGATGAATAGTACTGAATATACAAAGAAAAATGTGACAAATGTGGACCATAGTTAGGGTAAACTACGGTACTGTATTTTAAATTCTGCAATCGTGCAATATATGGGGCGCAATCCTGGTCACTCACCAAGAAACAGGCATTAAAATTAGGAAGATGCCAAAGAAGAATGGAAAGGAAAATACGCGGAATAAGCCTGAAGGACAGAATCAGAAACGAAGAAGTACGGCGACGAAGCGGCGTAGAGGACGTGGTCACACTCGCTAATAGGATGAAATGGCGCTGGGGAGGACACGTGTTACGAATGCATCCTACCAGATGGGCATACACGGCGACACTGTGGGACCCAAGAATTGGCTGGAGAAACCGTGGACGACCGAGGACCAGATGGGGGGACGACTTCAAGTTGCAGCTAGGAGGACTGTGGACCAGAATAGGACGCCAAAGAACACGGTGGAAGGACGCAGTCAACGAACTTTGAGCGGCAGCAACAATCAGTGCTAGTGAAATTGGGGACAAAGAACTAGGAATGTAAATAGACCATCAGGTCGGCTCTTCTGATGGTCAAGACTTGAGCCACCCCTGCCCAAGCAGGAGGCCTTGCCCCACTGGGAATTTACGGCTTTTATTATTATTATTATTATTATTATTATTATTATTATTATTATTATTATTATTATTATTATTATTATTAATCGTGCAATGTAAAATAAAATAGTAAACTAACAACAGAAATGTGCAAAAGAATTCAGACCCAACATCCAAATTTATTACAACGTACCATGGAACACAAAATACACGTAGTTGAGTACAGAAATATATGTCTCCAATACCTACCCACTTCATTTGAGTGATTCGGATTCCACATATTGCGGATATGTGGCAGGACTGTGTCCTATTTTCAAGTTGCACACCACTTCGGCGGGCAACAGTATCCATGATGTGTGTATGTTGAGAGTAGTTTAAGTGTAGTGTAGGGAAATGTTGAGGATGATGATGAAGATGAGAAAGGGAGAAGGTGAAACCAGGTGCCGCACGTAGCTCACTTCTGTGCAATAGAACCAAGAGGGTCGCGAGGCTTAACTTTCCCGTCCGATGGACGAATCACTATAAATAGTGACATGTCTTCTCTTCATATGCACTGCGGAGAACTTTGAATTTAACCCAGATATATTGGTGCAAAATCTAGTGATCAGAAGTTGTGCACCACCACCAACTCCTAGTCCCGAGGTAGAAATTTTACACGAAAATCTCTGACCCCGACGGGAATCGAACCCTGGCCGGCTTTCCTGGAGGCAGTTTCGCTACCACACAACTACTCCGTAGTGGACATAAGTACATAAATATAGATAAAGTTATGTTCGTTACTTATATTAGAACAAGTATTAAGCAATGAAACATATCTTATAGGTTTGTGTATAATCTAATTTGTATATTTGTATATGTGTAATATATTTTTTAAGACAATTATGCTTGACACTGAATATTTTTACAATTATTCGCTTTAAGAACCAATCGTACTCGGCCAATAGATACAGAGGAAACTGGGACATGACTTAAGAAAATCATACAGAAGGAAAACTGAAACATATCTCAAGGCTCTAAGAGATATATGCGATCTTGCACTCGAGGTAATGGAGCTATCATTCTTCGGGCCGCGCTCTCCAAGAGCAACTAGGACACAATGTCGTTGTGACACTTTCCTTCTAGCTCTCATTTTTCCGGGAACAGTAATACATTTAACGTAGTCAAAGAACATGGATGGTAAAACTTTTATATTGCCTCCTTGTTTTCATTACCATATTATGTAACTTCTTTTAGATCCCACAGCGATAAGACAAAGTTCATGATTTATAACCCCATTTTTTTCTTTGTTGTATCCGCTTCTTTATGTTCCACAACAATGTCTTTCATCTAAAGACAAGCTACGCAAGCACTTGTTTTAGCATTACTTCATCATAGCAAAATTAGATGCACAGTGATATTTGAAGACTATAGAGGAAAAACATTGTCACAATTCTCTGAAGAGTTGTCATCAACTAATGGAGTATAGTAGGCCCTACTGCAAAGTTTAGTGTTTTTCTTATCAAAACTGGTAAAGGAGAATTATCACCATGGATAGTCATCCTTTCCTACTTTTTCTTTAGGAATAGATTTTGCAGTAATATACTGAATTGAAAGATGACATCTGTCTTAAGAGAATTGTGACTTTGATTATTTTCAGCTGTACTCTTCATTTGTTTCAATGATCTAAGCCAGTAGTAATTCAATGAGACGAAGTCAGGACTATGCAAAAATTACTACAGTACCTCACAAGGTAGCATATAGCTGTGCTAACAACAAAGTAAACAGTTCTTGCTTTTGAAGGCGACTATAGTTACGAGTAGGAAGGCGGATATTTGCACAATATTCCTCTTTCTCACTTCCCGCGGCTGTTTTTCGATCCTTCTTGCACATACTTGTTAATACTGTATTATAAATAGTTTCACGACTGAAGAAACATATCAAGCTCAAACCTGGACGTTAGAAAGATAGCATCGTCTTACAATGTCATTAATTGATTGAAATTTATAAGTACCTACGTAGAGAATATTTTTAAATAATGCAGGTATCCAAGTGTGTGTATAGTTGCGTTTGTGGCTGAAGGCCTACCATTCAGGTGGCCCGGATTCGATCCCCAGCAAGAAAGTGGTGGAATTTATAGTGGGAAAGCAAATGTTGCAGGGTATTTTCTCTTGGTACTTCACTCCACAAACATTCTGCACCTTCCTCTCACCTTGTCTACCATCCGCATTTGCACAACCAATTATCCAAATAATATAAAAGAGATTTTCCAGAAGCCATTTGCACAACAAATTCTAAATCACAAAACTATAAGTTTGCAATTCCTGAGGTAATTTTAAAAGCTAAAGTGGTCTTCGAATTTAGACATCTTCGTTAGATTAACGTGTGTGCAAAACCAATGCCTACTCACTTCACTTGCGTGATTCGCGTTCCGTATATTGCGGATAGATGGCAGGACTGCGACCCATTTTTCAAGCTGGACACCACTATGCATGATGAGTAAGCTGTCTATGGAGAGTTATGTCATGTACTACGGTGAGTGTATGTGTAAGTGTTCTTGTAGAAGAGAATGGGTTAGGATGGGGAAGATGGGGAGGGAGAAGGGGAAACCCGATGCTGGCACGTAGCCTACTCCTGTCCAATTGTACTTATGGGGCCGCCAGACTTAAAAACCCCGTACGACGGACAAATCACTATCAACATATGCCTTCTCTTGATGTGCACTGCGGAAAGATTTGAGATTTAACTGAGCCATATTGGTGCACAATTTAATGATTAGAAGTTGTGCACCGCTTCTCCTAGTCCTGAGATAGAAATTTTACACAAAAAATTCATCGACAAATTTGTACTCACGATGACATCACTCGAAGCAAGCTGCAATACATGTTATGATATAATATCAATCGAGGAGTCTATTCAATTCAATTAAATTCAGTTCAATTTATTAAGTCATTAAACATACAGTGATAGGCTTCGTCACAAAAAAAAAACATACATTTGAAAATACACATATAATTGAAGACAGTAATTAGAATGAAAACACAAAATATTTTGAAACTCTAAAATTAATGAAAACACTTCACCCTTATGTAATAATTGTAACTAATCTAAATAACTTTATTTATTAAAAAGCAATTTCGTATGAATTTATGTTAAGAAACTAGTCTACAGAGTAGAAAGAATTAATTAAAAGCCAATTATAAAATCTGGCTTTGAAACTATTGTCTGGTAACTTACAATGTTGACTGGGAAGCTTATTACATAATTTCATCCCCATGACAGAAAAATTTGTACTAGTTTCGAGTGTGTGTATATATATATATATATGTATATATATATATATATATATATGTGTGTGTGTGACAGTTAATATCTGTGATTGTTTGAAAAGAGGTCGACAATGTTCAAGTTAGTTTGATTGACATAGAATTCTAATGGCTTTCTTTTGCAAAAACAAGACACTCCCAATTTTGCTACCATTTCCCCAGAAAATTAAGGCATACCTAATTATCGACTGAAAGAACGAAAAGTAGGCACATCTTAAATAATTTTGAGAAACAAAAGTCACTCGGATCCCATTGACGGACTCTCAACACAAACATCTGATGTAGACTACACGTTAATGTTTTATAGATGGACAAATTATATTTTATTTCACCCTAATTTTTACTGTGCCACAATAAGCATTGGAAAATACATCACAATTTGCCACTCTTAATACAACTCGAAAATTTTCGTCTTTTAGTCATGATCTTTGTTTAGATTTACAAGTTTTCATTCAGAAAACAAGTGTTCGGAAATATATTCAATACAGAGCGAAACATAGCAGCTATGTAGCAGCAGGCGGTCTAAGATAGATCTATAGACATTTTTATAACGAGAGCATTATAAATAAACCAGAGTGGTGTGTGATAGTACAATGGAAACATCTTATATCCTTACTTATTTTCAGTTCTCTTGAATAACACATCAGTAAATGTACTAAACTTTTTTAAACAGTTGTATTTTGAGTCCTGTCTAAGCTTACAGATACAAGTTGCTTTAGGCCTATATTTAGATTCTTTTCTTTATGGTTATAATAACTCTTCTTCTGTTATATTTTCTTTAAGTGCAATAATATCGATCGAGACGTTTGAGATGGGCAGGGCATGTAGCACGTATGGGCGAATCCAGAAATGCATATAGATTGTTAGTTGGGAGACCGGAGGGAAAAAGACCTTTAGGGAGGCCGAGACGTAGATGGGAAGATTAAAATGGATTTGAGGGAGGTGGGATATGATGAGAGAGAATGGATTCATCTTACTCAGGATAGGGACCAATGGCGGGCTTATGGGACGGCGGCAATGAACCTTCGGGTTCCTTAAAAGCCAGTAAGTAAGTAAGCAAGCAAGCAATAATATCGATAAGAATTCTTGTATAGATAGGTCCTTCGTAACTTTTCAGATGAAAATTACCAATTCTACTGTATCAATGTCTGTGTTTTAACCTAAAGCGAGAGAACAGATCATAAGCGGATGCATCTTTGATTTCATTTCCCGTTCAGTTACTGTTTCAATGCCATTAACCTCGTTCGTATTGTCCGTGGGGATAATTTCATACTATTAAACACATAAGATTATTCGATCAAATTAATGATTTCTCCTTCATTATAGCACTCCAATGATTTTGCGATTTCCAAAACCTTAATACAACTGGCATGGAGATTTATTTAATTCATAAATTGTTTCATCATATTTTAGTACAGGAACTATTATTTCAGTTTTGTTTTTTTAAATGTAGTAATAGTTTCGTCCCGTCCAGCCCTACGAAATGATAATTATTTTTGTCCTTAATTTCTGCTATATACATTTCCGTTTACAATTATTGGATTTGATACGTTCATGCTTACCTATGGTTTCGTGATAATCGTTATGGCGTGAGTCATAATGTTGTCCAATGTTTGATTAATAAGAGCCTATTAGGATTTTAGAACACACGAGGCATCTACATTGTCACCTGTGCACAACAAATACTGTTCCTTCCAATCTTCCATAAACACACGTTTCCAAACAGACGTAGATTTTGAGATAATCTAAATCTAAGCTGGTAACCCGTCAGTGATAGGTATTTGTCTACTGGAGTTATAGGGGAGTTGGAGGAAGGGAGGGGGTGAAGCAAAGACAGATTACTGCGCTGCCCCTGCGACGTCACTATTGCTAAACGGCATTTCTTGCAAGTTGAGAGGGCGCGAAGACATTCTTTTCCCCCTCCCTATTCCCCAGATACCGTTAGCGACCGAGCAGTAGCTGTTACTTCTTATACCTGCAAAATAAAATATTTAATAAAGTACACTAGGGGATATAAAATGCAGCCATACAGATGTTTGACAATGACTTGTTTCAGTATATTTTAGTGTCATTGTTATAATATTTTCAACTGGCTACTAATAAAATTAACGAATGTTGGTTTGAATGTTGGGGAGCGACACAGTGCAGATTGTCCCAGTGTGTATATCGCAGTGTAGCAACTAGCGGTGGAGAAAACATTTATCTTTTGCCCTGAGTGGTTTGAGATTTGTTTCGTCCTTACAGTTTACTTCGTAGTGTTTTGTGAATATCGGTATAGGAAATAGTGTACATAGTGTAGTGTTAATTTCTTATACAGGGACATCATTTTATTTTTACTTCAATTTTTATTGTACCTGAGTTTTGAATGTACTTCACTCCCACCCCCTCTACTAGTAAACTTACAATCGTTTTCCACACAGAGCCAAGGCCGCGTATGCAGTACTGAGTTAGTATAGTACGTTCCAAAAATATGTTCACGTTTTCCAGTGACGAAAGAGCTTTCAATATTGAATCATATTTTCCCACAGGTACTGTCGTCCGTTTGCCTACGTCGCATCCTGGTTTCCCCGGCCTGCTTCTGTTCGCCCCTCCGTAAAGTCTAGTAGCTGGGCTGTCTTAGCTCTTTTCTCAAAACATTAATTTCTGTTAGGAATTGGACGTCTACGTAATATTATACAACTATTTAAAATAAATTAAGTAAAAGGGCCTCGTTAAGTAATTAACTCAGTGATTTCCCTCCCCCCCCCCTTTCTACGACCCTGCGACAAAACCACTTGAACGGACAGTAGACAGTATGCCTGAGTAATTTTATCTTTTCGGATCGGGCAGAAGTGAAGATTGAATTTACAGTACAGTACGTAAGGTACTCTTTTACAGAGCAGGTACAGAATTATTTCAACATGAGTTACTAGTTACGAAGGACGAAACTGGTAATTGGGATTAGGCACAATAGTCTATAGTGCGATAATATGCACAAAAGAACTGAAGCCTGTATCGAAATGAACGGCCACCATTTAAAAAAAATGTGTTTAAATATCTATATTATGATTATTTTTCAATTTAACTTCATTCTCTACATTGTACGCTAATGTGCTGTAGACAGTATAACATACACTGCATAATGAATACGTCCACATGGACAGCTCAGTTCATGAGTAAAAACACTTATTGTTAATACTATACTGTATTTTGATTAAACAAAAACCTAATGAAAATGCTCAAACTCAAAAGCGCAATATTTCCTAGTTTACGTAAATGGATGAACTACTTTTCTTCCCTCCTATACGTAGTAAAGTGATTTGTTTGTATATTACGCCAGTATCATCGAACTCCAGTTGTGGAAGGGGGTAGGAAACGGCATTGATCCAAAGGTATAGCCAGGTTAATATTAAAAATGTTAGTAAAAATAAAATGATGTCCCTCTATAAGTACATTTTTTTATTTAGGCTTAGGACCGTATTTTATCGTAGTTTGTAAATTATTTAACGAACATTATGACTTCCAGCAGTGTTATAAAACATAAAAAAAGGTAAAGCAATGCGAAGTGGTCAGAAGAGATGTGTGTTGAATTTATTTCAAACGTTATGTGCTGAAAATCTAACTTACAGTTCAGAAAAGGTGGCTGAGATGACGGGGAAACTGACGGGAGTGGGAAAAGCAACTGTTTATCGCATCACAAGAGAGGCGAAGATGAATGACAATAAATTAGAGTCCGGTGAAATTTCGCAAAACTGTTCCACTATTAGAAAAATACGACGAATTCACAAAATCAGCAATAAGATCTAAAGTTCACCAATTCTTTTTTCGTCAAGAACTGCCAACTTTAGACAAAATATTAGCTGCGGTGAACGGTGATGAAGATAATAGTGATAACAACCTACCAAAATTCTCGAGGTATTGTAATTTAAATTAATTCTTGATTTCCGCACAAAACAGATTATGAAAGTCTATAAAAATATTTCTAGTTCTAATTTTATTATAATGCATATCATAATACAGGCTTTGTATTATAATATTATTATTCATAATTCCACTTAAATTCACTGCATAGTACTATAATTTGTGTAGCTGAACGTAGAAACGCATTACTACTGGTTTAGTAGACCTATGCTTATTAAGATCGAAATACTTAAATTTAATATGTCAGTTGTACGCCTGTTTTAGTATTTATTTCTTCTTACGTTACAAGTACCTGTCGTATATTGAACTCATTAAATATTTTTAATATGCAAATTATTGATATAGACAGTAATAAAAATAGAATTGATTTCTTGATATAGACTTTAGAAATACAGATTTTGACACTTTGTGTTGTAAGTCAATTAGTCGAACGTTTTTACGACGGACTGTAGCACCTTCCCCTTCACTGGCGGTAGAGAGTGTGAGCATGGAACTTAATGAGTTTCCCGTAACACATACTAGAGGCGCTGTTGTAGAAATTGATCTTGCTGTCATCTATTTCTGGGAGGGGCGTTATTACATCTAGCAGCGCACCAAGTAGCGAAAAGAGTAATTACTCTATTCATTTAAAAGCGCACCTGGTGAAGAAAAAAGGTAAACCGTGCAGAAAGTACTCCCTCCCACCCTCATCGTTATTCAAAACTAAACCAATTTAAAATAAAACATTTACGGTTTTATTCCTGACCGCATATTCTACTGAAAATTCTTACCGGAGCCAACAGGAAGATAAAAGAGACGATGTGTTTTACACTACCCGATTAAAATATAACCAGACAGAGACAAAAAAATAAAGCAAATGGTTAGATAATTGGGATTGTATTCGTTGGGTATGGAAAAGTCTGCAAGAACTTCTTAGATAGTTCAATTTATTATATTATATTACTTTACAATACATTCAACAACACTATTTTACAACGTCCATAAACATCACTGTTTAACGTACACTACTTATACACACACGTATCACTTTATGTTCACTTATTAACAAGTTTCAGTCCGCCATCTTCATCTTCGACTCTCCCGTATAGCAATATTTCGAACGGATAAATAGAGAACTCTCGGTAATGTACCCAACACGTAGTTCTAATATTCAGCACCTACGACGTTGGGCGCTGATCACCTTATTTCAAACCCTCCAGATGGTGCTGACCGCAGTTTCGCATCCTATTATATATTTATCCATGGTGTGAGTAAAGGGGAAAGCCTCTCAACCAAACTGAAATGGGGATTAGTGACAACGATTAAATGTTTGCCAACGCCTGACCTAAACAGACGCTTCACTACACACACGAGGGAAAAGGCTTATTAGAAAACCTCACAAGAGATGGTTGGAGACCGTACAGGCTACTAGGCCTATTACTTCAAAGGATGATGATCATGATCGATTATTATATTTATCAGCTTTATCCGAAGACAACATTCCTCATCTGCTGTTGCCTTGAACTTTTGCGAGACGAATTTATGTCATTGTTAGCTCTCTCTATGATGCTGTCACAGTCACGCTCCTTCTCACTCGCTTCCGTTATCAACACCCACAGTGATGAATTCTTTCCAATTCTACCTCATTGATAGTGTTGTTTGCATGAGCACACTCAATGGTTCACTCAGAAAGTGTTACTTTAATCACCTATTGGTTTCTAACTCAGGGAGAATTGAGGTTCATCTTATCCATATTCTTTCGAAGAAACTTTATATTTTGCCAATTCTCAAATCTGTCTAATCGGCTACAAACACAATGATACGAGAAAAGTCTCGGAACGCTAAACCCGTTGTCACTTTGTAAGAATGCCATCTTGTACATGGAGTGAAGTTTTTGAGTGTTTTATAAGGCGTAGAAATTTTAATTTCATACAAACTTAAGATCTTCTTATAAGGTATGTTGCTTTTGCATACCTGAACCTGAATTTCAATTTTCCAGTTACAGATCTTTGGGGACTTATTTTAGTGAATGGTTAATTAGGATGAGCTTTATACAAAAATCAATGACATATTGTGAAAAGATTTTGAATTACATTCTCATGCAGATTGTTATAATTGTTACTATTCACGTATCGATATTGTCCTGGAATACGGTTGCCAGATTTTCTAAAATAAGATAGGTGACTCTTTTGGGTTAATGACTTGTTCTGTACAATACTGGCCTATACAGGGTTTAAGAAGTAGGCTGCTTTAGAGTCTCAATAAATGAATTACTTTCACACAAAATGTTACATCAAACAGCATTAATTAATAATGATGTGGTTTCATAATTATTTACACCCGCAATTTAGTCCATTACTAACTATTTTTCCACACTCTAGTGCAATAGAATTAAGATATTTACCCGTAGATTGTGTCCTACTACCTTCTGTTCTCCGCTCAGCTCAATATTACGACGATATAGGCTAACCACATTTAAATGTATCGTATTATTGTACAAAACCTGACTATGACAACGATACTGGGCTGTTAATCTCATTATTATTTTGAATTGTTTAAATTGAAAAGAATACATTTGTGTGCCATGACGTTGTTTCTTATGAACTGGGCTCTAGGTGTCTTTTTATGATTTAATTCAACATTTTAAAAATTTCTTCTCTTTCAAAACGAAGTTGTAGAACTCTGAACAATTTGTTTTTACATTCGCTAAGCACTGAAGTAATTTTTTCATTGTTATGTTTAAGCTATTAATCCACTGCACATACAGTACATAAAGGAAAAAGGATGCTAAAGAGATATTAGAGAATTTTCGTACCCTCGTCGTACGCTAAAATGTTAACGCTACGTTGTCAGTAATGGCATATTTGGTGACGTGTGTTAAAGTTCGTAAAACTTCGGACAGAATCATTATCCATTTCCCGCTCCTTTAATATTTACATGTCATAGCTCCTATGACGTTCAATCCATCGCGCTGTAATTTTTTTTAATTTGTAGTCTAATGTCTATGGAAGGCATAGAAGAAAATTCGAAAAGAAAATATTTTTGAAATGTAAGAAAAGAATACAAACTTCATTGTTGTGATCTATTCAGAATACATATTTACAACTTCAAAAGTTGATAGCAGTAAACCTTTTTGTTTTTCACGTTAGAAGGGGGTCAAAGCGAGAGAAATGTTAAGAAAGAATGGAAATAAACAGATGCCATGTTTTAATATCGATTTAGCCCTACGGTTAACTTCATTCACGTCCGCGTTATCCGGCTAGAGATAACGAGTTCCACTACTGATATAACGTCAGGTGAATGGCTCTTTCATCAATGACGTCAATATAGCGTTAACGTTTTTACAGTATAGATAACAGATGTGAAAATAGTATTATAGTTGTAACTTCAGTGACGTCTGACAACATACCAGAAGCAGTTTGCAGTGTGTCAAGTAGCAAATAGGCAGAACACCCAGTACCTTCCTCCCGAGCGGTGACGGGATTTTCTCGTTACCAAACTTCCAGAACGGCTCCGAGGTTTACTCAGCCTCCAATCAAATTGGGGGTAAAAGGACGGAGCGTAGTGACGACCACACCACCTCATTCTAGTGCCGAGGTCTAGAAAGCGTGGGACTCTACCTCCAAGCTCTCCAAGTGCCTTGATGGCTTGTAAAGGTGATGCCTTTTAACCAATGCCTCCCATTTCATCATTAATTTTTGGGTTTATTGTTATAAACTCCTTTGCGATGCATTCTTACAAAATTCGTGTCGCAGTTATCGTCACAAAAAGCAACACAATGGTTCAGTTTTAATTCAGATTCTGTTAATGTTTCGATGCATAGTAGTGAAGTTGTATCACATTTTCATTTCCATTTGGCGAAGAAGCAAGTCGTAATAATTTGACTTCCATCCCATTTTCCCCAGTGAAAAAGTGTGCATCACGAAACATTTTCTCGTCGTACCTACTTGCATCATCGATCTTCCAAAGAACTTAGGATTGTTTTTCACAATATTCAATGCATTTGTCTTACTAAATGTAGAGAAACCAAATTTCTTATTAATTATTTTGTTCTTGCATTTGAAAACATTACAACAGTTTTTGAATTCGGAAAAACCGTATTTAAAGAGTTCATTCCGTCACTAGTATTACAGTTGTAATTATGTTTTACGGCGTGATATACCGTCGTTAATTCACCTACTTTCACTTTATCTTCATTAGAATTTTCCTTATGAAATAGTTTCCTCCAGATTTTGAAGACGAAAGAAGTTGCAGTTTATGTTTCCTGGTATTAATCTGCGGAATTATATCGGACCTTCAACCATGAGCTAAGATAAATTCACAGGTACGGAACTTCCATTAAGCATTGAAGTGGATAGAGCGTCAGCATATAGAGCTGAAACCCCGGGTTCGAATCTCGGTGCCGGAGAGAATTTTTCTCCGCTCCACCGATCCTTCATCATATGATAACGCAGAATTCCGTGCAGAAATATCATATGTACTTCGATACATCGCAATAATAGTATACTGGAGCTAAAAATGTGTTTTGAATTCCATACTTGCTTCGTACAGATTTTTTTTTTCGATTTTTAAATACAAAATTGCAATTTCTTACGTATTTATCACAATAATTGTTACAAATGACGCCACTTTTGTAAATTCTTTAAGACTGTACAAGGATGCATAATTAAACCGTGAAGAATCAAGTTCCTAAAGTTGTATGATTTGTAACAATTTTTTTTTTGTGATAAGTGCGTACGAATGGTATCATTTTAGTTAAAAATTGAAAAATAAAATCTGAACAAAACAATTAACAACAAATTTTTAACTTCAGAACACTAGCCAATTAAATAAATGACACTTCTGAATAGTTCATTCTCTATTTGTAATAATTTTTACTCGTAAAACTAAGGGAAAATGTCGCCTATTTTACTAACAATTTCAACTTAAAGTAACTTTGAAAATATTACGATTAGAACACATGTTTATATGACATTTTTGCTCAGAATTTATTCGGAAATAAGCTCCATAAGGACGGTAAATCCTCGTGAATCACCCTGTATATTAAGTAAAAGTGTTTCCCAGAGTTAAAGGTAACGAAGAGTCTGGATAAATTATTTTTAAACTTAACACATTCATACGATACATTTCTTTGGTTCTTCTGAAATTCCATTTAGTAGTATATACATTTTATATTAATCTAAGTCGATTAGAGCGGTCCCGAAACTTTTTCGACTCGCCAACCCCTTCCACAACGATCTGAGTTGGGTGATCCACTGACTTTTAAATGTATATACAGTAGACATGATTAAAATTTAATTCCAAGCAAAAGGTTTAATAACCTTAAATTAACTTAACCCTTAACGGTTAAAAACCTATAGTTACTCTAGTTACGGCTTAAACGTTACACAACATGTAAGCCTAGTTGCAATAATAAATAAAAGTTTTCATTGTAATTACTCACCTCTTCCTTGGAATTCAGTGAGAAGGTTGCGCCTGCTTTCCATGGCACTGACCTTTGAAGTCAGGAACCACAGAAGATAACAGCCATTATGGGTTTATTCGCTAACACTGGGAACTCCTTTAAACTCAACCAAAAACCAATTAATGACAAAGATTTATAACTTTCCTGTAACTGAAAATCAGTGGAAATTTCAAGAAGCTGCTCTTTTTCATCTACGCTTAATGTGGATTCTAAAATTGTTGACTCTTCGAAGGGATTGCGAATCCAAATTTTTATTATTGGACCAAGCAGGGAAATATTCTCTGGAAGGTTTTCCCCAAGTCCCTTCAAATGTTCCTTAACCATTTTCTTGACATTTTCGTTCAAAGGAAGATAATTTTCTACAAGGAAGTCGTGAAGGGTATTAAAGCACTCGGTTTGATTGCTATTGTATTGTATTGTATTTATTAACATTCCATGGTATTCATACATTGCTTTACAGCTAGAATATGGAACAAGTCAAAAAACTTAATACTATTATAAAGTCTTAATTTATAATCACAGTCTAGATGAAATATAGGCCTATACAGACGAGATTTACAATATAGTCTACTAGTACAACACATAGTTTTAGTATCAATTTCATGAAGTGTTATTGAATGTCGTGAATTCACTTACAGAATAGAAGGCGTGAGAAATTAGGTACTTCTTTAATTTGACCCTAAATAATCTTATGTTTTGAGTTTAGTTTTTTATATCGATAGGGAGGCTATTAAAAAATTTTACTGCCATATAACGCACTCCTTTTTGATAGCATGATAGACTTGCCGATAGAGTATGAAAGTCATTTTTTGACGTGTATTTATGCTATGAACTGTTGAATTAGTTGTAAAGTTTTCACGATTACATACGAGGAAGACTATTAATGAAAAGATATACTGACAAGCCATGGGCATTATTTGTAGTTTTTTTTAATATAGTCCTACATGATTCCCTAGATTTGGCACCTACTATTATTCTAATTACTCTTTTTTGTAATAGAAATATACTGTTACTATCTGTGGAATTTCCCCAGAATATTATTCCAAAACTCATTACCGAGTGGAAGTATGCAAAGTAAATTGTTTTTAAGGTATTGATATTTACTATCTTTTACATAGTTCTAATAACAAAACAAGCTGAATTTAGTTTGGGCGTAATTTCTTTAATATGATTTTTCAAATTTAACACATTATCGATTTTTAAGCCAAGAAATTTCATTGTCGTTGTTTCTAATAGGGATCTGTTGTTAATTATTGCGCCAGAAATTTGCGAGATTGAATTTGCACAGGATTTAAATTGAATTATGTTAGTTTTGTTACAATTTAATACCAATTTATTGACTGAGAACCAGTCACATATTTTGAAGAGAATTTCCTCTGTTGAAGATTGGAATGTGTTGGAGTTATTGGCTGTAATTACTATACTTGTGTCATCTGCAAATAAACACGTTTCTAAAAAATTAGGCTTTTTAATGAATGATTCGATACGGTCTTGCACAATATATACGTTTATATTTGACCCCCGGAGAGATAAGTTTAAACTGTTAATTTTTTAGAAAATGTCTTCCAAATAAGCTACAGTCTGAAGCCAGATTTCATCTTCCATGCACTTTGCTTGGTGAAAGTCATGGCTGGTGAGAAAAACGTAAACTTCGTCTTTAAGCCCATAGAGTCTGGAAATGGTTCTACCTCGAGATAGTCACCTAACTTCAGTGTGAGACAATAAACACTTATAAATGCTTCCCATTTCCTCACAAAGCACTGCAAAGATGCTGGAATTTGTAGGGCGAGCCTTAATAAAATTAATTATTTTCACTGCATCGTTCAACACACATTTCAATCCATCGGGCATGCGTTTAGAAACAAGATTCTGTCTATGAATGCAACAATGTGTCCAAGAAGCGTTCGGCGCTACCGATTTCACTTAGGCAACAAACCCAGCATAACATCCTATCATAGATTTCGCACCATCTGAATAAATGCCTACATAACGAGTCCAGTCTATTGAATTTTCGCGAAAGTATTCATCGGTTAACTTAAATATTTCTCCTCCCGTAGTTCTTTTTAAGGGTTTGCAGAATAGTAGCTCCTCTTATACAGACACCTCATTAATATAACGGACGAAAAGTAACAAAATGGTTAAATTGGCAACATCATTCGATTCGTCAAGTTGAATCGCAAAAGAAGGACTGGCACGAACTCTTTCCAAAATTTCATTTTCGACATAATTTGCCATGTCTTTAATCAGGCGGTTGATCGTATCGTCGGACAATGGTACCATGTTGACATTTTTGTGAAAGATTCTCCAAGCATGGACTGTACTACATCATTTATACATGGCCACACTAAATCTTCAGCTATTAAATGAGGTTTTGCAGTTTTAGCAATTCTGTGGCTAACGCGAGAGCATTCTCATTGTCACTGTTTGCAGCGAATACATAAGATAGTAGTTAAATCATTTTTCCACTCGTTAGCTTTTCGTGTAAAAAATCAGCGATTTGTTTACGTGGGTGGGGTGTTTAGTTTCTAAATGGCGTTTAAGTAAAGAAAGTTAGCAAGAATGTCGCCACAAACAACACACTGTGGTCTTGGGCAGTCCTTGCCACCTATATATGAAAATCCAAACCTAATGTAATTATCATCCTACTTTCTTTTCTTTACACACGGTTCACTTTTGTCGGGTTGATACACATTACTAGAAGCCGAATGACCTGTTGACACAACACTAACTTGCGATTTTGTTAAACCCTGTTTCCCTTTCAAACTTCCACTTTTCAACTAGTTATCCATTTTAATGTGAACGGAAACGATTCTGATACACAACTGACAACTTACTGCATTTGCCACAAGGAAAGAAGAAGTAGGCCATTGTTGAAAATACAAAATTAAATATAAGTTTATTGAAATTCCTCATTAACATTTAAATCAAAGGCCTGACCGCCATGTAACCGTTCCTTATAGTCAGGTCGCGGTACTGTTGTTAGTATTGTTAGAACACAAAGAAACTGGCAGACTAAATTTCCATTGTAGCGAAATCAAATGCATTCCTAACGTGGTTACATGACTATAAATCAGGCATTCGCGGTAAATATTAATTTATTGTGGAAATAATGTGATAAATTCCCGACGTTACACGTATGTAACATTATTATTATTATTATTATTATTATTATTATTATTATTATTATTATTATTATTAATATGACAATGCCGCAGAAATAAAGAAAAGAATAATAGGCCTAACCTCGAAACCCGCCATTACTGAAAAGTTTTGGCGAACCCCTTGAAATATTTTGCGAACCCCCTGCCTTTTGTATGAGAATATGGTGCAATTTAATATCCACAGTTACTACATAGACATAATTTCAAAACTTCTACGTCTCAATTATATAAAAATGAAAGGCTGTCATTCTTGATATTAAAAGATATTACATATTATAAACTAAGGTACTACCTTTCTGTTGTTCAATTCATACACCGTACCTTTTCCGAAATAATGAAAGAAACTTAATACATTTTACACAAACACTGTAGTCTACCCTTTTCACATATTTATTATTATTATTATTATTATTATTATTATTATTATTATTATTATTATTATTATTATTATCCAATGAATTAAGGTACTGTATTATCTTCCATTTCACTGACTTCATAATTTAATCATTTGTAAGTGGCTTATCTTATCCCTTTCTTTTTTTTAAATATATTAACGTTGAAGTGTTATGATTTTTACTAATTCACACAGCAGTCACAATACATGATTAGTACAATAAAATTGTGCGATTTTTCTTGCAGACCTTGCAGTGGTGAAGTAAATATCTAATAGGCCTGCTGATTAACCTGTAGTGGATAGTAAATAGCAAATGCTATGATATTTTAGTGTGTATAAACAATTTTTTAATTAGGAGTTAGAATTAAATGAATTAGGACGTTAGTCTGCAATATATGTGATTAGAAATGGTTTTGGAATTTGACTATTTTCCAGAACATAAACAAATATCTCAGAAACTTCAGGGGCGATTTTTTTGCCGCCCACAGGCACATGCGCATCTGCTCCCGATCCCCATATTTCATTTTTAATAATGTCTGCATCTCGCTCCCCTGAGCTGTTTTCTGTCGTCACTCATGACATGTCAATTTAATGAAAACATAAGTAAATCTTCGGTACACCATGCAGTGACAATTGTACTTTATCACAACGAATAATTGTAATAATTATTATTTATTTTTTTTATTACTCGTAATGTAATAATATTTGATTTGGCTTGGAGCATGAGGGGAGTACGTTACACTAAACTCGACATGCTCAACATTAAAATCGCATTGCTGAGTATGTTGTATCCTAAATAAAGCAAATCGTATATGTGTCAATATTCAGCAGTAATAACACTGACAACAAATTTTTACTTATTGTCTTGCTCTGAAATAAAAATAGGTGAATATTATTAATATGTATGCCCTAAATCTGAATTTAAAATCCAAATTGCCCCATCACGTACCATTTTCCGGGTAAAGTGAATTGAATTTTTTCACGAGAAAAACTTCTTTTTTCATTTTTCACTGATACTGATAAAATTACAACATACTAGAGATTAAAAATGCCTCATAATGCTTGACAATACGTACTGGACACAAAAATGGTGTTGCACAAAAAACACAACAACAATAAGAGTATTTTATGTATATAATGAGAAAAATCTCGGAAATTGAATTTACAATTTTAAAGGATTTTCTGGTTGACTTCCGTTTATAACTAGACCCGGGACTATTTTTTTATAAAGAATTAACAATAGCGTGCAAGCATGCTGGATTATGATCTTCCTTTATATCCCTTTCCATTTCAGATATTTTTTGTTAAAATCTTTTTCCATGCTCGTTGCTTACCGCTCCGAGGTTAGGAGGGAAGAAATCCAAATGGGAATGTAAAAAGTGTATAATTGTGAGAGACATATTACTCCCCATTTTCTCATATTATGCACTTGACATGGTTCCCACAAGTCCGATGTAGTTGTCTGCCCTATAACTTTCAAAGAAATTTGTGTAAACATCTTTGAAAGAGCGTCATTTTCTGTAACGGAAAGTTTTTCCTAAACAAAGACGCAGCCAAAACTTTGCGAATTTGTGGACCGATGAAAATGCCCACTTTTAATGTGCCTTCACTCAAACTGGTAAACTTATTTTCTTTAATACTGAAAACCACACCCTTGTTTGTTCACTGCTTAGACCTGACTTTGAACTGTTATGAAATTTACAGAATAGAAGGGACCGATATTGGCTTATTTATTAGAAGTACAAAAGAAAGACCTGACTTTGAACTGTTATGAAGTTTCCAGAATAGAAGGGACCAATATCGGTTTACTTATTAGAAGTACAAAAGAAAATGCCAAGAACCATAAGAAACCGGAAATAGGTAATAAACTCATAAAATGAATTAGCTTTTGTTTTGGTTTACAACCTCCAACTCACGTCAGATGTTTCCTCGGAGAGCGCTTAATCGAAAAGTGAACTTATAGTATATCTTAAAAACCTTATGTGATACGAAGAGAAGAGATGCGTTTTCGGATTCAACGCACACCAAACCATAAAGGATACATTATTTTAAATCGTAGCAAAATTCTTGTTGTTCAGTGTAATGAACCATTGTCGTGGAATATTTCGCCGCTATAAATTAAGATGGTAAATCATACTCTTTTCCTCGAATAACGCTACTGATTGTCTTAAGGCAAGAAAAACTATGATAATATAATAGGCATAATAATAATAATAATAATAATAATAATAATAATGTCTGAAAGTAGAAGACACCGGTAGTTCACTTTCAGCAATTATAACAAATTAGATCAACGAAATCTGAAGGAAAAACACGGAACTGAAAACAACCAACTTGCCAAAGTAAATGAACCAGATGAACAATGTAGTTTGCAAGCAAAATTTTAAAGTGAACAAATTCAGACTTTCGGGAACAAAATTGTAAATTCCATTAAATGACGCTGAAAATCTGCATACTGATATTTAACAAATCATCAATAAATCTCAAATAAGACTTTAATATGCTTGTTATGTTTATAATCTTCGTATTCGATCAGTAATGCAAAATTAATCAAAGAATTTGCACGATACACAATGCTTAGTAATGGAACTATTCATCATTTAATAGGACTGCTAGGCGAACCTAGCGGCAGAAACTGCCATGACGCTCAGAGACCCACTCTCGATCGTGCTATGCGCCAGCTTGTATACAGGTTGTTTCCGAGGTGGTGTTACAAACTTTCAGAGATGATGGCGAAGGGCGCATGTATAAATTTGAGATAAGAAACCCTGGTCCGGAAATGACTGAGTCGAAAGTTACAATAAAAATGGAAATGGAATTGTAATTTGGCACCACGTGACCTCCTTCCCTTAACTTTTGGAACAGTCGTGGAAAAATGATATGGGCCTGATGTCTCCTACGTGAGTACTTGTTCCCGATACAATCTGTGAGCTTGTCTACTGGTCCCATTGGCTCATCCGTATTCGAAAATCAGGCCTGCTTATTCCGCTCTCGTATTCCTCCATTTCACTAGGACTGATCGACTGGACACTGCAACTTGTACACATACACTGCTGTCTACAGACGTGCATATCAGGACCGACCATGTCCGTTACACATCACGCTATCTTCATTGCTTTAGTGTAGTTTCCCGTCCCCATCCCTCAGACAGCGCACTGAATATAATAATGTGAGTAGACAACGTAAACAACGTCAGATGAATACAGTATGTGTGAGATGTACAGATAAATACACATAAATAAGGTGTACAGAGGTATAAAATTATTTCATTTCCATAGAAGTATTTTTGCTTGTAACTTTCGACTCGGTCATTTCCGGACCAGGGTTCCTGGTCTCAAATTGATACATGTGCCCTTCGCCATCATCCCTGAAAGTTTGTAACTCCACCTCGGAAACACCCTGTATAATCTCGTAAGCAAGTCACGACAGTGTACTCTGTACAGGCTTAATTAGAAACATATATCACGACAGAATAATATAGAATGACGATAATAATAATGATTATAATGATAATAGTAATAATAATAATAATAATAATAATAGGCCTAATAATAATAAAACATAGCCTACTGAATTGCTGGACTAGTGCGAATTACGGATATATTATTTATGTAGTAAAATCCCCTTTTTTTCACGTTACAATAAAATAACGCATCTAAAATACAGTATTGTACTAAATAAAATATTAACAATGAAATGAAAAACTACCTGATCTCAGGTTCGAACCTGGGTTCAATTACACCACGACCTTTGACTTTGCCATTACCCTACATAGGCCTACTTACACCTATTTCTAGTATATTGGTTGAATTTCTCGCACATGCTGTGGTTGGTTTCACGTTTGGTGCCTGTTACATTCAATTTTGAATTCTTAGAAAGTAAACAGAAATTATGTTTTATGCCATATCGTTCCTCATTTGCGTAATTTTAAATTAATATTTTTATTGTCCTGATGTAAATCATCAAACAAGGTATGGAATAGTCCTCGATTTTGTCTTTCCGAAAGTAATGGATGGACTTAAACACTTCCTCTATTTTTACGTCTGTTCTTTCTCCTTATGAGCAAATTTACCGAAAGTACAGATCTTCTTCTACGTCATGTTCACTGGAAGACTGAAAAATTCTCTACAAAATTTTAGCAGCGCCACTAACTCGCTACTAAAAATGGCTTCTTCTGAACGGACCCTTAATTTAAAATTAGCATGTGGAGCGTACTGAAACTGAAAATACGTATTTAATGAAAATAATATTATTTAAATAGACTATAATTATAATACACAGTGTGCGAAAAAATACTTTGCAATGAACACTTACACTTACCACATCGAATTAGTTGGAAATGGCCTTTTCGCGAAATGACAGTTGTGCATGCAAAGAGGGGAGACTGTTAACAAACAACAAAACACTGTCATCAGTCATGTGGCGTATGAATCCCTTTTCATTCAGATTCAGTTCAAAATGTTTGTATTGTTGCATTACTACAGTTATTATCGCCGCGGCCTCATGCTTAACATGTCGGCATCATCCAATAACGTGCGGTGTGCTTTTAAAACATAATTTTGCCGACCGATTGTTGCTCTGTAGGTTTCACTCTAAGCATCACTTTGTCACGTGTACTTCCTCTATAAGAATAAGCACTAGTTTGTTATATTGTTAAATGGCTATTATTATTATTATTATTATTATTATTATTATTATTATTATTATTATTACTTATACGAGTACGTTGACATTCTTAACTCTTAATAATAATTGAAGACATTATTACAAAAACAGCCCTAGTCATTTTTAATGAAATTGAGTTAAGGACATATTTGCTACTATTTTAAATGTTTATAAACTCCATAAACGGCCCATGTCAAGTGCAACAGACAAAAGGATAAAACACCAGTTGAACGGAAATAGCTGACATATGTTATTCTTTTATTTTTTTATTGTTCTCTTGAAAAAGAGCAATTTTGACAAGGGTTGTTTTTGTAATAATGTCTTCAATTTTTAATCACATACCTTAATATTCGTCCTCAGCACAAGACATTGCAAGCTCGGGATTAGTCCACGTGGATTAGACAAGTAGGTGTCATTTAATAATGGAAGCAGCTTATTGGTTGCAATATTGAAATTGAGGCGAGTGATTGGTGCGGCGACATAAGAAATTAAAAACAATAATAATACAATTAAATTTCAAAGACCTGCCGAATGTTAACCATGAGGACGCGGCGATAATACTACATAGTGACTTTCGGACACTCTGTATTGTTGAACGTCACTCAATTTCACTTGAAGACGGACGATGTTTTCTGTTAAGAAGTTGTCAGTGTTCAGTCCAAGTGATGCCTGTAGAAGTCAGAGAACACAAACAAGATGCAAATCATCTATACTCAGCGGATTTCGAACTGGCGGATCGTGGTCACGTACAAACCACGCACGAGTCACTGAACCGAAAACTGTGAACTGCAGCACTACAGCTCTCCCAGCTGACTTTAGTTGAGGAGAATGGTCCAGGATTGGGAGTAAGCACGCGTGGCAAATGCAGTTAATTGTTTGACCTTGATCCACCAGTTCGAAATGCGCTGGGTATAGCAGGTTGGAACGAATAGGGCCCACCGCAAGATTGAACATTTTTTTATAAATGTTAAAACCAGAATCAACTTCCTAATAAATAAAAGTGATTGTGCAATTACAGTAACATCAGCACTTCCATCTAATACGAACGAAAATCTAAAAGAAAAAAAATTATAATAATTTTCTGTTCTACGTCGAAAACTTGTATATTTAAACAATTTAGTTTCTTATATAGTTCGTTGACCATTTTTGTAATGAGACAGTTTTGACAAACTAACCCTAAATTTAAAGGCTTCATATTTCTGGCAATTTGGTGAGACGTTCGGTAACTAACCCTGATCTTTTTTTTTTTTTTTTTTTTTTTTTTTACACCTTGGTCCTGCGTTTCAGGGTCAACTGTTAGCATCGTGTTTCATCAATCGTCATAATTTATACCAAGAATTATACGTTTCTTTGAGCAATTTCAACAGAATTATTTCTTTAGCGCATAGAATATCGTCATAATGTAAATCTCCTGAAAATCATTGAAGAACAAGCCGTGGCCAAAACATCCATTTACTAGATATTCGACCATAATCTTGCGTACTGTTTTGTGATCGCACACCAAATCGTTCGTCAATATTTTGAACGTTACACCCACTTCATTCTGTACACTTTCACGCAACAAGTGCACATGAATTTCAGAAACTTAAGAACTCATTTTTTCTGGGTCTTCAATGTTTTTTACGCGTGGATCACGGATTACGTTACTGTATAAAAATATATCCAAACGAGGAATACACATGCAGTCAGATCTGAAGATACTGCGGGCCATGTCAGGAGATAATGTGGTCCAGAAATAAAAACTGGACCATATTGATTTATTGTCTAGCCGTGTCACTGCACTCCACAACTATTGGAATCACGTCACTACATTTATTTCATGTTTTTCAAGAATTTGGAGAGAGAAAAATTCTTCAGTAGGTAGCCTACTAATCCTGACATATCAGTCTAATGTTATTGTAAAAAAAATTCTCACTATCATTCTTAATGGAATAAGTGTCGATTATTTCAAAAAGCGCTATTGCACACCATCAGGAACAGAACCTATGCCACAGAGTTAACTGTATTTGAAGTATCTATAACCTTCGATTAAATGACTGGCATGTGGAACAGTAAGCATACCGTTTTGTATGGGAAGATTCGAAGACGATTCATTGCTGTACCGTTTGTCAAATACTGTGCATGTGTGTTTTGTTGCAATATCGAGTGAACTGGACCGGATGTTATTTTATGGCTTGTAGCAATGTTTGGGAAACTGAGCGAATAGGACAGCAGATGACCCAATAAACTTGGTGGATGGCGATACAACGTGGGAGAAAGAGGAGAGACGGGGGACTAGCGCGCGCCTGCTGCGGAGCGTTCTGCCATATGTTCACAGCGAAACATTGTGGCTTACGTCATGGGAGACTTTAAAATAATTTATGTGTTAATGCTTGAGCTATACTGCATATATACATATAGGGAAACAAATTCAAAATCGAGAGCAGAGTAGCATGATTTATTAGTCAAGATTTGAAATTAAATTGCACATAAAATTGGTGAACTAATTTACTTATTGGGACATTAAATAATATTTGGCAGCGAAATACTAAATATCAAAGAGAATTAGTGAAATTATACCACCGTAATTGCTAAGATAATTATCTAAACAGCAATGTCTCCCAATTTTCCCCTTCATCATCATCATTATAACCACGACTATTCCTATCACTATTACTTTTATTGTTATAAATACCTTACACCAAATTTTTATTACTTTTATTATTATTATTATTATTATTATTATTAATTTAATAAAGTAGCGAAGAAAACAGCTATTTTACCTTACGTTGTGTGTACCACCGCTGTGGAGTAACGGTTAGCTTTCCCGACAGTGAAACGAGCGTGCCCGGGTTCAAATTCTTGTTGGGACAAGTCACCTACTTGGGTTTTCTTCAGAGGTTTTACCACAACAGCTAGAAGCAGAATTGGTCTATAATTTTTTTGACGTTGGACCTCGGACTCATTTCGCTTTCATTATAGCATCACTTCATATCATGTTAATAGTCACGGGTCTACCGGGAGATCATGGGCGTGGTTCCGAGATTCGCTTACAGATGCCATCTGTCTGTGGGAGCAGCACAAATCTGAGTGAACCGTATGAGCTTCAAATATGGACTATGGTAGCCCGAGGAATGAAGCTCCCTTGGCTAGATGGCGCCTCGGTGAATCGCGAAGTCTACGGCGGCGCGGACTTGCAGTCAAAGGATGCAGCATAACGAAAGCAAGTGAATTGCTGACAGATGCCATCTGTCTGAGGAGACAGCATATTGCCAGGGAGATGGAGGGGCGGTGCTATTCACGCGGACTTCGTCAGAACTGGATACCATAGCCAAATCGATAAGGTGACACGAAGCAGTGAATCACTTGCTTGAAAAGAGGTTGTAAGTACTTCAAAATTATCCCAAAAAGAAGGAGCTTGCACAATAAGTCTAAGGCTGCTGTACTTGCTTACGGGCTCCTCCTCCGGGAAACAAACCTTCTGTCTAATTCTATATATGAGGCCTTGCAAACCCAAAAGAGCTAAGTGACAAAATTGTGTTTTTTGGGAAATAAGTAAAAACTGATTCATGCTTCAGGGCTTTAATATAAAATGTGGGAAAAAAATTTAATATACTTTGAATCATGCTTTATTGACTACATGTGTTTTTTTTTTTTTTGGATTATAATTACACACCTTACAAAAACTATTTGAAATTTAGATATTTGGAAAGGAGCTAAGTGCAACCTGAAATTTATATTGAACAGAGCTAAGTACCTTGTTATATTTGGAAACTATGCAGATTAAAGTTTGGCTGGAATTACAATAAAATGAAAAATAAAGAAAAATTAATATTATCAGTGCCATTAATGTTCTAAGGTCATGAACTTTGTTGGCAGTATGCATAGAAAACATGGTAGAACCTTCAACTTAGACGAAAAGATGCAGAAATAATTCTCGATTTTCTTGGTTTATGTAAGGAAGCATTTTTCGTAAGTGTTCTTTCTTCATTACAGACAGAGCAGTTGTTGCCGGAAGAGCTTGAATTTGTATCTTGGCGATGTTTTCCATTGTGACTCCTGACTTCAGAACTTTGTAGGACTTGAAATCAGAGATTTCATTGAAACACTCTCTGATTTCCAGAACATCAGGTGCTGATTGCTGATGCAATTAAAAACTATTTCTATTTTTATGTATGAATTGTATTAATACAATATAATAAATTTGTCATATTTTAAGAACTTTAAAGTCTGAAAACAATTTTTGAGGTGGAAAATCAATAGGATTATGAAGAGATGTTTTAATTATTTTGTACTGTATTAAATAAAGTGGTTTAAAATTGAATTTAAATAAGCTACCCCATCCTACAATAATGCAATAGTTCAAATAAATCGCTATCCACAGAGGGTGGGGAAACGGACGAACAGAAAAGTAGATGGCGCACAAGAAGATAATTTTATATGTTTAAATAATCTCAATTATTAATGGTGCAGTTCTCTTATTCATCTTTATACATCTCTGCCGGTGAGTGACCGTAAATTCCAATTGGCTTATATTGGTCTGGGTGTCAGAGCATTAAAAAGCATCGCAAACTTCTGTTACCCCTGTAACTTCTACCGCAAAATTTTACGTTGCACAGAGGAAGGGATATAACAAAAGATATTTTCGAAAGTGCATTGCTTCGTAAATCTTGCAATCAAGTTGGACACATCTACCCTCATTTCCTATTACACACTAATATTGAAATAAAACTTTGTTTTTTTTTTTTAATCATAGAAACTGTTTAGAATGGTGATGTCACAAATAACATTTTCGTTGAGCTTCAGCGCTATGATTGCGATTCTATCTTACAAAGAACAGTTTGCAAACCGCTGAGATACGGAACGAGACAGGAATCCTATAGAAGTACGAATCTCACATCAGAATGACTTGCTGAATTTCTTAGGTTGAATCGAGGAAAGAAGAGGTGATTGCACACGACACTGTTATGAACGGAGTTCTTGGTACTCAGTTTTTTCCCAGTCATGAGAAAAAGTAACAGGTATTCCTGTACAATACATAATTTTCTCATAGTTATGTTGTTCCATTTTTTGGTAAAATTTGTTCATTATGGGTCATTTTAGGCCTATTTGTCTAACATTATTAGATCCAATTCATCAATGCTATATGTATCCTTGTTAAGAGGTAATCTGTATAAAAAAATTTTTAGGGGTTTGCACATTTTCTCACATGCAGAAACAATCAGCACTTCGGAGCTACGCGTCGCCTCCAAAACAGAAAGGCAAAGTTCTATCTGTTCAGTACGTCATCAAGAGCTATTTTTCATTCTCTCTTCCTGTCTCCTGATTATGTATTCGACCTAAGATCCTAAGCACTTTCTTCTTGCATTAATGACGCGGTATAAGAATCCAAAAATCTCGTTACACAAGACAGAAAATCAGTACGCTACGCGAATTTGTACTGCGGCATTATGTTGACAGAAATATTTAGTTACTGTAAGAAACAATAGCGAGTTGTTGTCAGAAGCCGGTGCTCAAAGGTAATATTTCATGTTGTTAATGCTATCATGGTATGAAATATTATCTGATGATCTCAATTAGCTACATTGAAACAGTAAACATTAAACCTTCCTTTGGCAGATGTTTTGTTACAATACTGTATTTAATTGAGTCATGATAGGCTATATTCCATTAACTTGTCAGTGTGGCTGTTATCATAACCATCTCTCGTTATCATTCTTCCTTTATGAAGTACATGTATTTGTCACTCAGTATTCAAAGAGGCGATAAAAAGTGATATTTATGAGCTATTGGTATGTTTCATGCATGTTTGTTTTGTTTGCATATCGATCGAAGTACATTTGTGCTGTCCCAATAATTCATTTCTATAAACTACGTACAGTCCCCCCCCCCCAAAAAGGATGAGACGACTCTTGGTCGTTGAAAGTTCTACAGCGCGGTTCACGTGATATCGACGAAGCCAGGAAGACATCTTGTCGTGCATGCGTATAGTAATTTTCATCCTACTCAAAAGTACGCACCTGTGCAAAATATTATCAGTTGTCTGTCTATTTTTGGTGTAGGTCTCTTTTTACGTCCTTGATCGTTTACCTTTTATGAAAGTTTGAAATATACCGTGTAACACGAAAGTCATTCACCAAAGAAGGAGAACAATATTAATTTCGAAATTACAAATGTAGACCCACGGAAAAGACAGCAAGGAACATTGTAAAGACCACGACAAAGACAACAAAGCCCACGACAAGGTCAAAGATCAGGACAACGACAACATATTACAAGACACACGACAAACACTAAAACAAGGATTATGATAAATACCACAACATGGGCCACGATAAATATTACAATGACCAGAACCACGAAAAAGATTATTAGAAAGAGAACAAGGACAACGATAAGGACAAAGATGAAGATCAATATAATTATAATATACTATGAGAAAAAACACGACAAACACCACGACAAAGATTACGATAAATACCACGGCATGGACCACGATAAGGTTTACGACAAGGACAAGGGCCACGAAAAGGATAATTAGAAATACAACAAGGACAATGATAAGGACCACGACAATGACATCAGCGACCTTCATAAAGACCACGAAAAGGACAAAGACATGAACGACAAAGGCCACAATAAGGATTAAGACATGAACCACGGTAAGGAAAACGATAAGGATCACAACATGGACCACGACAAGAGGCACGATAAGGACTACGACAAAGACCACAGTAAAGATCACGACGTGAAACAGGACAAGCTTCAAAATAATAATCACAATAACGACCTCAATATGGACCAAGATAAGAATCACGTCAAGGACCACGATAAGGTTCACCATAAGGCGAAGATAAGGGTCATAACATGGACTACAATAACGATCACAAGGACCAGGATAAGAATCACGTCGTGAACTCCAACAAGCACTATGACAAGAATCACGATAAGGACTCAGACACAGGCCACGATAAGTATCACAGATATGGACCTCGATTAACACCACGACAAAGATCACGATAAAGGATGCGATATAAACAACGACAAACATAACAAGGATCATGGTAAGAACCACGACATGGACCACGATTAGGACTTCGAAATTTAACAAGGACCATGACAAAAACAAGAAATACCACGATAAAGACCATGACAATGCCAACAAATGGAACTATAAAAAACATTACAATGGCAAAAAGCTTTATGATAAGAACCATGAAGAAAACAACAAGGACTGCTCTAACGGCTGCGATAAATAAGGATCACGTCAAGGACCAGGAAAGGAATTGATGAGAACAAAGAAATAAGCATAAAAAGACCACGAAAGAATCACGACGATAAGGACTGCGTCAAAGATAACAAGGACCAAAAAAGGACAAAGCAAAGGCAAGGATGGCGATATGGGCCATGAAAAGCACTTTGACAGGAGATCACTATAAGGACAGTTATCACAAAAAGAACTATGATAGATGTTAGAAAGACCACGATTGCGATAAGAACTATGAGAATGACAAGGGCCACAGCAAGGACAAAGACAAAGACAAAGACAACGATAAGGACAAAGATAAGAGCAATCTTTAGGATCATGAAATGGGCCACGATGAGCACCACGAGAATTATCATGAAAGAGACCACGACATTGGGCCACGATAAGGATCACAAGGAACTGGATTGCGATAAGACCTATGTGGTTGATAAGGACCACTATAGAACAACGACAATACAAAGACAGGGACCACAATAAAGATCGCAACATGTACCACGACAAGCACAAGGAGAATAATCACGATAAGGGCCATGTAAAGGATTACGTCAAGAAACATGATGGAGACCAAAAACACAATAACGACAATGATAAAGACAAAAAAATACCTAATAAGGACTATGACAAAACATCAAGGAACACGATAAGGACTATTACAATGCCAACAAGGACCACGATAAAGACAAAGATCACAAAAATTAACATGTTAAATACAATAAGGACTACGGCAAAAACAGTAAGGATCACGATAAGAACCATGACAAGAAAAACAAGGACCAATATAAGAAACGTGACATGGACAAAGAGAAGGGTCACAATAATAATTACGAAATGGGCCACAATGAGGACAAATTTCAAGATAAGGGTCTAGACTAGAGTTACGATAAGGACCAAGACCACGATAAGGACAAAGACCACTGTAAGGACCATAATAAAGACAATAAATGCCGCGATACAGATCGTGATAAAGACGGAAGAACGATAAGGGCCATTGCAGTGACAAGGATCATGATAAGGACCACAATAAGAAATATGTCAAAGACAACGGTGACCACGATAAGGACTGGGACAAAGACAGCAAGGATCATTATAAGATCTACGGCAACTATCACGATAAGAACCACGACATGGATCACAATAAGGATCACAAGTACAAAGACATGGATCATGACAAGGACCATGATTCACGTCGTGATACTTAGGCCTAACCTGGTTCTTGTCGTTGACTTTGTCGTAGTCCTTGTGCTGACTCTTGTCGTCTTTGTCGTGGTCCTTACTAGGATAATTGTCTTTGTCATGGTCCTTATCGCGAAGATTGTTGTTTTTGTTGTTGTCCTTATCATGGTCCTTATTTTCTTTGTCAGGGTCGTTATTGTGGTCTTATTCATTACCGTGATCCTTATCGTAGTTCATTTCGTGGTCTTTATCGTGGTCTTTGTTGTCCCAGCTCATGTTGTGATCCTTGTCGTAGTCTTTTTTTTTTGTCCTTGTTGTGGTCCTTGTTTTTATCAGGCTGCTACAATTGTCATTTCAAATAATAATGTTTTTCTCCTTTGGCAAGTGACTATTGTTTCAGACGGTCGATAATGTCCTGAAAGCGGAGTCTTAAGATGCTGTACGGCAACCTGACCGATCACAGATTTACTCAGGATATTTTCTACCGAGCGCCAAGCGCCATGTAACTAATTTTGAGGTGCGCTATATTATAGTAGAGGAGGCAAGACATCCTGTGATCTTATCATGCGCCGTGGCTGTATTAAAAATGGGTATAAAAGGGGAAGATAAATTAACTTTCGTGTCAATAGATTCTTATAATATTAAAGATTATGAAACCAGTTTGTTTCTGATAGCTCATATTCCCCTGTCACTAGATCATATGCCATATCTCGCCTCCTCGTCTATTTAGGCCTAGTACAAAAATGTGTACAATTGTAATCTTACAAAATTTTGACTTATTCCACATCTTGAAGCTTCAATACTAATGTGACATCTATATAATAAAGTAAATGAAATGAAATAACTTGATTTAAAGCCTTCTAGAGGAGTTTTTCTCTTGGAACGTCTTTCTAAATGACCCGGGCTAAATATTCTTTGTCAATGTTTTGAATGATGACCTGTATGCGGTGAGACTAAAAATCTGGATAAATGTCTGTCTCTCCAACTTGTTTTGGTGGTTATTTATTTTATTTTATTGGGTTATTTTACGACGCTTACGACGCTTTTTCAACATCTAGATTATTTAGCGTCTGAATGAAATGAACGTGATAATGCAGGTGAAATGAGTCCGGGGTCCAGCACCGAAAGTTACCCAGCATTTGCTCGTATTGGGTTGAGGGAAAACCCCGGAAAAAACCTCAACCAGGTAACTTGCCCCGACCGGGATTCGAACCCGGGCCACCTGGTTCTGCGGCCAGACGCTCTGACCGTTACTCCACAGGTGTGGACTCTCGGTTAATATTTAAATGTAGTTATTTAAAATCAATTGCTTAATGCTTGTCGTTAAAGCATTTCAGTTTTTTTCAATTTCATTGTAATTGTTATTTTTAATATAGGCCTATATACATTTATATTGTAAATATATGTGTAATATATACATGGTGTAATTACATTCATTAGAATAACGTTTATAATGTTACAATTTGTAATTTTGTATTGTCTGTGATCATTAACACTTAATCTCAGGACTCTGTAAAACTCTATTTCAACGTTATTCAGACAAAAATAAAATCGCTGGTGCAGACTAAGAACCGAACCCGCTCTCTTCCACACAATATGCAGAACACTTAGCGTCTGAGATATTGAGACGACACGTAAGTTTTATTTCTGCGCGTAGTGACGATCTAATCATTAAGATTCAAATGCCGATATAACTACACGATTAATATATATGTTTATTTGTAGTTTACGTCATATTACCATATTTTTTGCAGTTTTTGAAGTGAATTTAGGAACGATGCTAGTAACAAACCAAATAGCCTGAATTTAAGTAACTCAATATTCGTTATCTTGTGTATCAGTGCTCTGATCTGCGATCATGCGCAGTGTCTTACAGCTGAGACAATAATATTCCATCGTCTCAATCTTTTTTTAGGGAACTGTGCAATAGACCTATATCTTACTTATTTAAACTTATCCATGGCAACGATTCCGAAAGGAACAGTTTTATATTACATTCACGTCCGTCATATCAACGTATTTTATGACATGTATGTCTATTCTTATTACATCCATCATATTTTTAATTACAGTACATAAATAAATAAAATTTGAAATATGGTATGTATCCTTCCCTTAGTAACGTACCATTCAAAAGCTACTGCAAAATTTAATTCCCTTTCGTCCAGTTTGTGTTGGCAAGTTTTCTATATGTTTTGAAGCTTGTTATGTTTTCCTCTAGAGTCTAGAGAAAAATAAGTCAGTGAATTCGCATGTAACAACAGATATTGTCGTTGCGTTTAAATGTTTTAATCTCTTATGGAAAATAACATTTTCAAAATATATTCAAAATATGAGGCTGAAGTAGACGCTGTTTGGTGGTCGCTATTTGTTGAAGTCAAAATGACCAAGAGCAGTTACCAAGCTCTAATTACTGCGTTACAAATCCCCGTCGGCAAACACTCGCGTAATTCCCACTAATGTTCTTGAGCCAACAATTTCAGGAAAAAGTCACAGGGGAATAATGGGAGCCTACAATTGCGTGAACACTTCATGCGCTGTTAGATGTTACTGTGATATTTTGGATTTATAATTGCTTCCCATTTATAAGCATAGTGAATATGATAGAGAATGAATACTTTAATTAAACATGGAAGCTCAGGAATGCGGTTCTGATTTAAAAGTGTACGCAACATGATTATATCAAATACGAAGACTTATTTCTTATTGTGTGATACTTTTCAATTTACTAACCTCTTATTCTGTCATTATGGTGAACTGATAACTTTTAACAGTATCTGAGTATGAAGTTTACTCCTCATTATAGTGACGATTCTAGGTTCCTAAAACCTAAACATTGTCCTATGTAAAAGAAGGACAACCACCATAACGAATTTTGGAACTAATTAGATGCGACATTTTGGAAACAACAATTACAGATTAAGAGAAAATAAATGAAACGTTTTTCACTCTCTTTCGCTTCTATGGATAGCAGCGCCAAATTCGACAGTCTTTGAGTGTTCATTGTTAACCCCAGATAATTATGTTTTTATATTCTTCATTAAAGAAAAATTTCGTTCGGCAGTAGCAATGGTAATGGGCAGTGTTAATGTAATTTATATCCTGTATTGTTGATTATTTTTTCCTGTATTTCTTTATTCAATACGTATCATATTTATTGAAAAGAACAAACATCAGCCTACAATTGCAAGTGGCCACAAAGAACCTGAATTCTAGAAGACGGTGAAAAGAAAAACACACTCACACACACAAGTATTTACATGTAATTACTCCGTTTTGTCTGAATTGCACTGTTGGAAAGCCGTTAGTATGATTTTATATTATTGCAGTACCGACAGAAATTAAAATTTTTAGTTGATTAGCCACTGTGTATGGATCCCAATTATTCTTATTTAATATCTAATATATTTTGTTGAGGTGATGGGAAGAAATAATTAACTCTTTTTGCAAAATTAATAAATTTAAAGGAAATCAATGCAAAAATAATAACAAATATTCACTTGAATAACATTATAATTTTCTTTATAGTAATACCAATTATAATTGGAGGTTTCGATAATTGACGAAAGGAGTAAGAAAGTAAGTCCAGACCTCTAAAAAAACACCATATCAATGCAAGAGAATGATTTGTTGCTAAGCAAGTGAAGTCAGATATTGAATTTTGAGTGACTTTTTTTTTTTCAATTGGCATTCGAGGTAAACATTACGGTTTAAAAGGAAGGAGATTACACGATATGCAGTACATGATACTCGTACTTGGTTGAATTTTTTCTGTCTACTTATTTTGCTAGTGTTTTGATCTAATTTAATCCAAATAAATTCATTCATAATGAGAGAGTACGTCATATACTTAGAATGTTACAGACTACACTACAGTATACCAGAATTTACTGTTGTCGCCAAATGGCTGTTATATTTATAAAACAAATATGATTTTTGCGAAATGAAATGACGGGGAGACAGACCGAAATTGAAGTTGATTATAATTTTATTTCTCTTTGTGAATTGTTATATTTTCTTTATGAAACTGATTAAAACATTTACGAATAATTTCTTTATTTGGTTGATAAAGCTTTACAATTTACAGATAGAAGTGAATAAAACTAAAGTAAAAGTATTTACTGGAAACATTTTAATGTAAACACACTTGTTGAATAGATTAGCAATTTTAAATGCCTTCCTTACATTCTAAGTAAAATGACAATAAAAATATACGTTTTCAAAGTAAATGAATTCCAGCAATTACGTGTTACATTGAAAGGAATACTATACGACAGTGGCTGAAATGGGTAAAATGCAACGACTGCAATGTAATATGCTCCGTCGTGCAGGAGGAAGAGATAGAAAGCATACCCGTCAGCAGTCACGGATGCACGCGAGTGCAATGTCTTTTGCGTGGATAAGAGACGCTAGCCCGAGGGTGCATTGTGCTGATGACTGCTGCTCTACGATAAAGCCAAAATAAAAAAACAGTTTTTAAATTACATAATAAATTATGACAATCCTCACTCATGTTTATCGAGCGGAATTCTGGACACCTAAAAGAAAAAAAAAACAAAAAACAAAAAAACTTAAGAAAATGTGGAGGGATAATTTTTCGATTGATGAAGTGAATAAGAAATCACGACGTCTCCAACATTGGCCCTAGCTTTGTTTTCGGGTCAAAATGGGGGATGTTGAGAATGGTAACCTAATACATTGGGATCAAATCTACACGTTTGTTTGCTGTCTCTTTTATATCGACAGAAACAAGGAACACAGACTGAGGATATGAGATACTGAGATATATTTTAGGACATACTAGGATCAAGGATTATTTTTGAAAATCTTGGCGACAGAACAGTTTTCTAAAACTAAATCTTGGTGTTATTGGTTGTGGTGATGATGATGATGATGATGATGATGATGATGATGATGATGATGATGATGATGAAGAAGAAGAAGAGAATATTGTGATATTCTCGATATTCTCTCTCATGAAGGAATGTTGCAGGACACTATTTCATATGAAATCAGGTATTGATAGTGCACGTTTAGTAGCTAGTTAGGAGAGCGGAGAAGCGGGGCTAGGAGAAGATAACCTCGCGACCTATGCGTGCGATATGCCGCCCTGAGATAACGTTCAGAAGGATCTATCATCCGTTCAAAAATACTACCGCTCCATAGTCTGTACAGATCTTTTATTAAATCTCTGCCTCTATGCAACGCCACAGTTCGCGTTTATCGGGAAGAGAAACGGCAAATGTTTGTAATGTTTTAATACTATTGTAAAAAGCATGGGGTTTCTGCGGAAGAGATTACAGGATCGAAGACTCATTCGAGAACGACCGAACATTATTGATTGGCGTTGCAGAAATACCACAAAATTTAAACGCTTTAGAATAGATCAAAGACAAATATTTTAACTGTATGAATCTTGGATAGACATCGATTTGACTTTCCAAAAATGGTGGAAGAAAGGCAAAGATGTTAGAAGGAAAGAAGTCCAAAAGGCTTAGGCCTATAATATTAGATATAGATTCCGAAACTGGTTTTCTTGATGGTGGTCTTCTCATTTTATAAAGGTGGCTCAACTACTGGTGATTGACTACCAAAGAGAAGTGCTTGAAGGAACAAGCAATTCCAAACTTGCCACCTGCCTCTGTAACATTGCGAGTCTACTAGGCCTATGGACGAAATAATTTCATTGAGTGGAGATGATGGAACTGCTAGTGATGACGGCGGTGGTGGTAGTGGAATGAAAGTGCTAGTGCAGGCCTGTAGAAGGCTCTCCGACTCGGCTCGTAGCTCGCGAGCGAAATGCAGATATTGACTGCGCTCTGTATAGGGTGGACTGGAGGAAGGAGTGATCTCATACAAAATGTACACAAAAGGAAGTACTAATGCGAGTGATCATGCAATAAATTCCCGTTCAGTGTTTACAAAACTATCTTCGACTATTATTAATTAACAAAGAAATATTTATTTGACAGAAGTAATAGAAATTCTATAGCTACTTAAATATGTAATATCATTTTGTTATATATATATTTATGAGTACATCAAAACGGGGTTTTATGCTGTTGGCAGCCGAAAGGAACAGTAGCCTACTGATCGTAATGAAACATCAGTTACAGATGTTCGATATCTGCCTTTGTTAAAGTTGATTATAGAAAACAGTTGCTCACAAATATAAATGTTGAGCCAAACATAGCAATCATTTTCACAGCCAGCCTGTGTAGTCGTGGATATTATTGCTGAGGTTTAATCTTGTAAAACTCAACCAGGCTAGTAGTAGTGTTCTAATGGTCTTTAGTCACATTGAAGTTCAGCAAGTTCAAGCTGTAAATCGAATGCACTGTTTCAATTGGTGCACAAGGAACTTATGATAACTTTAAACTTCTTTCCAATTGAGACAAGATTTTAGAACCTAGAATTAAATTCATTTTGAATTGCAATTAATATTTACACATAATCGTTTAACATGGCTTCATCACGACCAGTTTCTATTGTTGGAAAGTGAGCCATATCACCTTTTCGAAACTGACTTTCGAAAATTGTAAGTGTACGGCTGAAATCCCATAATTAATTCAACGTATCAACAATGAGCTGGCCTTTTTTCTGAAGAGAGATATTTAAATTGTTGAAGATTAATAAATTCTAAAGTACCCTACCTCATGTAATAATGCAACTTTCAACTCCTGAATCATTTTACTGCGATCTTCACCAACAAAAACATCGCATCTGTATGTGTGGACTAGTAATGACGCATTATATTATGTTTTCCTCTTTCTTTCAAACATTTGTGGCAGATAAGTATTGACTCTAGATGCTGTGAAAAAATAAACATTTTCCCATGCAATATTGAAAGAATTTGCCTGATGATTACTTTTCCGTATTTTAGATTCCTCCATTCTGTAGCCGTAGATATGCAAAGTTAAATACCTACTGATAATACACACTACACCATATAGCTGCGTGGACTATCTACCTATAGCAGGCCCACGTCATTCCGACGTACCTTTCCAGCGAGCTGTTAGATGACTCTCCCGCTCCGAAGGAGCGACCGCGCTCAATTACCGCTGTTTGTGCAGACCTGTTCTAGTGATAAGAACTCTACCTTAGGAGTGAAAAAGACACTGTTTTAATGAAAGTAATAACATTTATATACAAGGTATAAGCTACTGTATATGAGTAGAAATATAAATATTTGCGTTGTACTGTAAGCAGTAATATCAGCTGTTGTCAGGAAGTCAAAAGTAGGATAGCAATGGTAAAAGAAGTTTTTAATAGAAAAAGTAGGATCTTCTAGGGCATCTGGAACAAGAACTAAGGGAGAGACTAGTGAAGTGCTTTGTGTGGAGTGTGACATTTAGTGAATCAGAAACATGGACATTACGATGAAGTTAAGAGAAGAGACTAGAAGCATTGGAAATATAGGTAAGGAGAACAACGGAGCGTGTGAAATGTACAGACTAAATAATAATAAATTAAACTGTGCTATAAGTCTGGGTGAAGAAAGAATAATGCTGAAACTGATCAGGAAGAGGAAAATGAATTGGCTGTGTCGCTTACTAAGAAGAAACTATCTACTGAAGGATGCACTGCAAGGAATAGTGAACGGAAGAAAAGTTTGAGGCAGAAGAAGTTATCAGATGATACAGAATATGGACTTAAAATTATTGATCATATGCGGAGACTAAGAGGAAGGCAGAAAATAAGAAAGGTTTCAGATTGCTGGGTTTACATTGAATGTAAAAAATGGCATTTAACTGCTAATTCACACAGTATTCAAGTTGGTCATCGCATTCCAGTATACTTCTGCTGCGGATGTAGAACAAATGTTTTTTTTACGCTAGTACTATCTGTTGTCAAAACATCTCGCTTATCGCGATTACGTCATAATCAGGACTTAGGAGTCCAGCTCATTACTTAACGCGACCCTACAATAATGTGTTGGTTTCCTCTCTCATGTTTGAACATTGCATGACACTATTTCATATGAAATATGATAATGACTTGGTTTCCTCTCTCATGTTTGAACAATGCATGACACTATTTCATATGAAATATGATGTCTTGGTTTCCTCTCATGTTTGAACATTGCATGACACTATTTCATATGAAATATGATAATGTCTTGGTTTCCTCTCTCATGTTTGAACAATGCATGACACTATTTCATATGAAATATGATAATGTCTTGGTTTCCTCTCTCATGTTTGAACATTGCATGACACTATTTCATGTGAAATATGATAATGTCTTGGTTTCCTCTCCCATGTTTGAATATTACAGGACACTATTTCATATGAAATAAGGTACTGCTTTGGTTTCCTCTCTCATGTTTGAACATTGCAGAATACTATCGGTTCTATGAATTTATGTACTTACGTTTTTAATATTTTTTTTTTATTTATTTATAGGCCTACGTATAATTTTGTGAATTTTTAGTAATATTAATAATAGTCCATCGCTGTAGAGTAACGGTTAGAGCGTCTGACCGTGGAAAAAGCGGGCTCGGATTCATATCCTGATTAGGACAAGTTACCTGGTTGGCTTTTTCCGGGGATTCCCTCACCCAATTGAAGCAGGATTGCTGGATAACTTTCGGCGTTGGATCTCGGACTCATTTCGTCATGTTTCATTCACATATCATCATCATCATCCGTTCAATAGTCCGGGTTAAGTTCAAGGTGCGGTGTGCTGAACTTGCACAAGAGCGCGGCCGTTCGTTCACAGAATAGGAGTGGTAAGTACAGTGCAAGCCTGCAGGTCTCTCTTCCGTACAAGAAAAATATTAATACTAAGAAAAATACTATCTATATTCGTTACTGTGCCCAACTTCGTAAGATACTTGCCAGACATCCTTATGCAGCTAAAACGTAAAGGGATCTCTCGCCTCCGGTAGTTCACCCTCTTTTGCCTAATGCCGTATTTTTTAATTAATAATAACCTACTTGTTTTCGTTGTCTTTCGAGAAATTCTCGGTTTTTGGCATTGCTCTAACACTAATGTTGCCCCTAATAAAGCCAATGTCCTCTTTCAGTTTATTTCTTAATGCAGTGACTTTTGCAAAGCACATTTCGGAGATGTAAAAATCATACTCTATCCTTCGCACTACACTTTAATGAAATGCGTCTAGTTTTGAGACACTATTTTTTATTTGTTTTCTCCTTATCCGGCATTTAAAAAAATGCACTGTGTGTCATAATTTTTGACACTACTACGGGTCATGCTTTTAGCCTTTGCCACACGCTCTTGAACTTTGTGTAGAGGAATTTCAATTCCTTGAGAATTTTCTTGAGACATAAACACCAATACAATGTTTATAAATTCTTTGGTTTGGTTATGAAGCTTCTTCCCTATCACTTTTGAAATCAAAGGAGCCATTTCCTTAAGAATTTCAATTTATAAACACTTAAACTAACTCTGCTAATACAATTTAAATATACACTGTACTTATAAATGCTACTGAATATTTTTAAAATTTGCGTAATGTATCACAAAGGGATTCACTACAAGCACCTAGTATGGAGCGAACGTGACAGAGAAAATGTTTTGCAAGTGGACTTCACGCCTGACCAGGGACAGATACCTGACGTTATCTCAACGGTCGCAAGACTTTCACATCTTTCGCGGGAGACGTACGTAATATCGGTCGGCTTTTATTCTATCCGTTGAAATTTTTTCAAGTAACTTCGGGGAAAGAAAAAAGTATCCTTCCATATATAAGCACTGAATGCAATCAGAATACTAGACACTAGATCTGTTCAATTTTTCTTATAAATTCTTTACAATATAAGAGCAACTAACTCATGATTCTCCTTTCTGAACTATTCTTCTATATGCTGAATATCAGAACCAAGTAGCATGCACTTTTATCATATTACACGCTGTGATAAACATAACATAAATGAACAATTTCAAGAGCAAATTGGCTCGCCTACTGAATACAACAAACATACAGCACGTTTATTTTCAGTCACACTGCCATCTATCAGGCTATAGATAGGAGATAGAACTTTATATTTTCTTTGTTAACGAAGTTCGTGAGAAAGACTCTTATGAGAATATGAGTTAAAAATTTATATTTGGTTGAGATCGATTACATTTTGCAAGGTGCGGAATTCATTCATACTTCTTGCTTTCTTTTGTATCGCATAAAAATTAGTTTCACTGCTATCGAATGCTTGTAAATTTTATACTCTTGGTTAATTCTGCACCACATTACCTCTAGATCAGATTACATATTCTATAAGCGATATAATAAATATATTCACAGCTAGTCATTTGCCCACCATGAAACAGGGTGAATACATAATAATCTACAATTCAATTCCTTCTTAAAAGAAGAGAAACATAACCATTTTTTTTTTTTTACAATATCGTATGCTGTGTCCTATAAAAAGCGGTGGAAGAGTAAGCGTATGTCCCATTTTTCAAGTACAGGGACAGTTCACAATCAATATAATGGTAACAAGATAACGACGCAGTTATGAAGGCTATAGAATAGAGAATTTCCACTAAACTGATTGTATACATCTACCTATAGCATGGACGTTAGCGATGGCGTTCCAGTTAACGCGTAACGCAGCGAGTCGGAAGGTCGCAGGTTCTATTCCCTTTGGTGCCATAAATGTTGTCCACTGATATATTCCTTCCGGCCACACTACGGTCATATGTTTTCCTTAACTACTAACAAAAATGAATATCAGGAGTATTTTCTTGGTGGTAAAAGGGACGGATATCCCTGTTATCATTTATGCCGATTGTCTGTACAGGTGGCAGCCCAACCACCCGCTGTTGTGTGGGCTTTCATGGCCTCTATTGGGGATAACTTTACATATACCGTACAATTTATTACTTCTGTGAAAGGAAGTGATAATTTTGGCCGGTGTTAAAAGATGGTAAAATTGGATAATTACGACAAAGCTAACCGTTAGACAATTGTTTCGTACAATTGTTATTTTACAATGTTTAGGTGAAATACTAGTTTCCTTAATTACTGCGCTACATGCGTAATGACAAATTTTGTGCCATTCATACGATACCGTTTAATTGTTCCTCATCATGTGGACGTATTGAAAAAGTTACTATTATTCTTAAAAAAAGAAAAAATGTTAATTTTTTCAAAAAGATATTAAGGATTACACTCACTTTTCTTATTGTTGTTGTTATTCCTAGTATTATTATTATTATTATTATTATTTTTATTATTATTATTACAGTTATTGTCAATATTATTATTACTATTAATACTGTTATTGTCAATATTAATATTACTATTAATATTACAATTATTATTAGTAATAACAATAGCGCATTATTATTATTATTATTATTATTATTATTATTATTATTATTATTATTATTGTTATTATTATTATTATTGTTATTAATAATATTATTATGTATTATTATTATTATTAATATTAATATTATTGTTGTTATTGTTGTGACGAGAGAAAATTTTTTTTATTATATCACTAGCATCAGGCCTCATAACCTTACTCTACCGGAATGAGCGTGTGAGTGAGTGAGTGGGTGGGTGGGTGAGTGAGTGGGTGGGTGGGTGAGTGAGTGAGTGGGTGGGTGGGTGAGTGAGTGAGTGAGTAAATAAGGTGAGATGGTGTAAGTGCATTTCTGGGGCAAGTGCAACTTCAGTCCATATCTCTGTATTCTGAGATTCGTCCTGCCATATCGGGGAGTGTTAATCATACTCCCTGAACACCGTTTATTACCGAAATGCATAACTTAATAGAAAAAATTAATAAAATAAAATTTGAAACGTGCATTTGTAGTCCAAATAACAGAGAATATGCACTTGCCCCTTGATTATGTTCTATCCGTTACCACGGAAAATTACAGCCTGGAGATGTTCTTGCCCTATATCATGGGGCAACTGCATACCCTCAACATTATAATGGTATTTGTTTGTTCCATAAAACATGTATCGACAATTTACGCAACTGACAAGATGAAAATACAAAGAATTAAGCACTAAATATACCAATAAAATCTTATTTTAAAATTAGGAATGGATGAGGTGTTACTGTGCACCATGGTTTAACTTTCATATTTAGGGGATGAACTTACTCCAACTTTCCTTAAATAAATAAATAAATAAATAAATAAATAAAGAAAGAAAGAAAGAAAGAAAGAAAGAAAGAAAGAAAGAAAGAAAGAAAGAAGTAAAGAAATAATAAGAAAATAAGTAAGTAATAAATGACTGAAAAACTGAAAGAATAGATAAGTAAATGGAATAATTATGACTGTTATTATTAGACTACTATTAATAATAATAATAATAGTAATAGTAATAATAATAATAATAATAATAATATGGCGATGAAGATATTAATACTACCATATTATTATTATTATTATTATTATTATTATTATTATTATTACTACTATTATTATTGTTATTATTATTGTTGTTATTATTATTATTATTATTATTATTATTATTATTATTATTATTATTATTATTATTATTATTATTATTATTATTCTGACGAGAGGAATTATGTAGTTGTATCACTCATATCAGGCCTCATAGCCTTAACTCTACTGGAATGAATAAAAGAATAAATAAATAAATAACTAAATAAATAACTAAATAAATAAATAAATAAGTAACTAAATAAATAAGTAAATAAGTAAATAAGTAAATAAATAAATAAGCAATTAATAAAATGAATAAATAAGTATATAATTTAGTAATTAAAGATTGTCAACATTATATTTCACATTACAGGTATTATGTGTTGTGTTATAAGGGATATTATTTTTGTTAAAATAATAGATTATCATTGCTAGTATAGAAATACAAATCCAGCAGTACGGAAGACATTTATTGCATTAGAAAATTATAGCTGAAGCCACAGGTGTAGTCGTGTGCTGTTGTTGTTGCTGCTGATGTTTTTGCTAACGATGATAATAATGAGCTGACGGACAGTTTTAAATATCTGAGAGTATAAGGCTTAATTTTTTTCATGAAAATCTAAATGACTCTTTTTAATAACAATAATTTTCTTAATACCAAGGTGTATTCGATATGAGACAATAATTGAACGATATCACATAAAGGACACTACATTTTTAATTATACATTTGGAGCAGTAACAAATTAAGCTGATATTTTATGTAAGCCTCTGTAAGATGAATTGCTCGCAGGATCATTCCACAGTAAGTGAACATTTTGCAGCGAAAAAATAAATATTCACCTTATAGTTACTTGTTATATGTCACTTGAAAGTTTATTTCATGTAGTTTGAAGATATGTGAATCATAACAGCTGTTTCCATTCCGTTCACCACTTTTTTCGTGATTATACTTATGGCAGTCGGCAATTTCACGTTAGTCACAGGACATATATTTTTTCAGGTCTTTACTGTTTTTCAAAGTCACCAGTAATATAATTTGGCATAATGGCTGTAGGATATAGAATAATATAAAATGTATTCAAAGCTGCAAACAATATTAGAAATTATCTTTTATGTTTGCCAATAGCCATGGTGTCCTGTAACTAACATCTTTTAATTTTAACTTTGCATCTGGCAACCCTGGAGTTGCCTATGTTGACAATACTGCATTCAGTGATAGGCTTTCAATATGGCTGCTTGGAGCTGAATTGGTATTCAGATAAGTTTACATTTATAAATATGAAATCATTTTGAAAATTCATGCACTAGGTTGTTAGTCACAGGACAGATACCATAATTACATGTCAGAGAAAAATATTTCAAAGAATTGAATTTACAGGGTGATTCACGACGAAAGGTAAAAAATTTGGGATGTGAATTCTGAAGTAATTCTGAGTAAAAAAGTATATATGAATATAGGTCCGTTTTCTAACGGTTACGGAGATATGGCTCTTTGATTTCACAAAAACTTCTGAGATTCCATTCTACCAACTCGCATTTAGAGACAGATAACGGACAAATTTAAAGTTTATATTCACGTATGCATACATACCTAATATTCTAGAAGTCGGGGTCGATGTTTTCGCACATTTTCAAAGGTACCTCCTTCTGCTTCAATGCACTGTTGCGTTCGGGCGTGAATCGCGCTCATCGCGCTGGAGATTTGCACTTGGCTGTCTTTATGCCGCATCCAATATATGGTCGATTAGCACCTCTCTCGTTTCCCCGTTTCATTGTTATACCAAGTCTTTCACCCAACCCCATAGTCGGTAAATACTCTTCGATATCGTACCCTTCTGTTCGGAGAGGGTCGTTCATATTCAGCGACGGCACGCAAGGTACTTCCATCGCACAAACCATAAACATACACAATATCGGCGTATTCTGCAGTCGAAAATTTATAAGGCATCTTGAAAACACAACTTAACACTTCCGATAACTGTATCTGTATAACTACAGCACTGTAGGTAGCTGACTGAACTGCTGTGAACTGATAAGTGATAGCTTATTTGTTGTGACATTTGTAATGCCCCACCACCCGGTTTGTTTCTCTTTTCTTATCTACATCGCTGACAATGCAGATTCCAATGTTACGTCATTCATTGGTGATTTCGTCTCGTGTCAGCAGCATATGGTAACGTCTGATTCACATTGGGGCGAGACGTTTTACAAAAAAAAAAAATGCATCTAGCTCCGCCATCGCTCGAAAGCGGACCTATGTTCATGTGAACTTTTTCACTCAAAATGGCCTAAGATATCGTATTCTAAATTTTTTACCTTTCCTCGTGAATCACCCTGTGTATGTATCATATTTTTGGTTAGGTTTGATTGTGACCCTAAGTAAGCCAATTATATACTACATCATGAGGGTAATTATGGCTTCCTAGCATATCCGAGCTACTTTGAGATTGTCCATGACAAGGGCGAAGTAGATGCAGTTGATGCAGAAGTGAAAAGGATGGTGTGGCTGAAAGTTTTGAGAGGGCAAGCTGTAGTAAATACTGCAGAAGAATATGCTATAGTGACTGGTGGAGACTTTGAATCCAAAATTGTAGTATTATACTTTGCTCTAAAATATGACTGCCTTCCCTCACACGGTCACCCCCTTCACCACTTAACTGTAGGAACGTTCAAGTGATAAACACTTAGCTGAGTTGCCAGTTGTTGAAGTCGTTATCATACTGTATTTCTGCCACATGCCTAAGAATTGAGGGGAGGATAGGGTTTATAAGAGTTTACTAATTCCAGGAAGAGAGGCCTCATATTCTGGAGCAAAGTATATTTGTACCTGGATACATTAAGATATATGAATCATGTGCAGAGACTAAGAGGAAGGCAGAAAATAGGAAAGAATAGGGAATGCTGGGTTTACCGTGAAAGACCTGCCCTTGGGCAGAAAACTGTCAATGAATGAATGTGTCTGCAGAAATCATATAAAAGGAAAAGGAAGCATTTGAAAGGCAATGGGGAAGTGTGGAAATAAGAATGGTTCGAGGTACACGGATACTCCATTACATCAGACCTGGGCAGTCTCCTGTTCTTGAATTTGCACAGAATTCAGTATTCATTGAAAAGACACAATGTGAACTTCAAGGTAAAAAAAAATTGAGGATATCTAGTAAGTTTATGGCTAAGTTTGAAATGAAACCAACATAACTTGCAGCTCAGTTCTTAACTAGTCGGGTAGTCTATTTGTAGACATAATAAGTGCAATTGAATAATTATTTGTAGTTTTTTTTATTTTAGGAAAGTGTGGTTAATGATAGGTTACGTGGAAGTAGAAGAACACCACCTTGTAAATGAATCCGAATGTGGAGGAACTTACGCAATAGGGAGTTTTGTTTTAGTATCATGGGGCATGAAATTGTAGCTTGGCCAAATCATAAAAATGTGGCACAAGAGGGAAAACTTGAAGTTATTTGCTACAGAATGACAGACGGAGCAAAAAAGAAATATTCTGTCTTCCAGAGTATGAAGACAGAATTGTTGTTGATATAGTCACGGTTATTAAGAAAGTACAGATCTCGGATTATATCTCTGCCGGTCACTGGCCTTCAAATTTCAAATGGCTTATCTTACAACGTGGGCGTCAGCGTATCGAAAAGCATTACATCCTGAGAGGATAAAAAGAAAGGAGAGAGCGATCCAAGGGGAAATGCTTGCAAGCGATGTGACGGATGTGACGCCAAACTACACCTTTTGTCCCATAATTTTCCGCGAAATACCGCCAAGTATTTAATTTTGCTACAGGCTGTTATGTCACATGGTGAAATTTAAATGTCTAACTCACATTTTAATAATGGTTAGTTGTTGCGTTTGTGGTGTAACAGCTAAACCAAAATCTTCAGGAAATGCCGTGACCTCTCATATCTAAGCATTATATTGTCATATTTATGTATAACGAATGGAATTGATATAATAGTATGTAGGCCTAACCATTATGGCTTACGTTCTTTACAGATTTCCGAAAGATTTAAGTCGTAAAAATGAATGGCTAAAATTTATAAATAAGCCAAATTGGCAGCCAACGGCAAGAAGCGTTATTTATTCGCAACATTTCCTGGAAGAATGTTTTGACAGGTCCTCCTCCTGCTCTAGTGTTAGACTGAAATCATATGCAGTTCCAACTTTGCATGTGTAAGCATATCATCCACTATATATATTTAGAATTTAACAATGATGAAGTACAGTGCATTTGATTATACGGTAGTCTATAAGATTTCATATACAAATCAGCCTAGTTTTTTTCTCTTCCCTTTGAGGTTCGGCATCATAATCCAGAGACTCTAAAAGAAGTTCCTTATATAATTTCAACATCATCAGAACTGCCATCAAACTCTGACACACCAAGAAAGTTGGGCGAAAAGGAGGTTAAAAACGACACTGGATAGTAATCACCTCCTAGTCTGTTATAATTCTACACAGAATTCCAGCACTTTTTTCTGCAGAAGAAAACCACTGGCTATAGCCTATGCAACAAATGCACACTTTTCTCATTTTTCTGTAAATTTAGACACGATAAAGTATAGCTATATAACTTAGTATTGTGTTGGGCCGTATAATGGTCCATCTATATACAAGATAGGCCTACTACATAACCTATATAAAAATGTGGCCTACACTTTTCTGAACATTTATTAATCAAACAATTGATCATTAAAGATGTAATTTAGCATTATAATAGGACTGTATATATTCTTCGTACTGTACATAAAAATGTGAAATATTTATAGCCTATATTTAAAAAATAATGTAATTTACCAGTATTAGGCCATGTGGCAACTACACGATAAAAATAATAGCCTACACTCTTTGAAAATACTGCAGCCTATAATTATATTTTATTTCGAACGGCCTTGCGTAATTATATTTGACATGGTTGACCTTCACCTTGTACTATAAAAAATGCACTTTTCTGTATAGTAACTTACGGTATTTTATAAAGCCAGGTATTTAAAAAATTAGACTCAACAGCATAATATTCCACCTATGCTCTATCTAACATATGAAGCTTCAAAAATTATATTTTGTCTTACATAAATGACTTAGAATGGATGTGGAGAGAACAGCAGTAAATTAGTAGATTATTATATCAATGTACATTTCACTGTAGCTTTATTAAACGTATTATGGTTGTTACATGGACTGAACGCTACATTTCTACTTTCTTTTATTGCTGTTCACTATATTCACCAACAGAAAAGAATATTAGCTTTTATAAAAATAACACCCGCTTAATTTTACTAGACTTTCAAAATATTCACAACACAAAACAGAAGTCGTAATCGTAATACTGCCAACATAACAGCTGTTTAACACACCGGAAAAAGATGTGAACTATGGGTAATTTGGTGGCCATACTACTATACCTTTTTGGTTCCACCGTTTCAAGCTTATAGCCAGGTGTTGATTACATCTTTCCTCCCATTGCCTCACCTCCCCATCGCAAATGTGACGTGCACAGAGGCAGAGATAAAATATGAGATATGTACCTACCCTCATCCGAGATAACTGTGGTCACTATAAATCTGAATTTTTAATTGGATGTGACAAATAAAATAATTAGCTCTAGGTTGTCATTTTCATTCGGTAAAAAAAAGTATACAGGTCATTTGGTGGTTTCATTTACATTGGTGGACGAATATGTCCTGTAACTAGCATGGTGTCAAGTAGCACCGAAACAGCTGCAAGCCACACATGCTTACATAATTAACATGAATAAGATCGCCATTTAATCAATTATTTATATTCAAGTGTTAAAAGTAGTGTACAAAAGATTCAACATGGATTGTTAAAATTAATTTAATGCATGTAGAGTTTGAACATGTTACACAATATTTATTACATTAAGATAAATTAATGAAAGAGTGACTGAATATTATATTTAAATATTACAAAATATATATTCACTAACCATGCATAATGAACTACTATTGGTGTAATGTGTCGGAATGAAACGGTATTAGTCATAAAGTAACTAAATATGAGGTAGAAGGAATACCACGAAAATTGGATTGGAGAAATAGATTCCCTAGCAGCCTTTCATGATTCTTTGACGAAGATGGCTGATCTTAATATTCCTTATTTCTTTTCCTTATTATATTTTTCTTTCTTCCTCTCTTTTCCTTCACTTTCTGCTGTAGTGCGCACTGCTTAGCAACCATGGTGCACTGTACAGACGGAAATAGTGCTCAGAGCTATGACATTTATAAACGTCAAACTCACGACATTGTTCCAGCAAAACATGTCAAGAGTCAGGTAGACAGATACAATTCTCTCAGTTCTCGCAGAGACATACGTGCCCTCCATTGCTGGCACTGAACTTGTGACCTAAGGGCTCTAATCAGTGTCTCGCGAACTTTAAAGCTGGATTTGCGTGCCGTCGCATTGGTCCTCCGTGGCATATCAGATCGTAAGAAGCTGTAATGTCTGTCCCGGCGACACGTGATTGACGAGCGTATCAAAGACAGTGATTGATGGCATGCACAGCAGGAAATGTAGTCCTTCTCTGTACGTACGGATCCTTGCCACTCGCACAGAGGATATGTGAGCGTTATTTCATTCAATAACTGATACGCTATGAAGATTTTTTATAGTGTATAAGTTACTAAAATATACACACTTTTAAGCGTTTTGATAACATGTTACTCTTTGGGTTCCACCTTTAAAGAATTCTCGGATCCATAGCACCATTCTTGTATCTTTTCCTAGCCTACTGAACTTATCTGCTGATATGGTAGGAGGTAGTAATACTGCTGTCTCCCAGGTCATTTATGCTTGTCGACGTTGCAGAGCTAAGCTTGTAACAGGATTAAAATGTCGCAATTATGATGATAATGGTATTTTTAGGACAAGACTCAGTCAGAAGTAAGATAATACACAATAACCAATGCCTCGAACAAGTACAAAATTTCAATTGTCTGGGTTGTGAAATATCTTATCAATATGAAAAAGATGTGAACAAGAAAATTATCAAATTTACATAAATTCTAGGAATAATAAACAATACATTAAAAGCTAAATTAGTACAAAAATCTACAAGAATAAAAATATATATAATACACTAGCATTACCCTCCCTTTTATACGGAAGCGAGATTTGGACATTAAAGAAAAAAGACATGAACAGAATCAAAGCAACGGGAATGAAATTTTTCAGGAGGAGAGCAGGATATACTCTTTTAGACCGAAAAAGAAATGAAGAAATTTTAGAACAATTAGAAATAGTCAGTAGAAGAAAAAATCAGCAGATACAAATTAAATTGGCTAGATCATGTAAGAAGAATGGAAAATTCAAGAATCGCAAAAATTATGATGCTGTATAAACCTAGAGGACATCGTCGACCAGGAAGACCTTTTAGAAGACTGCTAGATGGGGCCGAAACAGGTCTACAGAGGCCTAATTTGTGAAGGATGATGATGATAATTATTATCATCCCAGTTGTGCTAAACGGGTGAACAGTGTTATTATGGTTGATGAAAATACTATAAAATGTTGTAATGGTGACGTGCAAAAAGTGCTTGCAAGTGACTTCGATACAGACTTATACGAAGCCATTAATGTAATGGCTGATGAAAATGGTGAAGTTGACGTGCGTGTAATTAGTTACCTATCTTTTCTCACAGAACACTGTCCGAAATTATTAATGTCAAACTCTTACTTATTTATTAAATGAACTAAACACAAATCGAATTCAAAACACCACATGCACTACTGCTCCTCTGACAGGCAGCGGAGCCCGAGTGTTGTATACAATGATTCTCGATAGAGCAAGGCACAATCGCGTGGTGTCATCTACAGACCGTTCGTTTACATAATAGGCCTATAAGTCGACCGGCACGAAGGCCTAGCAACCCGTGGCAAACCATCTCCCGAACTCTCAAAAGTCCATTTCAGTAAATCTGTTAGAGTGGCTGTATTGACATTAGAATGCGTACTATTCTTCTTATTGTTTTAGTGAAGTGTTTAGCTCGTTCACATAGCACCACAGGAATTTAAAATTTACATTAAAGCAAAGGATTTTCATGGTACAGACTTTTCGGAAAAGAGTGATTGCAGAACGGTAAAAAAGATTATTTGCAAGAAAATTTTCTAATGATACTGTCCCACATGTCAACACTATACGCAACCTCCTTAAACGTTTAGAGAAACTGGGTCAATATTGAACAAAAGCAGCATAACACCACGTTGTGTACTTACTGAGGAAAAACTGGATGAAATATGAGAAAGACTGGATTACACCGCATAAAATTAACTCCTTCATATCTCGCAAAAAAAAAAAAAAAAATTGTGTTTCTAAAACCACAGCATATGAAGGCATTAAAATCCTTAAAAGATATCACAGATGTTGCAGCAGAAGGTCATCGTTTCAACATCTCTTATTTTCCAGGTAAGTTCAGTAATAATAAAACTGCTGAGCGTACGCGAGACGATATGCCGCATGTTGCATGGACTTCGTGCCGGTCGCGCGTCGTCCGGTCGATCTACAGGATGCAGGCGATTGCTCTATAGTATAGGCAATAGAACCTACAGAATGAGACACGTTATTTACTAATGTCCAACCTACATAACGAAATAAGATGAAATTTCGATATCCTCTCAAACCACAACGTACATAAATCAATGAAAATAACCTCAGAATTATAACACAATACTCTACAGACACGATGTGATCATTCAGAAGGTTATATACTTAATAGGTAACAGTTCTGTTTAGTGCACAACACTCAACCACAAACATACAAAATCCTTAAGAATTTAAACAACGAAGCGAGAGAAAATGTTAAGGTAAATGTTTTTCCGTTAGAAAATTGGTTACAATATTTTCAGAAATTATGGTAACAAACTGTTGAACCTCTTGAATTACCAGTTTCTGCTAATACTGAAATTGAACCTATCTCCAAATTTGAACTAGTTCAAGTTTTAAAGAAAATGAAGAACAATGAAGCCCCAGGAGAGGATTTACTGAATACTGAATTGTTTAAATATATCAGCCAGACATTTATAAATAGACTCCTTCACTTTCTAAATAAGATATGTACAGGAGATGATATACCAGCAAGTTGGACAAAATCAATCGTAGTTCCTATATTCAAAAGAGGAGACATAAAATCTTATGACAACTACAGAGGGATCAGTCTATTAAATACAGGATATAAAATCTTTCCCAGCATAATCAAGAACAAATTGTATAAACATTATGAAACACTTTCCGGAGAAGAACAAAATGGCTTCCGAAAGGGAAGATCACGTTGCGATGGATATTTTACATTAAAATTATTGATGGAAAAAACACCGGGAATTCAACTTAGAGACACATATTGCTTTCATTGATTTGGAGAAAGCATTTGATAGGGTGAACAGAAATAAATTATTAAATGTATTAGCCACAAACCATGTTCCACAACTTATAGTAAACATATATAATATCTGTAAGACAAATCTAATTGCAGTAAGGTGTGACAATATATTATCGCATTGGACAGAAATTCATACAGGAGTAAGTCAAGGCTGCTGACTTTCACCGTTGCTATTTATTATATATATATATATATATATATATATATATATATATATACATCAAATAATTACAGAATGGAAACAATTGCCTCATGGATATATACAACTCAGTAGACATTTGCAACTGGATTAATTACTTTCTGCAGACGATTTAGCTCTGGTGGCATCCTCAGAAGATGAATTACAACGTTCAATTTTTAATTTTAACAAAATTGGAATTAAATATGATATGAAAATCAATAATGAAAAAACTAAAATTATGGCCTTCTGCGGAAAATACCCTGCGCCTAGCAAAATATGTTTAGATTCAAAAATATTAGAAATGGTGAATTATTTTACATATCTCGGATACACATTATCTTTTTTCGATGAAGTAGACATTTCACAGAAAATGTCTAAATACACCAAAACAATGGGAATAATTAACACCATTATGAAACCTTCCCTAGTACAAAGGCATACTCGAATTCGCCTTTACAAGATCTTCGTGAGACCTGTACTTTGTTGCGGCAGTGAGGCATGGACATTGAGGAAGAAAGACGGAAGCAGAATAACGGCTAATGAAATGAAATGTATGAGATATATAGCGGGATATACGAAATGGGATCACAAACGCAATGAAGATGTAATGGGAGAATTACAACTAGAACCTGTAATTAATCACGTAAAACATTATCAGAACAACTGGATAAATCATCTGCATCGCATACATAGAGATAGAATCCCAAAAGTCATGCTCCACTATCGTCCAAACGGGAAGAGATCTCTCGGTCGTCCAAAGAAGCGCTGGATTGAAAATTAAACTGTGAGATCGTAACAGGCCATTTGGCCTAATACTTGAAGAGAAGAAGAAGAAGAAGAAGAAGAAGAAGAAGCACAACATTTCATATTGAATAATTAGCAAAACAACATCTTCAGCACGATTTGTGTTGTGTAGGCCACCCCAAACCTCGAACTCCACCCCTCTGCGCGCGAAATCTTATATACTCTGCTTGTTATGGCCTTTAATTTATGAGTAAAAATAATTAACAATAGGTATCTCAGTCATAACGTCATAAAATACCAGATCAAACTATTAATTACATAAGTTAAATACAATTATTTGATTCAGGGAGCATCCGTTTTTGGTGCAGGAATAATTCGTTTAACTTGAATAGGCGTACATTCCTTAACAAACCATTTCAAACAAATATGAATATAGCTATCTATCTATCTATCTATCTATCTATCTATCTATCTATCTATCTATCTATCTATCTGTCTGTCTGTCTGTCTGTCTATCTATCTATCTATCTATCTATCTATCTATCTATCTATCTATCTATCTATCTATCTATCTATCTATCTATCTATCTATCTATCTATCTATCTATCTATCTATCTATCTATCTATCTATCTATCTATCTATCTATTTACCTAATCTAATCTAATCTAATCTCATCTAATCTAATCTCATCTAATCTCATCTAATCTAATCTCATCTAATCTAATCTCATCTAATCTAATCTCATCTAATCTAATCTAATCTCATCTAATCTCATCTAATCTCATCTAATCTATCTATCTTATCTATCTATCTGCCCTGCCCTGCCCTGCCTGACAAATTCTTTTACATTGAAAAATATATGTTAAAACATCATAAATCTAACGTATAAGGCATTAGCTATTAAGACAATATTTTAAAGAGTTCCAGAAACAATTCTCTACGTCATCTAAACCAGTTCTGTGTAATTTTTTGTTTCGCTTGTGATAATCGGAGTGAATTTATTGAAAACTAAAGTAGTTACTGAAATCAGAACACCAATATTCCCTGTGCTAATCTGTTCGTGGCGTCGTCTAATGTGTTACACTATGGACTGGTTGTAAGAAATGAGAGCTGATCCGGTGCTCATGAAATTTTGACTATAATCTGTGCATTTCGGTCTGGCGGATCAAGGTCACGTACAGACGTACAAACCACGCACAAACTGAAAACTGTGAACTGAAGCACTGGTAGTCCCAGCTATCCCAGCTGACTTTAGTTTAGGGAAATGGTCCAGGAATGGGATAAACACACGTGGAAAATGCAGTTCATTGTTTGACTTTGAGCCGCCAATTCGAAATGCACGGACAATAATGTATGCAATCTGTGTATGGATGTATTGGGCATACCCTTAAGAAGAAAAACGCACTTTGCATTGGAATCCTCAAGGTGCGAGGACCACGTGGAACATGGAGAAGGAATTACTGTCTGTAATGTGCTGGTAAATCCTGGAGTGAAGTTACAGTTATTGTAGGAAGGCTCTCATAGGTGTAGTATGCTCCTTATTATAACTACAGGATGATGAAGATGATGATAGTGATGATATCTGTATTAACATCTCATCTTTATGACTTTTGGGAGCTACACTGATTAGCAAAATCCTGTTTCCAAAGCCACATTTATCACGCTGATCACACGATGCCCTCGTAATGATTGGATGATCGTTCACTTCTGTTGAGCCACGTTGACGTGAGAACAAAAGTAATTTGGTCAACATTGGCTCTGACTGGGCTGTCGCGCTAAGAATTTAATTTGTTTATTAATACTGAATTCTATTTATGACGGCTGACAACATTTTTCAATCCAGATACACATCTTGGTTTAATCATGGATTATGCAGCCATTAAACAATTTTTTTCATGTCATATATTTCTTAGTCTGTCCCTCTCTCGTCTCTTAGTTTGTATCTGTTTCATTGTTGCTTTTGTCACACCATTCTTGGTAGCACACTCTCCGAATTACCGTGCATACTAATCTACTTATGTTATTTCTTCAAACACGTTACAAAGAACACATCACAGCCATAACAAAATTACAAAACACCTCCACATATGCAGAACACATCACAAATGCTAACCACACCTACAGAGACATCAACACAGACATGGAAATACTACACATCCAAAAAGCCAGAACTATAACAATATGAAATATACAGACACACAAACACACACCCCAATGAAATTCTCAACACACAACTCAATTTCAGAACACACACATACACACACACACACTTTGACTCCACTTCACACCACACGAACACACCCTCACAGGAAACAAAACAAGAGGCGCCGGGACCAGCAACGACCAGTTTTGAAGATGACCCATAATGGTCGAAACATGTCAACAAGGTACGTTAGAACTTAACACAAGAAAGTCTTATCATACATATTCCGAAGTGATACAGTATTAAAAGTTGTGTAATCAAGATGTACAAGATTTCCTATTTAACACATCACACGGATTTACTCATTGGGATCCCCTTCTTTCTAATACTACACATTATAATAATCTTACTAATATAACATAGATTTATATATCAGAAGAAAAATATACGATAGTAATTTATGTGACAAGACTTACCTAAGTAAGATTCTGTCCATGACTCTTGATAATTTCCACGAGTGAATCAGTACGTTTTTCCATTACTAATATGTAAAGAGGGCTTTGTTTAGTCGCTCATAGCAACCTAAACAATGACTTTAATGCAAGAGTGAATCAAATTCGTTTTAGTCACTGCTGATGTGTATATATATATCCCCCCCCCCCCCGCTGTTTATACTCGCTTTAACATCTTTGGTCATATCGCGAGTTAATCTTTGGTTGAAATCCGAAGGCCTGTGTACTATTGTTGAGGCTGGTTCTATTGTTGTGAACTAGATGGCGATTGTATAAGTATTACTGATTTGTTATGAATATGATTTCGGTGATGAATGAGGCCGGTGATATTCAGGAATGTTGTGGCCCAAATTTCCTGGAATTTGTCTTACGGTTGAGGGAAAACCCTGAAAACCTCAATCAGAAAATTCAACCCGACCGGAAATCGAACCCGGGCCCTCTGCGTAAGAGACCAGTATGCTCACCCCTACACCACAGAGGTGGTCTGCTCATATTTTATTCAGTCCTAGAAATGCATTTAAAATGTAAAGCAATTACTAATTTCTCGCCACTCTCAAAATAACTTAGGCCTATATTCTTTCTGATAAGTAGATGCAGATATCTTCGGAACTAACGTGGACACAGCGCTTTGGCGACATTAAGGACTTCTTCTTTACACGACATTTTTCTTCCGAAGAACAAAAATTTTATTTTAATTTATTCTGTATCCAATGCGAGTGACATTATTCTTTTCATTACTATTCTTTAAATCATAGCCAACTGTGTATAATATTTAGTTTTACTAACCATGGACAATAGTTGGCTTTGAATCAAACAATAACAAATTAGAGTAATATTTAATATCAGTTAAAAATTACTTTCACAGAAATATTACTTTCATATTCATTCATTCATTCACAGTGTTCTGCCCAAGAGCAGGTCTTTCACTGCAAACCTAGCATTCTCCAGTCTTTCCTATTTTCTGCCTTCTTCTTTGTCTTCGCATATGATCCATATATCTTGATGTCGTTTATCATCTGATATTTTCTTTTGCCCCGAACTCTTCTCTCTTTCATCATTCCTTCCGGTGCATCCTTCAGTAGGCAGTTTCTTCTCGACCAGTAATCCAATCAATTCCTTTTTCTCTTTCTGATCAGTTTCAGCATCATTCTTTCTTCATCCACTCTTTCCAACACAGCTTCATTTCTTATTCTATCTCTCCAATTCACACGCTCCATTCTTCTCCATATCCTCATTTCAAATCCTTCTATTCGCTTCTGTTCACTTCGTCGTAATGTCCGCGTTTCTGCCCCATACAATGCTACATTCCATACCAAGCACTTAACTAGTCTCTTTGTTCTGTCATAGTGTTCTGCCCAAGGGCAGATCTTTCACTGCAAACCCAGCATCCCCCAGTATTTTTTTATTTTCTGGCTTCCTCTTTGTCGCCTCATGTGATACATATATCTTAATATCGTCTATTATCTATATATCTTCTTCTGCCCCGAACTCTTCTCCCGTTCACCATTCCTTCCAGTGAATCCTTCCGAAGGCAGTTCCTTCTAAGCCAGTGACCCAGCTAATTCCTTTTCCTCTTTCTGATCAGTTTCAGCACCATTCTTTCTTCACCTATTATTTCCAACACAGCTTCGTTTCTTATTCTGTCTGTCCATTTCACACGTTCCATCCTCTCCATATTCACATTTCAAACACTTCTAGTCGTTTCTCTTTAGTTTGATGTAAATTCCATGTTTCTACCCCATACAATTCTACACTCCACACAAAGCACTTCACTAGTCTCATCCTTACTTATTTCTTCAGGGGTCCGCAGAAGATTCTATTTTTTCTATTAAAAGCTTCCTTGGCCATTGCTATTCTCCTTTTGACTTCTTGGCAGCAGCTCATGTTACTGCTTATAATACACCCCAAGTATATGAAGCTGTCCACTTGCTCTACTGCCTCATTTAGAATTCACAAGTTTACTTTTTTTTTTTCCTATGACCATTGTCTTCGTCTTTTTGGCATTTATCTATATTCCATACTGTTCACAGCTGTCAATTAGCTCCTGTAGCATATTCCTTAGTATTATCTCCTCTTCTGCTAACAACGCCATATGACCAGCAAATCTTATACACGTTATTCCTCTTCCTTCTACTATCACTCCTCCCATGTTCTGAAAACAGTTCCTTACTAAATCCTAGTAGATTTTGAACAGGGTGGTGACAAAGGGCATCCTTGTCGTACTCCTGTTCCTATTTCACTTCCTTCTGACATTTCTTCTCCTATCATGACTTTGACTCGTTGTTTGATATAAACGTTACCGAACAACCTCCTCCCTACTCAATCCACACCAATTTTCTTTAGGATCCCATCAGTTTATATGATTATGTAATGTAGGCCTAATGTAAAATGTCGATAGTAGCCGACTGCTATGAGATATAACATATTGAATGAAGTAATTAATTTATAATCGAGCGCATTCTTTAATGATACAGAGTGTCCATGTGAGTTCCCTTAAAAATGTTCATCTTCGCTGGGTTTGCAGCTTGGGAAAAAGACTACGAGTTATTAGAGGAAAAAAACTCGCCCCAGCGGCGCCGGGGATCGAACCAGTGTCCTTGGTTCTACGTACCAAGCGCTCTAACCCCTGAGCTACGCCGAAGTTCAATTCACAGCACCGGATCCAATCACTCTCCTCTAGTTTTTTTTTTTTTTTCCCTTTGTGGCCTTACTCCATGTTCGACATAATTATATGTTGGCATATATTAAGTCAACTGCCATTATACAAGGAGCGCACTCAACTGAGTAACTTGGTGGCCGAGATTCCACAGTATATGCACTGTTGGGCGAAGAATCTACGTGAAGATATTCTCCTCTAATAACTCGAATAACAATTTTTACAAAAACAGATAAATCCTGTAGGACCAAAAATTAATCTTTACGTAAAAGACTATAAACTAACTAAAGATTGATTGATTGATTGATTGATTGATTGAACAAAAATGAAAATTGAATAAGAACATACTTTCATCCTCATCATTAAAGATGAGGGATTTGTGCTGTTTGTCGTCATGTTGCGTGTTAATAGACGTTATACAGCTGTATGCCCAGTGCTTGTGTAGACTCCCAACGTAAACAAACCACGCGAAGAGTACAGTCTAAAAATGACAAATGCAACGCTCCGTTAAGGTCTAGCAGATGACAATATACAAATATGAGGAATATGTAGAAACATTAGTATACTGTAGTTATAAGAAGAAGCTTGCCTTTATGATCCATTTATAGCTTCAGAGCCATCACAAGCCGAATTGCACTGCACTACTTTCTTAAATTATCGAATGTCAAACGCCGTCGTCGATCACTCACACAGTTTTAAAACTGCGAAAAACTTATTTCAACGTCACGGGACGTTAACGGTACATATGTCAAGTATACTATCCTATCGTCTGATGATTTTGCATTATTCAGCATGTTACAAATTGTTAAATAGCTCTTATTTTTCTGTTATTTATTCTTTATTCTCTGTGTGCAAGGTCCTGGAGATCTTTCTTGATTTTTTCTTACACCTCTTCTATTATTGCTATGCAATCAGATACATAGTCTTTAAGGAGAGTTGTCTGATTCGGAACACGCTGCTTGGCATATTTTTCCAAAAATCCTCGAACGGAATATTTGCTTTAATCATCATCTCACATAAATCCTTAGCAAATTCTGATTTTGCATTTGATACTAATTTTGATGTTGAGGGAATCAGCACCTTTAAAGCGCGTGCAATATTGTCTTTGTTTTCTGCTGTTACAATGCCTTTCTACGTAATACTTCCTACATAATATTGTAATTTCATATTCTCATGCTGTGCATACAATTCTGTTTGCTTGGATGCGCAACATATCACTGCTGTATCTCCGTAACAAAGTATTTAATTTCACACCCTTTGTTTGCTTGGTTTGCGTCATTGTAGGTAACCACTGCTCACTACGTCCGTTCACCACTGCAGTGCATTGGACTATGAAGGCCTGTGTTCGTTTCGTGTTGTTATGATAAGACGGCAAGTAGGCAAAAGGATAGCGTGTAGTTGCATTTCTTTTGGTTGCACTGGTCGTAGTCGTTCACCTGTCTGTCCACCTATGCTCCCTGTCGAGTCAACGTGTTTTTCGTGCCGCGCACAAACCCCTTATCTTTACTCGTCATACATTTAATATTATTTGACATTTTATTTTAACATGCCAACAAATTATAAACAACAATTTGGAAAGTATGCGTTACTGATCACATCATAAGCATTTGGTGTCATTTAACTTAATCTTATGTAATTATGGTATACATTTTGTTTGTAAGAGAGCCATAAATACACTGACCATCAGGGGCGATTTCTCAGGGCATGCTATGCTTGCTGCGCAAGCCCAATATTTTCGTAGAATGTATATTTCTCAAAATGGCGTTACGTACATTAAACTTTATTTTGATTTTTGGAATACTGTATAGGCGTAATACCATCCGCTGGTTGCACACCGCAAATATCGCAACACTTGCTCGTTTCTCGGAGCTACAGGAAGACGTAGAAATAGCGAGAATATGATGCGCGCGCAAGTGCCTTCCTCCTTAGTCCGTCCTAGGCGCGCATGCTTCTGTTATGTGTTGTTTGAAGCTCTGGTCCGAGAGCTACACCAACGACTATTTAACGTTACACATAGCAGTACTGACAGCGGAAATGTGCTGTGATTTGCGAGTGCAATGTACTTGTATGAGCGGAATGCATATGTTAGCTGCTGCATGTATTATTAATTCTTGCAATGAGTTCGGAATTGTGTGTTATTGAAACCTTATTATTAAATCCATTTTCCCGAAGGACTATTCAAGGGAAGACAGACATTATAGAGAATATGTGCGCTCGTTCAATGCAGCTCAATACAACAATGTGCATTGGTTGGCAGGGTCGAAAAAACTAAATAAACTCTTTTGTTGGTCATGTTTGTTATATCATATCGAACTTCTACATCTGATAAGCGAATATGATCCATGACACTTAATGATTTCTAATTATAAAATAAATTATTTATGTGGGTCTGATTATTTTTATTAATTATGAATTATTATATCCTTCCATCTTCCCCTGTGAACAAAAGAACAAGCCTAACTTTCGTGACTAGCATTCGCCCCTGCTGAGCACTCGATGTGTAATTCATTTGAGTTTCCTTATTAGAGGGACTAGCAATCCAATTACTCTGATTGCCTCGCGGATTTTATTGCAGTCTGTGGTTTGAACTGCCTCATTCCGCTAATGGGAGAAGATCTGGAGAAAGGTTCTGCATATAATGCGAATAGGTGCTCTTGAATTATCGATCTCTGATTGACAAGCAACACAATAATATGATTTGGTACATTCCTGTTTCCCAAAATGTAAAACGCTCGCAAAGTACCTGGAAAACCGTCAATTTCATTGATTGTTGAAGGGGTGCTGAGGGAATAAAAGTATTAATATGTACAGTACGTATATGTTACTTTCATAGATTGTAATAATAAAAGTCAGTGGAACTCATTGCAACAGTTCTTCTTTCTTGTACAACCCTCAGCATCGTACTAGATACTTTAACCCTGTAGCCGTCCGCTTGTATAACTGACCTTGATTCACGTGCTTCTGTTCGCTGCTGGTTGCCACCCGTTCCACTGGCTTGCACACAGTAAGGGCTGTCCATTCTAACCTGTAGCGACTAGTATCCACTTCCCTATTGCTTATATGCATAATTCCGGGGTTTATTTCGGGGCCTTGCAGTGAACACAGACAGCTAATATTTTGCATATGGTCTTCTCATAGCACATCGGTTATGCCACCAAATTTTCGATGCAAGTTTCGGCATGCAGGGTGTGATACTTCCCTTGTAACTCAAAATAAGTAAGACTGATAATGTAAGACGAATCAGAGGCAAATTAATAAAAAATCAGCACCGAAGCATGATAAGTTGAGATGATAGACATTCGCAATCAGGATAAATTTGAAATGTGCCCAAAAACTGTCAAATAATTTTCTGTTACAAAGAATGTTAAGTAGTCTATATCAGTATAATTTTTAATACGGGATAAAATGCGAGATTGAATACAGATGTACGTGATTCTGCGAAATAATATTTTGTAAAACTTATTGAGTTTTGCGTAAAATAAATTAGTCTTGCTATAGGATGCGCCAAATACAGGTTCTTATACCATATATAATTATATTTGGGTCATTCCATCGTTCCGGACGTGGCGCTGGGACTATTTCTAGGTTTGTTTCTGTGATATTTTTCGAGAGAAAAACGTGGCAGATGTTCTTGAATCTGCCCTCTTTCGATTGAGACAAAAAAAAAAACTATGATGAGGTAGCGACGGAAATTGGGGTCAAACTTTCGTTTCGGACAGGACACATTTCAGAAAACCTTATTTTCTCTTTTTGAAAAATCCCAAATCTCTGTGAAATTTTAAAGATTTTTCGAATGTTTCTTACCACTGCACTGTATTTTGTACGATGAATTTCTATTTTACTTCCATTCAAATATTTGCTGCACAAGTTTCCATTATGATTATTATTATTATTATTATTAATACCATTACTTATGGTTGTGTGATATGATGTAAAGTGGACGAATGCAGGTTCATCCTCAAAGTTATTCAAGTCAAATATATCGGCAGCAGGGAACTTACGTTTTGTTTAGCATGAAAATTTAAATTGTTGAAACTCAAGTTTTAAATTCATTTGTATTTGAATGACTAGTTAGATTATTATATTCTGCCCTTTTATTTGAACGATAGAATTGCACCTCACTACAACAGAGCCCTCAGACACTTCTAAGAACTAGATTTTGCAGTAACATTTTTCAGCATGTCGTTTCTAATTTTTTTTTTTAATGAAAGGCACTTTCCCATGATTAAGGATGCATAATCACAGTACAGGTGTTACCGCGACCAATATAACGTTAAAAATTACTGTAATGTTATATATTGCAATTGGTGAGTAACTACAACAGTTCGCAGCGGTGTTATGAAACTCCACAAATCTCTATTCAAACTCTGCAAATATGCGATCAGAACAACTACCCACACCGTTTTCACGTTCCCAACTGTGATACGGGTACTATTTTCCGTGTGCGCGCACAGCACTGATTACTGCGCGCGAAGCTACGGCAGTAGGGATGGGACGTTATTCGAAAATAACCGGTTATCGATTAACCGGTTATTTTAATATTAATTTAACCTGAAGGAAATTAACCGATAAAAAAATAACCGGTTAACCGGTTATTTTCCGGTTATTATTATTATTTTTTTTTTTACATTTTAAAGTCAGCAAATTAGTCTGGAAAACAAAATGAGTGGTTATTTACAATAGTAATCAAATAACAATTAGCAATCAACTGTAAACCAACCAGAATATAGTTGAGAGAACGTCATTAAGTGTTGAATATCATCAATGACGTCCTTAAACAAAATACAAAAAATAATAAGATCCTATGAAATTGCATTTAGTTAATTATTTCACCCACATTAGTGTCGTAGGGAAGATAAATGAAAAATAACTCAAATTCCATAATTGTTACAATAATATTCTTGATTAAGACACATTCCGACGGCAATCTATTCTCCTACGAATATAACCAATAAATATTGCAAAATTTCTCTCCGTTTCAAATGCTCCAGTACCCGCAGACATATTATAAATCAATAATAGAAAGTCGGCGATTAAGATAGGCTTAGGTTATTTACATTAAATCGAAGTCGAATATCATTTTGCCATCTATGGACAGATTAATTAAGGCAGTAACCCTATTTAGGAATGGCCCACGGAACAATTTTTATACAGAGTATATTACATAGAGTACAGAATAATAAAAAGAAACCATGTTTGATTGATGTTAAATTTGAGATGAGCTTAAAATATATTTGATTCAGTGTTTATTTTTAAAAATAACCGGTCGTTCGGTTATTACGGAAAATAACAGGTTATCTGGTTAAACAGGCAAGCAAAAATAACCGGTAATTAACCGGTGAACCGTATGATAATAACCGATTTTCCAAATAAGCGGTTATTTTTGCCCATTCCTATACGGCACACTCAATCATCCACAGCTGCGCACTGTTCATTTTGTACGTACCTCAGCCTGCAGAACCTACAAGCAACATGATTAACATGTACAGTCAAAGAGGGAAGGAACTAACTGCAGGTGATGAATATGAATACAGGAAGTATTACAAGAACAAAGAAGAACAGAAATGGAGGTGCAGAGTGAAAATGTGTAATGCCAAATTAGTGACAACTGTTGAAGATGAGGTTTCCTTTTGTGTTTTAAAAGAATGTCAACTATGAAAAGCACGTAACTGTACACCGTCAGATGATTACAAATGCCGCGAAACGCAAAGCCAGTGAACAAGACTTCTCCGAAAGACCTTAAAAATAGAGCAGAAGAGAAATCTGCTCAATTCCGTAAGTAATAAGCGAGAAAATAACGACCAGGTATATAAACCTAACAAGAAGGAACTTACACAAAAAAAGAAAACTTCATCCAAGTCTACCTAAAACTTCTCAAGAGGTTTATGAAGCTCTTCAAGTAGTCAACAAAGGAAGCAATATTGACGTAGAAATCCTATTGGTCAACAATTCAGCAACATAATATTTTCGAAAATTTGGTACAAAAATCAACAATTTTAGTGGACGGCACATTTAATTAAAGTGCAAAATATTTTCTGCAATTACACTATTCAACAAAGTTTTTGTGAGAAGGGTGAAAATGGTCATTTTAGATCAATTTTTATGTGCTAATAATGAATCTAAACTTGAAAAGTTTCCATCACGTACCATTTAAGAGGAAAATTGGAAATTATGAAGGAAAAACAATGAATTTATTAAGAATTCCGGTATGGAACTATAGACTATATTTAAACGGTTATAACGTACAATAATTACCAGGATCGAGTTCCTGGAGGTATTCGACTTCTCTTCTCATAAGAAACTCGATCCAGATCGACATAGATTAACTTGAAATCTTTGCGATATCATTTGCCTCGCTATTGTTTTTTTACTTTGAAAGTAAAAAATTTATTTAAATATTTTCCAACATATCTTTACTGAACTGGAAAGCTTACGATCGGAGAAATTAACTCAGTTCCTTAAAATATACGGAGGATTGGATCCACTCTTCATGAAGTTGAAAAGATTATTGCTACAAAGAGTAGCAGACAATCACCACCTATGAATTTTATTTCAAATTTGGCAATAACGAATTATTCTCGACTATAGTAAGATAAAAAAAGGTCTATATTTTCACATAGAATTATTATTTTTAAATTTCACCAGTTTACTCATTATCTCCTCTTGTTTCTTCTTAAAAACTCTCCTCATAATACAATTGTAATTTCATGTAAACAGCCTCCTTTTCTTTCTCCTTATAGGCTTAATCATATCTTTTTTCTTCTCCTCTCACAATTCACCTCCTTCTTCTCTTGCTCCACATCATAATTTATCTGTTTCTTATCTTGATCCTTACTATACTCGACCTCTATATTCTCCTGCTCCTTGTTATAATCCACCTCTTTGTTCACTTAATCCTTTTCATAATCCACCTCTTTCTTCTCTTGCTCATTGTTATAATTTATCTCTTTATTTTCTTGTTCAATGTTACAATCGACCTCTTTCTTCTCTTGATACTTGTTATAATTTACATCTTTATTCTCCTGCTCCTTGTCATAATCCACCTCTATCTTCTCTTGATCCCTGTTATAATCCAGCCCTTTCTTCGCTTGAATACTCTAGATTCAAAACCCTCTAAGTCCATTTTGTTCACAGTTGAGTTATTCTCATATATTGCTTGCTAAGAAGGAATTCTAATGATTTATATAGATTGAATTCAAAATGTCACTAAATTTAAAGTAAAAGGTTTGTTAAAAGTCACTGTTAGGTTGAAAATGCCCTCTATTTTCCACCACTTACTGTCAAAATCCTTCAATTTGTGAAATGGCTAGACGGAATTTTGAATCTATAACATTATCTTGATCCTTGTTATAATTTATTCCTTTATTATCCTGCTCCTTGTTATAATCCACCTCTTTATTCTCTTCATCCTTGTTATAATCCTCCCCTCTATTCTCTTGACCCTTGTCACAATCCACCGCTTTATTCTCTTGAGCCTTGTTATAACTCTCATCTTTATTTTCCTACTCCTTGTCACAATCCACCTCTTTTTTTCTATTGAACCTTGTTATAATTCACCTCTTACTTCTCTTGCTCCTTGTTATAATTCACCTCTGCAACCCTCGCTGAAATTTTAAAGGAGAACTATGTACCGTACTTTAATAATTTTTTTTCTACGACAGTGCGTAAATTTGAATTTTACCCACAAATTGAGCCTTTAAAACACAGTGGTTATAAAACGTAAGTGTTCACTGTAGTCACTGCTATTCATTTTACGTACTACCAAAGAAAATGTATTCAATGTAGCCTACAGTTGGTCAAAAGGAAATTGGCCGGTCTCTTGAGCAGCGAACATTTTCTAAGTAGGCCTACCCTTCGAGTGAGCGCGCAGTTCACTACCGTAAACCTCCGTGCGCCGCTTTAGTTAAGTCCATAATACAAGGCGCTGATTTGAGCTACGTCCAGAGCATGCTTCGAATCTCTGTAGTGAATTTTTTTGTTTCGTCCTTTTTTTTTTTTATTTTTTACAACTCCTTCTATGATCACGGATTTAGGTTAGTACAACAATCATATTCCCTGTAGCACAACTTGCAAGTTAATTTTTGCCAATTATTTAACCGTCAATATATTATTTCCTGAATGTTCCTTAGGCAATAGAGTGTAAAGCAGCAGAGATTAATAAAATAATTAATACAGCATTTTAATACCTCCACTGCATGCTTGGCGTGGAGCAGTGTTTAGGCAGATAGTTCGAGTTAGAATCTCAGTAGTGAATTTTTTGTTTTGTTCTTTCTTTTATTTTTTACAACTTCTTTTAGTATAATATGATTAAATAATTTTGCTTATGTTAATTCATGTTACTTACAGATAATTATAAAATTGGTGAAAATTTCTGATTATAAGTCCAGGAAATCAGGATATATTTTGTCCTCAGAATTATGGTTTTTCTTCTTGCTTACAATTACTACGTTTAGGCCCTGATGATCACGGATTTAGATTAGTATAATAATCATATTCCCTTTAGCACAACTTGCAAATTAATTATTGCCAATTAATCAACCGTCAACATATATTTACTGAAATGTCCTTAAACAATAGAGTGTAAAGCAGCAGGGATTAATAAAATAATTAACACAACATTTTAAAACCTCCACTGCATGTTTGGCGTGGAGCAGTGGTTAAGCTACTTAACTTCTATGCAGATAGTTAGGGTTCGAATCTCCGTAGTGAATTTTTTTTGTCCTTTCTTTTATTTTTACAACTCCTTTTAGTGTAATATAATCAAATAATTTTGCCTATGTCACTTCATGTTACTTACAGATAATTACAAAATTGGTGAAAATTTGCGGTTCCAATTCCAGGAAATCAGGACACATTTTGTCATCAGAATTATGAAAATTATGAAGAAAAACTTCTTGTTTACAATTACTACGTTTAGGCCCTGATGATCACGGATTTAGATTAGTATAATAATCGTACTCTCTCTAGCATAACTTGTAAATGAATTATTGTCAGTTATTTAACCGTCAACATAAAACCTATCAGCCAAAACATTATGACCACCTACCTACGATAGATATAAACCCGTTCAGGCGATAGCAGCGTCATCTGACGAGGAATGACTGCTAGTCAGACACACGCACAGTGCATGTAGTATCAGTGGGCGTGCTGTCCGTGTGTAGAATGGATCTATCTGCGTTTGACCGAGCGCAGATTGTGATGGCCCGGAGGCTCGGCATGAGCATTTCGGAAACTGCAGGACTTGTCGGGTGTTCCAGGAGTGCTGTGGTGAGTGTCTTCAACAAGTGGTAACCAAGGTGAAACCAAGCCTTCTAAACTTATCATAGGTTGCATTATTATTGAGCTTGTTGGCGAGGGATCGACGGGGAAAGGAGAGCGATTCTGACGTCACAAGATAGCCAAGCGCCACAAAGCTCAAATGCTTCAAAGCAGTATCTCGTGTTTTTTTCTTGTTTATGTTGTTTTGAATGCATTATGCCAGGTCAAAGGTATGCTGTTGCGGTATGCAACAATTCTAACGATAAAAATAAAGATTGTCTCTCTTTACCATTCCTAAAGATTTAGAAATTAGAAAAAAAGTGGGTAATTGCGTGCAAAGGACAGGATAAATTCAATCCTGATGCAAGCAGATTATGCTCTGATCATTTTAAAGATGACGATTTTGTTCCTGATTTTCGAGCTGCTTTAATGAAAATAAAGCCGAAACGACCGACAATGTTAAAGCCTATAGGTAAGTTTAAATAAATCACGTAGGTCTATAGAAATAGCCTATGTTAATACCAGCTTTATATAATTAGATTAGGTTCATCTATGTTAACCTACAAATTATTTTCTTTCTTTTGTAACCATGCTATTTATATAAAAAATACTAACTGCTAATACTACTACTAATACTAACAGTTGCATACCAAAGGGGTGGAGGGTTAACGACTCATACCAGTGATGTTTTTTCAGTATAATTCTCATTATATTGATTTTATATTAACGATTTATGACATTTTGTCATTATGGCATAATCAGTGGGTTAATCATAATAGCCTCCAGTGACAGTTCATTGTTGAGTTATAATGATTTTTGTAAATGAACGTGTTGTTGACATTTCATTACCGATACATGCACATTTTTCCAAAAATTTAGAATGAGGTATTAAAATCAATCAATGTTAGATTTTTTATAAACATCCATTTGAAACAAAAACACCACCATCTTGGCTCTCTTTAGATTTTAGTACATTATTCTATCTTTTGAAGGTTAACCATCCCATCACCAGCATGGCTAAGTACTTTCAATCATACTGAAAAGTTCTACAATAAGTTTCATGGCAAGAACACGATTAAAAAGGGGCGGAATATTATAAAAAGAACCAAAGAATATGTGGCAATGTTCGTACATAACGTTCCACGTAAAATTTTATTGTTGTTTGTACGGTCAAAACTAGGTTCTTTATACGACTCTATTATGTGAACACAAGACTGGAAACTAGCAGACGAAAACGGACGTCAGACGACACTGAGAGCAGACGAATTGTTAAGAAATACAGAAAAATAATGCAGTGACAAGTACAGCTTTTATATACAAGATATAAAAATTTTCAACGTATTTATTTTATTCCATGATACGTACACACTTGGTTTATATTCCTTGTAATGTTTTTATTTGAGGCGATTATGTTTATAATGCACGCTTATCATTGAAAATAAAGGACCAATCAGCATGGACTCTTCACCCGTCATCAGCCAACTAGTATTTGATTGGCTATTGAAAAACGAGATAACCTATTGAGGTGAAACCACGTCCAAACGTACAGGGGTTGGGCGGCTACCCCTCATTACAGGTATCGTAGGCTGGACAGACTGGTAAAACAGGACAGGCGGCGAACTGTGGCGGAACTAACATCGGACTTCAATGTTGGGCAGAGTACAAGTGTGTCTGAACACACTGTGCACCGAACACTCCTAAAGATGGGTCTCCGCAGCCGACGACCGATGCATGTGCCAATGTGTAACGTAAATAAAAAAAAAAACCAAACAAATAAATCATAAAATGTGCCGTAAGATTTAAGAGATAAATGAAGAAGAAAATGTGAGCAAAGTTAACATCTGAAGTAACCAGGATAAGCTCAAGAAATGGGACACGAACTCATCATCTGTGAATATAAAATTACATTTAAAATATATTTTATTATATGTCGTATTTACTTAAAATTAAATAATTAATATAGAGAATAAATATGAATTGATAATTGAAAATTCGAAACATAAAACTATCTATAAAATATGAATTCCATCGTCAACTACATGTTCATCTACTTCAAGGATTGGAGTTCAGTCAGTTACATTATAATTTGAAGAGACATTTGAACTAATACAGAACAATAATTTTAAGCTTTCAGTGCCATCATCGGCTCTGAGGTTAGTGATGGGCGTTATGAACTAGCGTTCTACGTGCAAGAAATTTATAATTTATTTTTAGCCTACACATTACTGTAATAAATAATAATAATAATAATAATAATAATAATAATAATAATAATAATAATGAGAAGAAGAGGAGGAAGGGATAAATAAAAGGAAAGAAGGGAAGTTTTAACCCTACCGAAAACACAAAAATTGCTGAAAATGTTCACGTCGTTCTTCAATACAGTTTTCAGGATGTATCCAAACACACATTAAAAATTCATGAGTACCATTAGACTGCACAGCATTATGAATAGTTATGCTTCAATATCCCATAATGAACTTCTTTTTCTCACATCTTTTCATTCGTTTAACACTGAACCTTCATTACGCCACTTGCGAATAAGTAGATGTAGGCAACATATCTCTTGGTTTGCATGAGAGATTCGGAATATTCATGACGAAATTTACGAATACACTATTTAACACGTTTTCTACAGTTCTTGTATTACATATAGGCTAAGTTTCCACTATAAAATTCTCTACGCGATACTTTAGCGAACCATTCCGTTTGCGTGACACACTCCACTAACAAGCCAGCTAATCTTATGTACAGCTTCGAGACTTGGGACCCAATACAATGACTTTATTGTGCATGTACTATAGGTTGTTGACTCCCTGCAAGTAGCGAAAGGTAGAGATGTGTTGAGGTAACAACGTTGCTATTTATAATAGAGTAGCCTACGGTAGTATGGGGAAACACACACACATGTACGTACATTCTGAAAGTAAATATACATTACACAATGACAATGTCAAAAGAATGTGAAAAGCATTAATTCTCCCGTCTTTTATAAGCATTTGTGTTTAATTATACACAGTGTTAATGGTGGAAATAAACATGTAGCAATTTTAATTTCTTTATTGATCCTATTGGTCGTCTTTAGGAAGTGCAGTTACAGTACCGAATTGCAATGTACTACAAGATACATTCTCAGTGTCTCAAACGTAAATCTTTTTCGGTTATCTGCCAAACACAGTTTGTACTGTGAAAAGCTGCGCTCTACTTCGCATGACGTGATAGGAGCAAAACGAAAAAACCTAACATCATTGCAGTCTCTAAGAGATAGTCCTTTATTCTCGGGTGACTCTATGCCCACTAATTTGCTGTTTATATTACATAGTGTTCCATATCCGTTATTTTTACGTAAAATTGATTTCCACTTCTGTTTCACACGTTCAGTAACCAGTGTACTTGGTGTCTCATTAATTCTCTGTGTCATTTCTTCAACTAATTTGAGGGGTTCTGGCATCTCTTGCTCTGACTTTTCTAACCGTGTAATAGTTTCAGACACAGTTTGAAAACAGATTTGTATGAAAATCAAATTATTCGTCAGAACCTTCAAATTCAGAGCGTTTTCCTTTGCGTATTTGTTGACATTCATTCTACAGTACCCCCACCCACTGTACGCTTTACCACTATACTCAGTACGCCGTTATGCGGATTTCCCACTGAACTGCTCTATCGGGTCCGAAGTCTCGAAGCCTGCTTATGTACAACTGCAGTTGTGATGAGCCACTGCCTTCGTATTTCCTGTTGAAAGTCCCGTAATCTTTCGTGTATGCGTACGCTAGGATAGGTGGGAAGCCAGAAAATAATTATCTTTTTATTCAGTATCAGAAAAAAAAATGAGACGAGTTTTAACAGTTCTCCTGAATGTAGACAAAAAGCTTCGCAAGACAGTCCACAAGTAGCATACATAGGCTTATGGGCGATCTTGTTTACTGCAGTGAGTGCTATCTGGAAGTTAGTAAAATTAGGCGGCCCATTTATTTTCTCTGGATCTGCACATACACTCGGAAACGAAGGTACTTCCTACATATATGGTCGATATGGCGCAAATTGTCCATTTACTATAAACTAATTAGTAAAACACAAGGAAAGAACCTCATGCGTATTATGTTTAAGACTGGTATTGATATTAGCTTTTCTACCATTCTTTCTTTGCAACTGAATATGGAGTTAATCTCCATTTTCTAAGTTCTAGCGGCCATTTTTAGAAACGAACTACTACGTTATCTATTAATCTAAGGTTGGTGTGTACTAATAATGATTTTAAAGTGGCCCATTGGTTAGGAAATTTGATCAATGGGTATCCCCAATTCAGTTGAAGCTAATCTTAATTTTCTCAGTTGTACTGTAGATTTTTAGAAACGAACTACCACACTATCTATTTAAAGAAAATTAAATTATGGTTTATTTAATAACGCTCGATACTGCCGAGGTTATATCAGCATCGCCGGTGTGCCGAAATTATCTCGCACAGTAATTCTTTTACATGCCAATAATTCTACTGGCACTAGCCTGTCACATTTAAGCACACTCAAATGCCATCGACCTGGGCCAGGAACGAACCCGCAATCTCGAGCACAGAAGATCAGCGCTATACCAACCGCGCTACCCAGGCCGACCACTATCTATTAATCTCAGGTTATTGTGTAGTAACATTGACATTAAAATGCCCCATTAGTTAGGAAATTTGATCAGTGGTTATCCACAATTCAGTTGAAGCTAATCTTAATTTTCTAAGTTGTAGTGTAGAACTTTTAGAAACAAACTACCACATTATCTGTTAATCTCAGGTCAGTGTGTACTAACAATGATGTTAAATGCCCCATTAGAAGTCAGTCGGTATCCACAATTCAGTTGAAGCTAATCTTAATTTTCTAAGTTGTAGTGTAGAACTTTTAGAAACAAACTACCACATTATCTGTTAATCTCAGGTCAGTGTGTACTAACAATGATGTTAAATGCCCCATTAGAAGTCGGTGGGTATCCACAATTCAGTTGAAGCTGATCTTAATTTTCTAAGTTGTAGTGTAGACCTTTTAGAAACAAACTACCACATTACCTATTAATCTCAGGGCAGTGTGAACTAACAATGATATTAAAATGCCCCATTAGTTAGGAAATTTGATCAATGGGTATCCTCACTTCTGTTGAAGCTAATCTTAATTTTTATGTAGTAGTGTAGATTTCTTAGAAACGAACTACCACATTATCTATTAACCTCAGGGCAGTGTGCACTAACAATTATATTAAAATGCTCCATTAGTTAGGAAAGATTTCAGTGGGTATCCTCAGTTCAGTTGAAGTAATCTTAATTTTCTAAGTTGTAGTGTAGACCTTTTAGAAACAAACTACCACATTATCTATTAATCTCAGGTCACTGTGTACTAACATTGATATTAAAATGACCCATTGGTTAGGAAATTTGATCAGTGGGTATCTTCACTTCAGTTGAAGCTAATATTAATTTTTATGTAGTAGTGTAGATTTCTTCAACTACTAAATGTGCATAGGCTAAATAGAAATGATCTGGACGAAATTGAAATACAAACTGCTGAACCATTTATACCCGAACGCACGCTTTCAGAAGTCGAAATTGCGATAGAAAATCTGAAAAAGTACAAGTCTCCAGTTATCGATCAAATTCCAGAAGAATTAATACAAGAGGGTGGAAGTGCATTATATAGCGAAATTTATAAACTTTTACTTGCTATTTGGGTCAAGGAAATTGTACCAGAGCAATGGAAGGAGTCCATAATTGTACCTATTTTTAAAAAGCGGGACAAAACCAACTGTGGTAACTTTCGAGGAATATCACTTTTGTTGACGTCGTACAAAATTTTGTCCTATATTCTTTTGAGAAGATTAACTCCGTACGTAGATGAAATTATTGGGGATCATCAGTGCGGTTTTCGGCGTAGATCGACTATTGATCAGATTTTTTGTATTCGACAGATAATTGAGAAAAAATGGGAGTATAAGGGTACAGTACATCAGTTATTCATAGATTTCAAAAAGGCATATGACTCGGCTGAGAGGGAAGTATTATATGATATTCTTATTGAATTTGGTATTCCCAAGAAACTAGTTCGATTAATTAAAATGTGTCTCAGTGAAACATACAGCAGAGTCCGTATAGGTCAGTTTCTATCTGATTCTTTTCCAATTCACTGCGGGTTAAAGCAGGGAGATGCACTATCACCTTACTTTTTAACTTCGCTTTATAATATGCCATTAGGAAAGTTCAGGATAACAGGCAGGGTTTGGAATTGAACGGGTTACATCAGCTTCTTGTCTATGCGGATGACGTGAATATGCTAGGAGAAAATCCACAAACGATTAGGGAAAACACGGAAATTTTACTTGCAGCAAGTAAAGCGATCGGTTTGGAAGTAAATTCCGAAAAGACAAAGTATATGATTATGTCTCGTGACCAGAATATTGTACGAAATGGAAATATAAAAATTTGCAGATTTATCCTTCGAAGAGGTGGAAAAATTCAAATATTTTGGAGCAACAGTAACAAATATAAATGATACTCAGGAGGAAATTAAACGCAGAATAAATATGGGAAATGCGTGTTATTATTCGGTTGAGAAGCTCTTATCATCCAGTTTGCTGTCCAAAAATCTGAAAGTTAGAATTTATAAAAGAGTTATATTACCGGTTCTTCTGTATGGTTGTGAAACTTGGACTCTCACTCTGAGAGAGGAACATAGGTTAAGGGTGTTTGAGAATAAGGTGCTTAGGAAAGTATTTGGGGCTAAGCGGGATGAAGTTACAGGAGAATGGAGAAAGTCACACAACGCAAAACTGCACTCATTTTATTCTTCACCTGACATAATTAGGAACATTAAATCCAGACGTTTGAGATGGACAGTGCATGTAGCACATATGGGCGAATCCAGAAATGCATATAGAGTGTTAGTTGGGAGACCGGAGGGAAAAAGGCCTTTGGGGAGGCCGAGACGTAGATTTGAGGATAATATTAAAATGGATTTGAGGGAGGTGGGATATGATGATAGAGACTGGATTAATCTTGCACAGGATAGGGACCGATGGCGGGCTTATGTGAGGGCGGCAATGAACCTTCGGGTTCCTTAAAAGCCATTCGTAAGTAAGTGTAGATTTCTTAGAAACGATCTACCACATTATCTATTAATCTCAGGGCAGTGTGCACTAACAATGATATTAAAATGGCCCATTGGTTAGCAAATTTGATCATTGAGTATCCTCAGTTCAGTTGTAGCTAATCTTAATTTTCTAAGTTGTAGTGTAGATATTTTAGAAACGAACTACCACATTATCTATTAATCTCAGGGCAGTGTGTACTAACAATGATATTAAAATGGCCCATTGGTTAGGAAATTTGATCAGTGGGTGTCCTCAATTCAGTTGCAGCTAATCTTAATTTTCTAAGTTGTAATGTAGATCTTTTAGAAACGAACTGCCACATTATCTATTAATCTCAGGGCAGTGTGTACTAACAATGATATTAAAATGGCCCATTGGTTAGAAAATTTGATCAGTGGGTGTCCTCAATTCAGTTGCAGCTAATCTTAATTTTCTATGTTGTAATGTAGATCTTTTACAAACGAACTACCACATTATCTATTAATCTCAGGGCAGTGTGTACTAACAATGATATTAAAATGGCCCATTGGTTAGGATATTTGATCAGTGGGTATCCTCAATTCAGTTGTAGCTAATCTTAATTTTCTAAGTTGTAGTGTAGATCTTTTAGAAACGAACTACCACATTATCTATAATGTTACGTCAGTGTGTACTACGAAATATATTAAAATGGCATATAGATTAGGAAATTTGATCAGTGGGTATCCTGAATTCAGTTGAAGCTAATCTTAATTTTCTATGTTGTAGTGTAGATCTTTTGGAAACGAACTACCACATTATCTATTAATGTCATGTCAGTGTGTACTAACAATGATATTGAAATGCCCCATTACTTAGGAAATTTGATCAGTGGGTATCTACAATTCAGTTGAATCTAATCTTAATTTTCTAAGTAGTAGTGTAGATTTTTTAGAAATGAACTACCTCATTACCTATTAATGTCACGTCAGTGTGTACTACGAAATATATTAAAATGACATATTGGTTAGGAAATTTGATCAGTGGGTATCCTGAATTCAGTTGAAGCTAATCTTAATTTTCTATGTTGTAGTGTAGATCTTTTGGAAACGAACTACCACATTATCTATTAATGTCATGTCAGTGTGTACTAACAATGATATTGAAATGCCCCATTACTTAGGAAATTTGATCAGTGGGTATCTACAATTCAGTTGAATCTAATCTTAATTTTCTAAGTAGTAGTGTAGATTTTTTAGAAATGAACTACCACATTATCTATTAATCTCACGTCAGTGTGTACTAAGAAATATATTAAAATGGCATATTGATTAGGAAATTTGATCAGTTGGTATCCTGAATTCAGTTGAAGCTAATCTTAATTTCCTATGTTGTAGTGTAGATCTTTTGGAAACGAACTACCGCGTTATCTATTAATCTCAGGTCAGTGCGTACTAACAATGATATTAAAATGGCCTATTGGTTAAGAAATTTGATCAATGGGTATCCTGGATTGTTGTGTGTATACTTAATTGACATAGGCTACTAAAACTTCTTTTTTTCTGGAGTACTGATAGAGTTTCCGAAAAAAAGTATTGCATTTTCTGTCGTGTTCGTTATGCAGATGAATGAAAATATATCACATTCTCTCTCAGCTTACTTCAATATTTATAACTTAGATTTGGGCTGTACAACAGCAAAACATGTCTCTATTAGCATGCACAGTTTTGTGTGTAAATTTGCATTATATTTTCAATCATGCCGACATAATATTACAACTACTGGTAAAATAAAGTGGAACATATGTGAGAAAAGTTCTTGTTAATTATTTCTCAGTTACTAATCGCGATAAAGAGAACATAATATATATGAGAAGAGTCCTCGTTTCTTTTCTCCGGTTACTACCCATTCTACTCATAATAAAAATGATAAGAACTGTGACTCATTCACCTATACATAACAATCACACAGTGTATATACTACATTTTAAGTAAATTGAGTGACGAAATATGAAGTTTGTTAAAATGTATTTAAAGATTTAAATGCTACGGGAAAAGATCGTAAATATCAGGCAGTAAGTTGTATTTAATTTCCAGTCACAATAAACGCGAGCCAAATTCAGTATTGAACCGTCCATGATGATTTTAATTTGCACGTAATGAAGTTAACATCTGTAATTATCTTACGATCCTTTTCACAGCCATAAAGCTACATTTCCTCGAACGCTGAGGACTGAATAGCAAGTGGAAAAGTAACGAGGCTCGAGGGTTCCTTTGAAATAGCGGTGCTCAAGCGTCTGTGGTGAGTTTCTTTCAAGAGACACAATAACGCCTTTGTGTTTAAGATCACTTGAGGAAGTTCAATTGCCGAGAGTGTAGCTGTCACATTATTACACAGGCAATAAGCTTCCACTGGCAATATGAGATCTTTAACAAGAATAAAGGGATTTCGAAAAGTTGCAAGGTGTTTACGCTGCTCGCTGTCGTCTGTTTGCTGAAGGTCGTGCTTCATTTATAGTTATGCATTTTACATATTTGCATTAAATATGTTTTCTGTTACATTTCATGAATCCTATGTAATTTAGACTTCTACAACAGATAAATTATTCGCGTTTGTGCGTCGAATTTTCTCGACTGCTCCTATTGCACACCAAAACGAAGTATTTCTTATAAATATGTAAGTATATATTTGGGTATTCACAATACTTCATTTCTACAGTTTTAATTTCTCGGTACATAGGCCTACATGAAGCTAAAACATTATTCCGAACATGAATTGCGAAGTATATCTTGTTTGGTAGTACTTGAGCTCTGGATTTCTGTTGCGCAGTGGCACAAAACACATTGCAAAGGGAGGCGGAAGAAATCTGTCAGTTGTGTCCCAGTAGCGATCTAGGTAAGGTCATATTGTATTCAAAATTTAAAAACATCGGCCAAAATATAATTACAGTTTTGCCTTCTTCGTGCAAGTCATTGTTCAAATATAATTAGATACCAGAATCTTATCCACTACTCTTTGAAGTTAAGTGAGTATTGAGTTTGTACAACAAGCTAAATGACTTGACAAGAGTAGTAGAGCATGGTGATGTACGATTCAAAAGAGACTACTCCGGCGTCAAGGTCAACAACCACAGTATATACATAAAATAATTATTTCAAGAGTAGAGCTGTGTTGTGTATTATACAAGAATAAATATAGTCTTTGCTGTAAACTTTTAATTAAAAATGTTACTTTTTCACAGGTACTACTCTTAATGAAATGCTTAAGCATATATTACAATAATGTTTGATATAAAATTGTAACTTGCCATCTTGTCCTCATGACCGTGAGGGACCGTACAGCTTCATCCACAGTGTTCGTCGCCGTCTTTTGAGGGCTGCACTAGTAGCTTGCATGCCTTTGCGTCGGCTTCCATTGTTCAGAAACCACCTACATCTGAGACTGCAATGGACATGTGAACGCCATCACTGGTGTACTGAGTGACAAAATGTAGTGTTTTCGGATGAGTCCCGCTTCAAGTTGTCCTACAATGTTGGTCGCATACGTGTTGGACGCTACCGTGGTGAACGCAATCTGAGAGCCTTCATTGTTGAGCGGCATAGCGGACAAACACCTAGTATGATGGTTTGGGGCGCCATTGGATACAATATGCGATCTCGCCTCTTATGTATTCAGGGTAATCTGAACAGCAACCGTTACATTAGGGAGGTTTTCAAGCCCGAGGGATTGCCTCTCCTTCAGGCAACTTCACATGCCATATTTCAGCAGAACAATGCCCGGTCACATATGACGAGGATTGTGCAAGTCTTCTTCGAAGAAGGACGGATATCACTACTTCCCTGGCCTGCACGTTCGCCAGACATGTCGCCCATCGAACATGTCTGGGATATGCTTGATCGGAAACTTGTTCGTCATGGTCCTCCAGCATCCATTGTAGACGCTTTGTGAGCTCGCATACAAACAGAGTGAAAGGTGATTCCCCAGGAACATATCCAGGTCGTCTTTGAATTCATACCTCGACGGTTAAAAGCTCTGATTGCAGCACATGGAGGCTTCACAACATACTGAATTCTCACGGTCATAGATCATATATAGTTCTGTAATTCTAATCATTTGTGTATTGTCATGTACCTAATCTGTGGTATAAATTTCATTTCGGTCACATGTATCCTTCTTGGTGATGCGATTTCCACAAACATTACAGTATATATTTATTTATGCAGGATGATTCACGAGGAGTTACCGGCACTTACGGAGCATATTCCCGAAGACATTTTGAGAAAAATATGTCCTATAAATATGGGTACTAATCTCAATATTTTCAGAGTTACACTAATTTGAAATTTAAAAAATAATACCTTTTTTTATTTTGCTTTAATGATAAACGAATATTACAATATTGGAGAATGAACTATTCAGGAGTATAATTTGTTTAATTGGCAAGTATTCTTAAGCTCAATGTGTTTTGTTAATTCTATCGTTTCTTCATACATATTTCTTTTTCGATTCTTATGCAGAAAATTACAATCTTCTTACGCATTTCTCACAACAATTGTTATAAATTACGCCATTCTTGTACACTGTTCAAGACTGTACATCAGGATGTAAAATTTAACTGTAAAGAATTAAGTTGCTTGTGATGTGTAATAATTGTTTTGATAATTGTGGAAGAATAATGTAAGTTTTAGTTAAAAATTCAGAAAAAGAATTCTGTACAAAGCGACTAAGGAATTAAGAACACATTTTAGCTTCAGAATACAGCCAATTAAATCTATTTGTAACATTCTTTATCCCTTAAAAAAAAAGTTATTCTTTTAGCAACTTCAAATTAGTGTAACTCTGATAATATTGAGAATAGGACACATGTTTACATAACAGATTTTGCTGAGAAATTTCTTCAGAAATAAGCTCCGTAGGTGGCGGTAACTCCTCCTATATATTATATTTTTCAATTTCGTTAACTTCATGATGTCTCTGAGTTTCCTTCAGATTTCTTTATTGCAAGTCAATACTGATTTTCTCTCATGTCCCAAAATGAAGCTTACTCAATAGCTTTCAAACTTTAGTGTTCCCTTATTTCCCTTCTTCATTCTTTATGCTATTCTTTCTTATCTTTTAAGTGATGATCTTGGTATTCATATTGCTTCCTTTCTTAGTTATGTTTTCTCTCATTATTTCTTATTTAATTAGACCTATTTATTTACATTCCCTTCAATATTTCTTTATTTTTCCTTGTCTTTCTTCTTCGTTTATTTAAATCATAAGAATCGTTGCACGACAGGCGATGGAGCACCAGAGCCTATCGCCGTGCCGAGTACCAGCCTAAAGGTATAATGCCTTAGCTCAGCCGTGGCGAAAATGTCATCGTGCGCCGAGCCACTGTGTATCCTGCAACGTGCATAGCATCTATGGAGGGAGGCGGACACCCGAAAGGGAAGTGAAGCAACTGTCTGACTTATTATGGGATTTCATTTTCCTTACGTCAAGCACTTAAATATAATTTTATACAGTACAAGGTTACAAACTAATGTTTAGTACGTGTAACGGAGAAAGAAATTAACAATAAATGAACAATATCACAACCTAAAATTAACTGTCTTCAGAATGTGTCTGCGACAAAGTTTCAAAATCAGGAATAATGTCACTTACTGCCGGTCGTAGTTGATCACGAAGGTATTTGTCTGTCAGTCGTGATCTAAATTTGGTTTTTACTATTTCCACCGTTGAAAATAATTTTTCAAAAACGTAAGTTGTAGCGAACATGGCTTCATCAGAGCAAGCGAAAGAACTAAGCTTCGGATATTTATTTTTTGGCAAAGATTTGAAATTTCAACATTTGTCAAGTCCTTACATTTAGCTTTTATTTGACATCACATAGTAAATCAGTGAGTTCAAATTGAAGAGCTAACCGCCTTGTTCGTACATCTGCTGAAAAAGGGTCGACGTACAGAGGTGGTGATGATGATTATAATGACAATAATAATAAAATAATAATATAATAATGATGATAATAATAATAATAATAATAATAATAATAATAATAATACTTAAACTTTTAATGTTTCATGAGTAACATGTAAGTTAGTATAATGTATGTATGTATTTATTCACACTGCAGTGGGTATATACCCGGTGACAGTGGTAGATGCCGTTTTATGTTATACAACCGTTTTCTTCGTAATACTCGTGAACAAATCATACATTTAATATTCTAATCATATTGACAGCAAAAAAATGCGTCCTCCCATCCTATTTGAAACTTTCGTTTTTGTAGAGGTACATGGTTTTCAGAGAGACATATGCCACTCGCAGGTCAGAGACAAATACAAATGGAACGGAGTTTGACTCCAGTGAGTGAGAGGGTGGGGGTGGAGGTTGGGGAAGGTAGGAAGGAAGAGAAATGCACAGCTATCACTGCGAGCCATAATGTCTCGCGAGTCACGTTCTCGCCACGGCTGCCTTAGCTTATCAGATGTAGCCTGTCACCATCCAGTACCGACTAACATGCGGTTGCCTTATTTAATCATTCCTATGAAGCAACATCTATCTGCCAAATAAAGATGAAGAGAAAAATCCTGGGCACTAGTGTAAAACATCACAACGGACTGATATTATTATAAGCAGAACGAAAATCAAGGATGCAGAAATCGCCGCTAGGAGCCTGAAATGGAGATGGACAGGACATGTAGCACGCCGAGACTTCAACAGATGGGTGCACATAGCCTTACTGCTAGGAATCCAACAAGCGATCAGAGAAGTTTAGGAAGACACACGACTAGTTGGGTAGAAGATTTTTTTTATTTCGTTATTTACGACGCTGTATCAGCTACTAGGTTAATTAGGGTTCATGGGATTGATGATAGCGAAATGGTATTTGGCGAGATGAGGCCGAGGATTCGCCATAGATTATGACATTTGCGTTACGGTTGGGAAAACCTCGGAAACAAACCAAGCAGGTAATTAGCGCAAGCGAGAATCGAACCCGCGCCCTGGCGCAACTCCGGGTCGGAAGGCAAGCGCCTTAGGCGACTGAACTACGCCGGCGGTCTAGACGTTCTTAAGAAAATATTCGGATAGAGATGAACAACGCAGACCAAAATAAGGACAATCTCCGAAAGGCAGATCAAGACGAAAATATTCGTATCCTGATAACATTAGCATGAAATTTTCGACAGCAGCTACGCTGGATCTCATAATCTAGCTACAGGGAAGGAGATCCTGGCCCAAATTGCAGGTTATAGCTTATTATCATTAACGTTTTAAGTAATTCATTTACTAATAAAGTGTTTATTTTCATTATAATCGTTAGATATCATTTTGTGTTTTTGTTTCTTCTCCTTGTCTACCTTTCCTTTCTACTATTTCAGGTAACTTATTTTCTTATTTTATTTTATTTTTTTAATTTAACCATTTATTAGTTAATTTAACTTACTTATTAATTTACTCTTTCTTTCTTCAGTTCCTGGTATTTGCCTGGTTGCTTATATTGTATCTACCCATATTTTCGTCCTTTTTCACTTTCTATCTCATTCTTTCATCTTCGTCTTTTCGTTTATTCTGTGAATTTTATTCTACTTCCCCCTTCCTTTTTATCTACGCTCAGCGTAAATCCTAAGGAGCTCCGTGAACTTTGCCTCTTCTGCAGACCCAATATCGTCCCTTTTTAATGAAACTAGTGCCTTATCATTTGACGCACTCTTTGAGTTTTGTTTTAAAAGCTGATTTCCTTTAATATGATTTCCTGACTACTGCACTTTAATTAATCTGTTTTATTTGGTTTTCTTGCTCTCCGACATATTCACGTTCTGCTCCTTTAGGATTGCATTAAGATGACACACGTTAGCGTTACGACGGTGATGTTGACATGCTAATGACAGAACATAAGGTATCGCACAAAGATGACGAGACACTGTCAAGTAGCCTAACGGTTCTGTGACAAACATAATAAGTTTGAGAATTTATCAGTATATCACGAGTGATCCTCGGGAGGAAATTAAACGCAGAATAAATATGGGAAATGCGTGTTATTATTCGGTTGAGAAGCTCTTATCATCCAGTCTGCTGTCCAAAAATCTGAAAGTTAGAATTTATAAAACAGTTATATTACCGGTTCTTCTGTATGGTTGTGAAACTTGGACTCTCACTCTGAGAGAGGAACATAGGTTCAGGGTGTTTGAGAATAAGGTGCTAAGGAAAATATTTGGGGCTAAGCGGGATGAAGTTACAGGAGAATGGAGAAAGTTACACAACACAGAACTGCACGCATTGTATTCTTCACCTGACATAATTAGGAATATTAAATCCAGACGTTTGAGATGGGCAGGGCATGTAGCACGTATGGGCGAATCCAGAAATGCGTATAGAGTGTTAGTTGGGAGACCGGAGGGAAAAAGACCTTTAGGGAGGCCGAGACGTAGATGGGAGGATAATATTAAAATGGATTTGAGGGAGGTGGGGTATGATGATAGAGACTGGATTAATCTTGCACAGGATAGGGACCGCTGGCGGGCTTATGTGAGGGCGGCAATGAACCTTCGGGTTCCTTAAAAGCCATTTGTAAGTAAGTAAGTAAGTAAATCACGAGTGATCTTGATTTTGTTGCTAAACTTTTATATTGCTAAATAAATTTATAGATCACAATGGAGAACATGGAGAAATATAGGGACAATTCAGCTTCCGTAAGCTCTGTCTTACAAGATGAGCTTCAATGCTGTAGTATGAGGGAAATTCATTCACTCGTTTATTGTTTTCTTCACAAGAAAAGGCTTTTCACTGCAAACCCAGCATTCTCCAAATTTTACTATTTTATGTCTTCCTCTTAGTTTTCGCATATGATCCATATATCTTTGTTGTGTCATCTGATATCTTCTTCTGCCTCGAACTTTTATCCCGTTCACCATTCTTTCCAGTGCATTTTTCAGTAGGCAATTTCTTCTCAGCCAGTGACCCAGGAGATTTATTTTTGTTTTTCTGGTCGCTTTCAACTCTTTCTAGCACAGCTTCATTTCTTATTCTGCATGACCATTTCACACTTTCCATTCTTTGCATATCTACATTTCAAATGATTCTAGTCGCTTCTGTTCACTTGGTCGTAATGTATCTTCCATATTTCAATACTGAAATGGCTAGACAGTTCTTTCTTCGTTTGTTTCTTGTTCCAAGCACTGTGTTTATGGTGTTAAATTTAGAAATTATTGATAAGGCTATTTATAATAAAATAATGTTATAAAATATATGTTGAATATAGAAGAAAATTATAGATCCCACGTCCAAAATATCATTATCATAATCATAATCACCATCATAACAACCATAATCAATCCATGGCTCAGACTTCCGGCTGAAACAAAATAATTACTTTTTTAGCTCGTTGTTTGTCAGTCATTCAATTTGGTGATATTTGATTGACGGAAGAGATTCACACATTATTGTGACAGGAATACAAGTAAATTCCTTGTATTTCAAAATAATTTTTTTTTATCGTCGAACTGTTAAGTGGCTCCTCTATCCGGAGAAGATGTCCATTACCATTTCTGAAAAACTCTACGCGAATTTTGCTTTTCAGCAGCTTGGGGAAGCAATCCGCAAAATATAACTATAGATAAAATTAAACGAGGTTTGAATATCACGGCATAGTGTATACAGACAGTCCTAAAAGCGTTGTACGAAACAATATAATTTATTTTTAAAATGTTTATTGATATTCTAGTTCTTGCTCTAATTTCGAGTATAGCGCAAAGGACTCTGGAACGAAAGGACGCCGTTATGCTGTTATACAGAGTGTTTCCAAGGTGGTGTTACAAATTTTGAGGGATGATGGCGAAGGGTACATGTATCAATTTGAAATAAGTAACCCTGGTTCGGAAATGACGGAGTCGAAAGTTACAAACAAAAATATTTGTGTGGAAATGACATAATTTTATTCCTCTGTACACCTTATTTATGTGTATTTATCTGTACATCTTAAACATACTGTATTCATCTGACGTTGTTTACGTTGTCTACGTACAGTATTCCATTCAGTGCGCCATCTGAGGGATGGGGACAGGACACTACACTAAAGCAATGCAGATAACGTAATGTGTAAAGGTCCGATTTTATACGACTAGTGGAACCAAAGTGTTTCACAAGCACAGCTCTTAGCCATGGTACCTACTTTGGTCAAGGTTATATAATAAAATAATTGAAAAATACCCAAATTTGGAAAATTTTAGTATCAGAAATTTCAAAAATAGCGTTAGGAATTGAATTTTTAAAGAATATAATTATATTGATTTAATATGTGTATGTATTTGTATTATTTATATTGTTAAAATTGAAATTGTATTTTTAAAGTTAATTTATTCTTTTTTTTCTTGACCCACTTTGTGTCAAATAATTATCTTTGTTTGTGTTAAGTATGTGCTTTGATAACTTCCTGAGCACGAGTTTGTACTCCTTCAGGGAAGAATTAAAACTGTATTTTTGTACGTTATTTTACTAACCATAAACAACAATAAATATGGTCGGTCCTGATATGCACGTCTGTAGACAGCAGTGTATGTGTACAAGTTGCAGTGTCCAGTCGATCAGTCCTAGTGAAATGGAGAAGTACACGAGAGCGGAATAAGCAGACCTGATTTTCGAAAACGGACGAGCCAACGGGAACAGTAGACAAGCTAACAGATTGTATTGTACAAGTATCCACGTAGGAGACATCCGGCCCATACCATCTTTCCACGACTGTTCCCAAGGTTAAAGGAAGGAGGGCACGCGGTGCCAAATTACAATTCCATTTCCACACAATTATTTTTGCTTATAACTTTCGACTCAGTCATTTCCGGACCATGGTTCCTGACCTCAAATTGATACATGTGCCCTTCGCCATCATCCCTGAAAGTTTGTAACACCACCTCGGAAAACGACTGTATATGCGTTATTGCTAGGAAGTTACACGCATGCATGAGCTTCAATAATTTCCTTAATTGCGATCTAACTATCTCGTGCTTAGTCCCATCAGCTTAATATTGCAGTCAGTGTAGCAGGAGCATTGCTCTGAGTGTGTTGAATACTAGCATTGCTTGGCTTGCTCAATATTATTCGTTTGACTTTCCATTACAGAGTTTTCGGGAACATCATTACGTAGAGAGAAGATAGACCTGCATTTAGAAAATTGTGAATCTTTATATCTATTAAATGAAATAAATAGTGAAGCATAGGAAATTCTCGATTCCGAATACTGTATTACAAACCCTGGAAACGAGGTTTGAAAAAAAAAAAAAAGAGGAAAAATTATAAGTACTCGTATTGATAAAATAGACTATATATAATAAAATGAGAAGGGATGGCACCAAGTAAGTCATAATTACAATTCATCTGTTTGAGCAAAAAATTTAATGTATCAAAGAAAATGAAATAATTTCCTTTTGCGATTTAACCAATCATTAGTCAATTATAGAGAAAACTTTATTCAATTTCACATCAAGTGACTGGCAGACATCTACTTTATTAGATTTGTGGTCACTGTCGGAACACAATAAAATATCTCTAGTATTACACATAGTTGGATATCGAAGATTTTTTTTGTCTCGATGAGACCTACTTTTAACTTGTTTCTCACTCTCGTGACATTAATCGAAACTGCAGTTATTATCTTTGGTACTGTTACGGTGTTCTAATATTTCGAACTTCCTGCTGTTTCCTCTTATTGAATAGTGTTGTCGTCTTACTACTCTCTGCAATAGTTAGCTGGTATCTCATATTCACTACCTACGAGTGACCGCACTTGGTAATACTTAATACACATTAACTATTGCACAACATTGATAGCAAAAAATCAAGCGATCTTAAATTAGGAAATAGATTTTCTGTATTATTATTTGTATTATGTAGAATAATATGAGAAATAATGCATTATAGGTTGTGTCAATATAAGAAATTTTTTCAGGCCAATTAGTTATTATCTATAGCATTATTCACGCTCTGGTCGTAATTACAGAAGAACCATGACAAACATCCATGATACCAGCATGCACCAAAAGGGTAGCTTCTAGTAAAATATTGAATACAATGAATGAAAATAAAATATAAACAAAAATATCCCGATGCTCCTTTGAGAGTAATGTGCTCGTTCTCTGATGACAAGGTAGAAAGGTTACGTGATCACCGATAGCTCCTGCGGAAATGTTAGTGACATGTAATTTCGACATTCTAGCATTAATCTGTATTAATGTTCTAACTTACTATTGTCTAAATCTCACAAAACCATTTTAAGGCAACCGAGGCTTCTAATTCCAATATGAAGTTCTGAAAATTGTCAATCTTACTTCATCTCTGCAATTTGAGGTCAAATAAGTACAGCCTCATTCATTTTGCTTTCAGTGCTGCGAGTAAATTTATTGGTGAAGTATTTGAATCTTTTTCATACTTACCAAGCACTTTAACGAAGATTTTAATGAGTCTTATCTTCATATAATAATAATAATAATAATAATAATAATAATAATAATAATAATAATAATAATAATAATAATTACTTACAAATGACTTTTAAGGAACCCGCAGATTCATTGCCGCCCTCACATAAGCCCGCCATCGGTCCCTATACTGTGCAAAATTAATCCAGTCTCTATCATCATATCCCACCTCCCTCAAATCCTTTTTAATATTATCCTCCTTTCTAGTTTCGGCCTCCCCAAAGGTCTTTTTCCCCTCCGACCTCCCAACTAACACTCTATATGCTTTTCAGGACTCGCCCATACGTGCTACATGCCCTGCCCATCTCAAAATCTGGATTTAATGTACGGTACCTAATTATGTCGAGTGAAGAATACCAACGCGTGCAGTTCTGCGTTGTGTAGCTTTCTCTATTCTCCTGTAACTTCAACCCTCTTAGCCCCAAATATTTTCCTAAAAACCTTATTGTTAACCATCCTTAGTCTCTGTTCTTCTCTCAAAGTGAGAGTCCAGGTTTCACAATCATACAGAGCAACTGGTAATATAACTGTTTTATAAATTATAACTTTCAGATTTTTTGACAGCAGACTAGATGACAAAATCTTCTCAACCGAATAATAACAGGCATTTCCCTTATTTATTCTGCGTTTAATTTTCTCCCGAGTATCATTTATATTTGTTACTGTTAATAATAATAATAATAATAATAATAATAATAATAATAATAATAAATCTTCCACTCAATCAGTATGATACAAAATTACATTACTATAAACAAAACGTAATTAATACATTACATAATTAGACCTAATACGAGTACAATAACAATTATTTTTATCTTCCCAACACAAAAATAAAATAATTAAGTAATAATAATAATAATAATAATAATAGTCATACTACCTGAGTTAATATAATGAATTATTCAATTCCATCATGATTATAAATATAACTTCAATTTAATTGCGTCCGTAAGAAATCGTTCTAGCTTTTTCTTCAAAGTAGTTATTGTCTGGCAGCCCCTAATCTTCTGAGGTAAAGAATTCCATTCACGGAGGACTGAGACAGTAAAATAAGATGAGTAGTGGGATGTTCTGTGGGCAGGAATTGCTAGGATTTTTCTCTCCTGTGACCTGGTGTTTAGATTGTAATTGGAGGATAAGTAGTTAAAAAGGGAACGCAGATAATTTGGAGTAAAAGTGTGGAGAACTCGAAACAGAAGAGACAGCGAATGAAGTGTTCTACGATTATTGAGTCGCATCCAAGATAAATATTTGTTCGAGGGTATAATATGGTCAAATTTGCGAGCAATCTGATGCACATATTGTGCACACGCTGCAGCTTGTTCGAAAGTTTAGTTGTCAAATCTGTAAGTATTATGTCGCAATAGTCAAACAGTGGTTTGCACTAAACTCTGTTTTAATTTTGTCGGGAAAAGGGTTCGGAACTGGTTAAGGGAATGCATGGTATAGCACACTCTCTTGGATATTTCCTTTATGTGGCAATTTTTGTCTATGTAAATGCCGAGGCTTCTGAAGACAGAATGGTACGGAATAGTGGCATTGTTTACTGTAATGATTGGGATATGTCTGTTGTTCATTATGTTCAGTAGTATCTTATGTTCAATTGTTACAGCTTGTGAATTACTAGCATTTAACCTAAGTCCGAACTTATTCGTCCATGAAGAAATTTGATTCGAGTCATGATTAAGTTTGCCAATAGTTGCATCAATTTCGTCTGGTCGGGAGCGTATACATGATAGGCCTACTTGCAGTAGTGTAAGTTTGTACTCACGTTATTAATATAAATGGAAAAAAGCAGTAATCAAAGTACGGTATCTCGAGGTACTTCTACTTTCGTGTATCGTCAATGAGAAAACCGAAAGTTGGTCAAAATTATTTTTGAGTTTTCAACGAATGGGTTGTCTATGAAATTTTCTCTCTTGGCACAAGTGTTGGTCGAGGAGGCTTATTAGTTACTCAAATAAGTCCTACGCAGTCGGTCTTATTCCTACAAGTACCAACTGTAGGAATAAGAAATTCACATATTAATGAAAAGGCACGTTCAATTAGTTGTAGCTCAAAGTTTAATTCGGAATGTTTATAGCAACTAAATATTTTTACATATATTCATTACAAAAGAAGACAGTGACGGTAATATGAATATGTGGCTGGTCTGAGAATGGCTACTCTGAACATTAAGTAGTCAAAGCTTAAATGCCAATTATTGTAATCTGAGGATGTTAGAAGAAACTGATTTCACCATCGATTTCTGAACAAGAATTACATTAAATGCACTCTCTCTTTTGGAAAATATTTATCATTGTTTGTTATCTAACCAATATACCAGTTAATTTGTTAGTTAACTTTGGCTCGAAAACAGTTCTTTACTACTTGGTTTCTTAATAGTACATTATGTTTTAATAAATTTGTTGTAAGTACCATTATTGCAGGGTTCACTGCTTAGATACATTTAAATCATACAGCAACCTGTATTTCATGATCCTAAATACTGCATAGACGCTACATACAAACATAGGCGACTCATCAAATCCCCAGTCATATATATATATTTTTTTTTGAACCGCTGTATTCACTCAAACTATTTTCACTGATATTTTATTATTTATATATAGAGTTTAACGAAAAAGTGGGCAAAACTTCAGGTATGAAACCCTCATATAGAAAAAAAAATGTTTATATCAACATGGGTCTGGAAATGTTTGGTTTCTGAGATAGGCCTATAGGGTTTTCGGAATAATTATGATGCATTTTGTTTACATTTCCTTACATGAACTGTTCAAAATGTCCATCTCCCGCCTGAATACAGGCCACAGCTCGTCATCCCATCGAGATCCGAACATGCTTGGTCTCCACGCTAAGCATACCCCAACCCATTGCACTTCTGTCTGTGAGGCACTTAAATTCGTTGGATTCGACTTCTGTGGATAATGAAGGAACGGTCTGTCAGACAAGAAGAATTATGCCAGGAATTTGTAAGCATGTTCGGAACTTCGATGAGATGACGAACTGCGGTCTATATCCTGGCGGAAGGTTGACATTTTGAACAGTTCACCTAAGGAAATTCAAACGGAATACATGAAAATAATTCCGGGAAATTAAAGTATTGGTATGTACTATAATCAAATTTGCAAGCCCTATTGTGAAACCAAGCATTTCCGAACATATGTTGATATAACTATTTTTCTTCTACACATATCAGGAATTTATAACTGAAGTTTTGCCCACTTTTTTCGTTACAATCCTTATAACTTATCCAGAGGTGCGAAGCTCTGCTGTGGGTTACCCGAAATCCCGTCTTGTTTACCATCTCTTTCGAAAAAGTAATATCTGAACAATGTCATATATAATTATAAGCTTATATGTATTTATACGTATATGTATGTATATATATATATATATATGTATATATATATATATATATATATATATATATATATATGAAGTAGTAGGCATGTTATTTAGGTATAATAGTGCGTCTGCAAGAAAGTGTTTATGTAATAAATGCAATTGTGGCAACGTATGTAACATTGTGAGGTCTACATTACACGAATGTAATTTCTGGCATGAAATATTAACAAAATATTTATTACACCTTACCTATCAGTACTTATGCGATAAAACATTTTCCGTTGCAAGTTATCCATCTAACAGCTGCTTCTCTACATATTTCTTCTTAAAACATGATACTTTTTGGGAGATATAGTTTTTCTGGATCACAAAATGTGACTCCAATTTCGATATTCTTTACGTAGGTCTCAATTCTGTTAGACCCTTTCTCAAAACACTAAAAACTTTTTCTGTAGGAGAGTTACTATGAGGCATACTCAGTACAGCATATACAACGTTACATAATGATTTATGTTTTATATGTCAACTTTCATTTCTAAGATTGGCAATTTTTTCCCAGTGTGTATTTATTTCAGGTCAACTTACAAAATTTTCAGGGAAGTTCTTATATTGGTAATTTGCTAACTATTCTTAAAGTTTGTCATGTTGACTTTCTGTGAGCAATTTGGGTATCTTTGAATGAATTTCAAGAGAAAAATATGAAATTGTGTGTGTTTTTATGTGAAATAGTTATGCTTTCTCTGTGCCTAAGAAATTAGTCCTCAAGAAGAAATTCCTTTAACAACCTGCCAAGTAAAAGGCTCTAACATACTTATTAGATATCTGTTCATTACAATCAATCTCTTTGGAATTTACCCTGACTTTTGCTCCTATTATAAAGTCCTCATCAATTTTCTGGTATTTCCTGTTTCTGAATTCAATACTTAGAAGTGGAAAATAGAATCAGACTGAAGAGAAGATGACTTAACAAAACTGACAAATAGGACAGTAAGAAGACCAAGAAATTTCCATCTTAGAAGAATTATAGCTGTATAGCTGGATTGTCTTGTCGCAAAAACAAATTAACAGAGTTGAAACATGCAGTGTACTCCGAAGGATCTACCAACTTCTTAGTAGTCTCGCTCTTTCTTGAGGTCCACAACAAAATAGAAGTTTGAAAACTTTCCATTGGTCAAGAACTGTGTTAATTCAAGCAAGAACAGGCAGCCGACAAATATTAACACACTAAAAAATTCTGTGAGACTCTGCGCCAAACAAGGCTTAATGAGTTACATTTTCGAAGCATATCGTCTGTTACAACTGGTTTCAATATTGTAAAATATCTGAGGCATAATGTTTTCTATATTTACTGGCAATTGGAGAGTTGGGTTTTGAGCAGAAATACGTATAATGTGACAAGAACAACCGATAACATTAATTATTGGATGAATGCTGCTCTTTCACAAATCTGGCAACATATTATATTCCAGCTATCACTGTATAAGCATTGTTACAAGAAAAAGACATCCAATTTTCCTAACGAATACCTGTGGAAGCCAATGCTTTATCAATAAATGAGGAAATTGCTCTTTTCTACTGTCAATGTACTCTAGCTATAATAAAGAAGAATGAATATTTGACCTTAGGAATAAAAAAATAAAACTAGCGGATAAAACTTTACAAGAAATTGTATCAGTATTACCAACAGTAGCGAGGAAAATTGTTTCACGCGAAAGTTCAACTGTTTTTCCTTTGTCTCGCCAACAATGTACTGAATTATTGCAGAAAATCATGTCCTTGTAGAAGCATAGTTCTGTACTATTACAGTCAGGGAATATTGTTCTATATAAATTACCTGTATGGTTAGAAACAAATACTGGTATATTGTGTTCTGGAAGAAACTATGTAAACAAAAATTCCGCATTCGTGACGATTGTTTTGTTATTATTAGCAAAGAATAATTACAAAATACGCTTATTTACCTATTTCACTTCTCCACATGTTTTATGCTTCTTTAAATCAATGTCTCGTCTATAATCATCTCGGCCAACATGAGTTGCAGAAAATCACATGAGCATATTGTTTTCACTAATACGCGAAGGAACTCAACATGGCCATTCTTTTGTGTAATCTTTTTAATATTTCTGCAGAATTACTCTTCAATGTATTTTCATCTCGTGTTTCTCCGAAATCAAATTGTACTTTATTTTTACATTTATCATTGTTCCGTATTCTCTCCGCAATCATATTGTATTTTTCATTTAACCTCTGCTTTGTATTCTGGATCGTAGTGGTCAGCCGTAGATTTCGGCCAGATGTCCAAAATTGTGGAATTTGTTGTGTTGTTAGGCCTACTGTCTCCTTAATAGTAGATGCAGTATGAGAATTTACACGATTCATTCCAGAAACCCAAACACTATAAATAAAATTAAATATTTGAAATAACAGTCACATAGTATAATACATAACGGATGAAAAAAGAACATTGTGCCGAATTCACTCGTCTTGTTCACAATTTCACAAACCACGCACACCCCAATGACGTACCGCACATTACCCTACTTGCTGTTTTAACACCAGCTACTATAACAGAGGGAAATTATGATTTCACCGCATAGTTACCAAATGTTGCGCATAGCATTTGGAGCAAGCAGAATGTGTTGACATGTTTTCCCTCCTTTTCTCTCTGCAGAATAAATTAACATATTACTTTTTGTGTAATAATAATAATAATAATAATAATAATTTTCCGTAATAGTTCTTCCCTTAAACATAATTCCGTAATAATGATGCGGGGGGAGGGAAAACCGCACTAATTTTTGGTAATGTTTGGTACTCCAGCTTATTATATGATTAAATTTAAATTCAATTTGTAGTTGCTGCTTTCCTAATAACGTAACATACAGCTATATACCCACAGTTTCGATGTTTATATTTTGTTCACTCATGTTGTTAGTGAAAGAATTTTGAGGTAAATTTAAACATTTGTAACATTATCAATAAGAAGGATGCCTTCTACCGAAAACGAACATGAAGACGTTGGTTCACACGTTGTTTAGTAGGAGAAAAATAAAATAAATATTGGTAGTGGTAGAGTTAGTGGTGGTGTTGGTGGTAGGGAAATTTTAGGGATATTAGTATGTAAAGGTAGAGTTTGTAGGGGTGACAATAGTAGTAGTAGTAGTAGTAGTAGCAGCAGTAGCAGCAGTAGCAGCAGTAGCAGCAGCAGCAGCAGCAGCAGCAGCAGCAGCAGCAGTAGTAGTAGTAGTAGTAGTAGTAGTAGTAGTAGTAGTAGTAGTAGTAGTAGTAGTAGTAGTAGTAGTAGTAGTAGTAGTAGTAGTAGTAGTAGCAGTAGCAGTAGCAGTAGCAGTAGCAGTAGCAGTAGCAGTAGCAGTAGCAGCAGCAGCAGTAGTAGTTGTTTTTTGTTTTGGTTATTTAACGACGCTGTATCAACTACTAGGTTATTTAGCGTCGATAAGATTGGTGATAGCGAGATGGTATTCGGCGAGATGAGGCCGAGGATTCGCCATAGATTACTTGGCATTCATCTTATGGTTGGGGAAAACCTCGGAAAAAACCCAACTAGGTAATCAGCCCAAGCGGGGATCGAACCCGTGCCCGAACGCAACTTCAGACCAGCAAGCAAACGCCTTAACCGACTGAGCCACGCCGGGGGCTCAGTAGTACTAATCGGGGTAGTAATTGGAGTAGGAGAGTGGTTGTATCGGAGTAATAACAGTAGTAGCAGGAGTGGGAGAGAAGTGACAACAGTAGCAGCAGGAGTAGGGGAGTAGTAGTAATAGTACGGTAGAACCTCTATTATCCGTCGCAATCAAGGGGGGGTGGACTCGACGGTTAATCGAAAAAATAGGATAATCCGTTCCATAAAATATTTTCATAAGTTAAGTGAATAACACAGTTTCATAATTTCCTTCGTGGTCTTGTGTTTAACGTGCTAGCTAGTGAACCAGAAGTTCACTGTAACTCCTTCTGTCAACAATGAGTTTATAAGGGTAAACCAAATTCCTTGCATTAATTCTTTGCAGAAAGTTAGAAATAGCAAAAGTTTTCTGTTGTAGATTTACTGATTTTATACACTTTATCCTTGTTTTAATTAAATCGCTTATATTTGTAACGCCAATCTTGTATTCTGATGCTGGATGTGCCGCAGTTTCTCTTTTCCCAAACAGATCAATTATTTGTATTTTTATTTCGATACTCAGAAAAATACTTATGACACCCGTCGAAGATATTTTCCATAGAAATTATTAAGTACGGGCACTCCAACAGTAGAATAAGGACCGAATGCTGCACAGGTTTGCTCTAAATTTAGCGAAAGTTCTTAGGATCATTTCTTTGAAAGCAGGTATTGGGTATTTTACAATTTGGGAAAAATACCTTCAAGTAGACCTATCGATAACTGTTCCTATTCCCGGTAGTAGTAATATGTAAGGATAAAGGCTTATAATAACAGATTCTAGAAGAGAATAGGAACTAATATAAGTATAGCACCACATAGGCCTCTGTACTTTTTTCCGAAGGCAAAGAAATAAAGAAAGAAAAGGGTTAGAGGAATACAGTCTGATAATCAGCTGATCGGTTAATAGGGTGACGGAAAATCGGGGTTCTACTGTAGTAGCAGGAGTGGAAAGTAGTAGTAATACTAGTAGGAGTAGGAGAGTGGTAGTGGTGGTATTAGATACAGCAGCAGTAGTAGCATGAGCTGCTGCGTACAGGTCGAACGATGAAACCGTCGATGGTTGGAAAAGTTAGCTCTTTGTAGAACTCTCGAGGCGACTCGTGGAAGATGTGTAATGATTCGAATCACCTGGTTCTGGATAACATGTAGTTTACACAAACGCGAAAGCCCATGAGGGCGTGGCATAGATTTAGGCGTCTATCAGGGGTAACTTTATTTTATATGCCCTATTTGTTCTACGCTGGCCTCTTAGCTTTGCATTGAACTTGGGCTTACCCCCTTTTCTACGATTTTTAACAAAATGAATTGTTATTCTACATATATTCATTAACGAAATAAACATAATTATTTCGTTAATAGTAATTATTACGCTGAATTGTAACGCCCATCAATATTTATAATCTTCGGCTGAGTTTGAACCTGGAACCCAATGGAAAGCAATATAACCTCTCAGTAAAAGAAATCCAATCTAAACCTCTCCTGTACAAGTCACTAATCATATTTCACCTTTAGACGCAGTAGCGGCTAGCAGTAAGAAAAATAGGTGAAGTGCTGTTCACATACACAAATGCATGAACAGTTTTACCAATATATGAGTAGGTCTACTATTCGTAAACTACGTACAATTTTAATAGTTGTAGAACACGTGCAAATAGGAAAATTAATTTATTTGAGGACTCCCAATTTCTTGCATACCGAGTCACTCTCCTATATTTTAAAGCAGCAAACCTGTCGATGATGTCTGAGTTTAACTGAGGGTGGGCAGTATATCTCTATGAAGACCTATAGGGCTAATGATGAAAGCCTCTCCTGTGGTGTAGCATTCAGAGTGAAATTTTCAATCTTTTCAAACACAAAAGCTTCTTTCATCGGAAGAATTTTTTAAAGTTATTTTATACAACTTCTCTATTTTCTTAGCACTTTTTAAAACAAATAACTAATGGAACTATAGGTCGTCCAGAATTTAAAACATATTTTTTATCCTCATATCGTCGGCCTACAGTTGAAACACACTAAATCGAAAATCATAGTTTTAGATAAAGCCGATTGGATAATTCGTTGATATGAAAACTGTATTTGCCGCTATATTTACTAACACTCCAACCAATTTTCTTTGCAGATATCACCATACATCTATATTAGCCACAATTTGCAGAACAAATTACTAATTGTTAATTATTTTGTGTTATTTATATTAAATTCATGAGAGATGTTGATGATTTAATGTCTTTCTCCTGACAGTGGACACTTAGTGTGTTTCACCTGACTATTTTAGGCAGTGGACATCTTTCCAACAGTTGCTGTTGATCCTCCTGCTTAATAAAAAGGGAAATGCCCAATGTTTTAGTGTTGGTTGGTTAGTTGGTTATTTAGCGACGCTGTATCAACCACGAGGTTATTTAGCGTTGATGAGATTGGTGATAGCGATATGGTATTTGGCGAGATGAGGCCAAGGATTCGCCGTAGATTACCTGGCATTCACCTTACGGTTGGGGAAAACCTCAGATGTTTTAGTGTTACTTTTCCTACAGTGACTGACATTTTATCCCAGTATATAGTTTACGATATGTTAAGAATTAATAAATTACCTAATACATTGACATAAATGAAATTGTTTTGATTCGAAAACTATTATAGAATCGGTAATTTGAGAAAGTAAAAGAAACTTCTTTTTCCAGACCCATTGGAAATGGAAAATATTCAAGCAAATTAAATTTTAACTTAAATTATTTGTTTTGGAAACCGAATAACACGTTTTATACTATTATTGATGACACAGAAAAAAAAGAAAAGATTCAAATAAAGAAAACATAGCAAATGGAATGGAATAATACCACTGTTTCATGATTAAATTTTTTCACACATTGCAAGTAAAAATAAAAATATAATTATGTTTTCAATTACAGCATATTTCAATGTTTTTCTAGTGACATATTTCTTGGCTGCAAGTCAAGAGTAGGAGATTTGAATGATGTATCCTTAGTGGCTCTTTCTTTATCAGAAGATTTTTCTATCATAGAATTGTCTTTCCTGGCTATATGAGAGTAAAAATCATCTTGCAATTTCTAGGCTTTTCATAAACCGTACGTGTTATGCACTGGTCTTTTTTAGGCTTGAAGAAATACAAATTGAAGTAATTGCAAAATATTAATCTATAAGTGACGAGGCTAACTGGTGTTCAGGTACTTTTCTTTGTAAGCTAACTGATGCAACATTTTTACTCAAGCATGTAGGGGCGATTTTCTCGTGTTGTGACTTGAGACAGCAAGGAAACTATTTGTGCGGATGCACAATAGCGTCAATGTTTTTATCGCTAGTTTTATTTTTGGGGGTATTATTTTTCTTGTCTGTCACTGTTACTAAAATTCCCATTGTTACCTCTCCTCAAAAAGTTTAACAGTAATTATTGGTACGTATGTTTAAAGTGCATAGTCTTGTAAATTAATTAATGGCACATTCTGATATTTTCTCTATTCATTCGGAAAAATATTGCTTGGAATTTGCACGTTGATTTGATCTATCACTGCGAAATCTACGCTCTTTAGGCATATCAATGACTACGTTATTTAAATTGATATCATTTCGTCTGTCACAATATTTAGCTCCCAGAATTGTTTGCAATTTTCATTTCGGTGTTCTGAAATGTTATCGAAGCAGCCGTAAATTCATTTTGTGCAGTCAAGAATTTTAAGAACTTTTGGTGAATGCGATTTACCTCCTGTAGATGTATAATCTTGTATTTTGTCTTTCTGAACCATCACCAGAGACATGTTGCTCACCTTCTGTTTCTACCACCACCACCTCTTCGTCACCTAAATACTCTTTTGATGGTGTTTCTAGTGAATCTTTGATGGAGTTCTACTTATTCATACGAAACAATAAAATAATAATAGTAATAGTAATAATAAAAAAAAAATAATAATAAAAATAAAATAATAATAGTAATAATGAACATAATAATAATAATAAATATAGTAATAATAATAAATAATAATAATGGTAATAATAAATATAATAATATATATATATATATAATAGTATTAGTAATAATAATAATAATAATAATAATAATAATAATTCGTCTAGAAGCAACATTGTTATCTTCTTGCCTCTTTAAACCACTACAAATCCAGTAATTATCCAATAAATAGTAAAATAATATGCACACGCATGATTTTAATACAATCACAAATGACGATGGACATAAATAATAAGATATTTGGTGCAAATTTTCACTTACGCTATCTAAACCTTTTCAGGGCAACCAATATTAGTTAAGTGGAAAACATTAAGTCAAGTGTTAAATGTAAGGTTTGATTTCAACTACATAAAACAAGACGGAAATTGACAGGTGAAACCCATTAACGGACTTAGTGTGTTAACGTGTTCATTCATACGTGTCGTTCATTCCGCACTTATTGAAATTTGAAATTATTGATTACCTCATAAGGAATTATAGATATGCCATAATGGACTTCACCAGAAGAAAGATCACGAAATGTTACGTAAGCAACATCCAAAACCTGAAATTAGTAAAAAAACTGACTTAGTGTGTTTCACCTGTAGGCCGACGATATTTAAGTCTACAAAACTGCTTTTCTAACAAATTACAAACCGTGTCATTTTCGGGATATGTATTTCGCACTCATTTATCAACATTTACTATGTAGTAGTACCTAAGTATGTGTATAATAGCATTATAGTAATTAAACATATAATATACACTATGATGTTGGATTAATACACTGCATACACTTATCACTAATATACTCTAAATACCAAAGAATAAGTTAATATATACGTACACAATATTAAACTACATGTGTACATTTACACGCGCGTTAAACTTTCAAATACAAGAGCTGGATCAAAACTGGCAAGGTCATGAGTTCATGAGAAAAAATAATACACGCCGCGGAAAACAACTTTTAAACTCTGCGCATGTACTCGTATGTGGGGTGTAATCCTGATAAAATAACATAGAGCCAGCTAATTTATCACTGCAGGGGTGGCTGCTTGGACACAAGGAATGAGGATACTATTCTCGAGTCATACTGTACCGTAAAATTTCACAGCCCTTAAACAATAGCCCCCGACCTTGGAGACCAGCTTCAACCCTTCCCTACCGTTGGATCTGCAAATTGGTTACTACACCTACAAGTCTGACAGTTCTCCGTAACTGAAAGACTCAAAAACTCACTTCACTCACACAATCTTTCTTTAGTGCGTGACGTCACGTTACCATGGAAAGCAAGTGTTGTATAAGAAAGGGGTCCAAATAATTTCACCTCTACAGTTCCAATAGACACCGCTCAGGCGCTCGTAATAGTTGACATTATTCTATTCAGCGGACGGTTACAGGTACTATTTATACAACTAAACACTGTTCATAATGACTGGAAAGAAAACTTTTCTTTTATTTTAGAAATACGGTATCGGTAATAACTAGAATTAATTATTAATATGAGATAAAATTGTGTTTTACACGTAAATAGGTGAAGTGGCACTTCACCTACTTCATAGTCCCTGTTTAGACGGTGTCAGTGTGGATAGTGCTGAAGTATTTTATCAAAGTATAGGACATAGGACTATAGAAACAGTTGTTTAGCTCGTGAAGGATCAAGAATGCAACTCCATAAGTTTGTTTTTGTAGTTTACGGATGACATAACTATTATCCAAGTTCTCTATGATGTCGTCAGCCTTGTGTCTTTTATTATTTTCTTCTGCAAGATTGTGGCGAATGTTTGAGCACATAAATTCAAAGTTGAAGCAGTTCGAGGAACCGCACTTTGTTGTCATTTATTTGACACAGTTCCGCACCTGTCTCAGAAGTTAACAAACTGATAACTTCCAGAACTTGGAGTGTTCAAAGTCAAGAACCACCAATGAGCTTTGCGCTATGAAATATTCCTTCCAAGTTTTTTTTTGGTGGATAGTTTGTGAAATGTTACACATTAAACGACAAAGGAGCCAGCCTGTGCAGTAAAGAGAAGCAAATATGTTTAGTGCTTCTGAAGTTGACTTGCTTACATTGGCATAACGAGTGCCTCCGCAGTCGGGAGAGCGCTGGCTCACCAAGGCACTGAACCCGACTTGAAATATCGACGATACCGAGGTTAAACAAAGCGAAGGCTGTGATGGAGTTTCTTCGGGGTCTCGTAATTCTAACATCATGTTCTACAACACTTCTTTTGTTACCTTTTCCACCTCGATAAATGGACATTATGTGGTTGCATAACTTCGAAGCAGCCGACCGCAATGATAGATTGTTGTCCAAAGATCGGTATATGCCAGTGATCGTATAATTATTATCTTGCAATAATAATATGGCATCAGTGAATAATGTACCAAGTTCATTAGCCTATGTTAGTAACATTTAGTCAACAGTAATATCACTAGAGGTTTTGATTTATCTAGAGAAAATCAAAACTCCAGTGGGATTTAATTGACTATAACACGATTAGAAGAAAGTACGGTATATAAAGATTAAAAGTAGCAAAGCACTCCAATACAATAAAATATTAATTGGCTTACGAAAATAGAACTGTCTTCAAATGTATTAATGTACCATCTCAACATTACGCTAGATGGCAGTAGTGTTTTATGATTATGTTTTCTTGTTATCAGTTGTGCCAACTATGGAATCTTCATTGACCTCTGTGGACGGTTACTAGTCTAGAAGGCTTTGTTGATTCAGGTTCATTTTTATTAAAACATTTGCATTCCACTTCAATCATCCGGATCCTAGTAATCAACGTCACTTGACAGATGATTTTCAATAAATCTTAGTATTAAACAATCTCTGATACGTGACTATCCATAATATCATATAGCAGAAGCTATAACAAATATAACCTAAATAATATAAACAAGTGTTAGAAATGTTTTAATTAGGGATGATGAAATAAAAAATAAACATGAACAATTTTAAAAGAAACAGTTATTGAAAGTACAATTTTCAAATCTGAATGTTTTAGTGTTTGGTGGTTCAGTTGAGGTTATATTGGACGTGTGCGTAAAAGAAGTGAACTGGTTGATGTACATGGTGTATCCCTTAACTTATTCAGGATTTTCGAATGGTGCTCTTCATATATGACCAGTGATCTTTATTAATTCTTGTTCTTGAATGCCAATACGAGGCATATTTGAAAGTGCTGTGCATCGACTGGAGTGGTTTGTAATTTTCTGTTTTTTTGACGTCCAAACCAGTGCAGTTTGAAATGTTGGCAAACAAAGAAACGAATGCTAGGGTAGTGATAAAAATAAACAAATGCTAGGGACACGATAAAATTAAACAAATGCTAGGGACGCGATAAAATTGTGCGATAAGCAGCCATGATTGGTTGAAAGACGTCCTTTCATACCGTTTTATTGGTCAAAAGTAGTGTGACGTAGTACAAATGTAATAGTCCTCGTAATCCTGTCATTAAAATTGTATATAATACCGGTACTATAAAATTAATAAAAATAATAAGCCTAAACCTAAAATATTAAAAGTAGAGAATACTGCAGTCGACTTGAATAATTCCACATCTCTTATTCTACACAACTCTTAAAATATGGATTAACAGCGGTCACACATTTTAGTTATACTACACACTCCATGCTGATCGGTTCTGTTGGTCTTCACCACACACTACGTCGCTGCACTACGTGAAAACTGAACCGACTGGAAAACACCACGTGTCTAGCCAATGCTCAGTTTTCTTATAAGAGCCCCGTCCCATTTCACACACTCATCCCGCATTATACTCCACATCCAGTCATGGCGAACAGTTCCTGGTAAAGGATTCAACCAATAGGCCTCCTCTTTCATTTTTCCCACTCTGCCTTAGTGATGGAACCGATATAACTTTCCTGGGTGTTAGATATCTCTACATATATGAAACGCTTCTAATAGTCAATAACCCCGCACCACGTTGTTCACTCTGTCTGAAATCATATTACTTATAATGTTACAATAATTATTGTTAAGTTCTACATAGTAACATTGTTGCGTGGCATTTTCATGTTTTATAGTGCTGATTACACTAATTTGGTCCTATATCAGAGGAAGACTGTACAGGATGTCTGACTCAAGCCGTTCGTAATTTGTTACAGGCATCACGCATAACACGACTAGGTGTGGACACTATTCGTCGTTGAAATTCTCTAATTCGCAGCTCTTGTGCTTCAGCCTAGTTTTGATAATAATTGAAAACAGCTAAAATAATATATAAACGTAGCTGGGTAGACTGATTCACAAGTCTACTTAATTTTTTTCTTACGAGTAACAATAGTTGCACTTAATGCAGTTTTTTTTATCGTGTTTTCAAATAATATGTGTTCGGAATTTCTCCATCACCCACAGTTCTTTTATTTCAACTTAAATTTTGTAAAATAAACGTTTCTTCGTCAATTTGTCTATTGTCAAATAAAACCTCCCAGAGCATTATAAATATGATGGGACCAATAGTACCGTTGCTACTGTTGTACAGGTTCAGACATATAGAGACTTGTACAGACCACCGCCTGCTAAATACGCATCCACAGACATATACAGACATGCATAAACGTAAACTAGTGTAGCACGCATTCATCAGAACGATGTCAGTTGTGAGATAGCAGTGAACCAGTTAACACGTCTTTGTGAGTGCTTTGTGTGTCTGAATTATTGTGTATTACGTATGTACAAATTTATTTCTTTTAATTAGTCGTTAGTTACAAAATGCCTAGAGTTTGTTTAAACCATCCTAACAACTTTTGTTATATACGAGTATGTGGAGAAGTGGCCTTCAAGTCCCAAAGGCGAAACCTTACTTCATTAATGAAAAAAGTGTTATGAACTTTATTTTGGGTGTAAAATGGGTGACCAAACAAGGGCCTGGGCCCCACATATCGGTTGTTTATCGTGTTCTAGGCTTCTCACTGCATGGAAGAATGGCACACGTCACAAGCCATTTGCTATACCTATGATTTGGAGGGAACCCAAAGATCACTCCTTTTACTGTTATTTCTTCTTAACAAACATTAAAGGGATTACGTCAAAATCAAAACATACAGTGGTGTACTCTAACTTGCAATCTGCAATGAGACCAGTTCCACACTGCGAAGAATTATCCATACCAAAGCCTCCAGAACATGTGACATTAGATGAAGAGAGCTCAGATTCTGATGAAGTAAGGAAGAAGAAGAAGAAGAAACAGAGTTTGGTGACACAACTTTTGAAAAAGCTGTTCATCTGAGCCTCATTTATTGACTGAAGAAGATCTGAACAATCTCATACGAGATTTAAAGTTATCCAAAACACCGTCCGAAATGCTTGCTTCCTGGCTATGGAATCTTCTTCAAAAGAATACAAAGATATGATGTACCGTAATTGTCATTCTCAATTTAAAGACTATTTTTCTGAAAAAAAAAATGGCTTAGTGTTTTGTAATGACGTTTCTTCTCTTATGGGGACATTTGATAGTGAACATAACCCACCAGAATGGCGCTTATTCATTGATTTCTCTGAAGTTAGCTGTGCTTCTGCATAATGGTAATAAATTCCATGAGTACCTGTGGTTCACCCTGTAGTATGAAAGAAACATATGAAAACTGTAAATTATATTGGAAAGGCTTCAATATGCAGTGTATGAATGGAATATTTGTGGTGATTGGAAGGTAATTGCACTTATTATTGGTCTGCAGCTTGGTTACACAAAGTACTGTTGCTTGTTGTGTCACTGGGATAGTAGGGACAGAAAAAACCATAACATTAGAAAAGAAAGGCCTAAACGCGAATCATTCATTCCTGAAACATGACGCATTGTGTACTCCAAAAAATGTGTATCTGCCTCCGTTACATATTAAACTAGGATTAATGAAGAATTTCGTCAAAGTCGTGGACATTACTCCTGGTTTCATGTACTTAAAACAGAAGTTTCCTAAAATTAGTGAAGCAAAGTTAAAGAAGGAATAATCCACAAATACGATCACTAATGCATGATGAAAAGTTTGAGGAACTATTGAACCCACTGGAGAAAGCAGTTTGGCAAGCATTCAAAAAAGTTACTCACAGTTTTTTGGGAAATCGAAAGGCGGAAAATTACCGTGATATTGCCAACGATCTTATAACATCTTATAAACATTTGGGTTGTAGTATGTCCTTAAAAGTACACTGCCCTCACTCTCACCAAGATTTCTTCCCGGAAAATCTTGGCGCAGTGAGCGATGAGCACGGGGAACACTTTCATCAGGAGATTTCAGCTATGGAAAGAATGTATCAAGGCAAATGGAACCCTAATATGCTGGCCGATTATTGTTGGACCAACAAGAGGGATGCTCCACATGCGAAATATAGCAGAATATCGTCATTTCTTACTTCCTAAGTGAGTCAGAATGTTTGAATATTGTGTAGTTAAGAATGTAGAAAATATTAAAATGTTTGGAATTGTAAACGTCTGTCTCTCGGAAACCTTGCGTGATGGGGAAAAACAGATATCATATTTGAATTCAAGAGAAAAATACTATCAGAATCACATATTTTTCTTTCTAAAACAAAAAAGATTTCTTTTCTGTTCCTCAGTGATGATTCATACAATGAGTTTGAGGAAAGAAACATTCATTTCCAATACATAGATCTGTCATGGAGTTTCATGGCTCTCAGCTAGAGTAATGGGTTCTATGAATATTTTGACTGCCTGTGAGGGTTCGATCCCCGGTTCTTCTTTCGTTCTGTTTAATTGCTAATTCCGATTCCAGTTGATTCCAGAACGTTATAGTTAAAACTAATTTGAAACGGAAAGCGCCTACAAAAACTCGAATCCTGCCTTCGGTAAACACCTTCACGTTTCGAATCTCTGAGAGTGAAAAATATTGAGAGAAAAATTGAAATACCAAGTCTCAACAAGCGGAATACATCATTATGGTCTACCTCCATGCGGGTTGTCGTCGATCTGGTTTGTCGTAGACCATTGGTATTCAATATTTTTTGCTAGCGTACCACAAAAATGAATATTTGTTTAGCTTCGCACCCAAAACTGCATTGTAAATATATGAGATATATCAAAATACAATGAAAATAATTGTGTAAATTGAAATAATTAGAAACAAATGTAATAAAATATGTCAGCATTTTTTCATTCGCTGTCAGTGCGTCAGTGGAATGCGCACCTCTTCAGACAACTGCGTGTACCCCTGGGGATACGCATAGATTGAACACCACTGACGTAGACCATAAGCTCTGTTATAGTCTCAATCCAACTTTTTTCCTGGCCTGCCCAGGTTGTGAGTTCTCATGGTAGTGTCGCTAGGTGTGACATACTCAAAATATAGAATGAGTAAATTATGTTAAACCTCTATATTGTCTGTTCTTTATATGTACTTTTTGTATTATGTTCGTTAGTTATTCTGAATCAAACAAAATAAATTATTCTGAGTAACTGGAGATATTTTACGCATTAAGAAGTAATAACGGAATTATAGGAAGAGTAAATGACTCAATAAAACACTATCCAATGATAAACGAGAGTATAAGAAACGTTGGAAAGCCGAAAGAAAATAAACAATTAATAAATTGACTTCACATGCTTAACATAAAATTATCATACGAAGATATTTACATAGACCCTAATACACACCCCTGATTCCGCCTGCGAAACCATTGAATACCTCCCACACATATGATCTGGTATTTGGGCTGCCTAAACAAAAATGAAGGCCTTACATCTGACACACTGTGTAATTATTATGCTAGGAAGTCTGAATACAAATTAACGTTTGTGTTCTTGATCTGCCCAAGGCCAGGTTCATATGTATCAGTAGATTACCTTAGCTTGTGTTCCGTAGGGCTCAACCTGGGACAAATGTGTACACTTGGACATGCTTTGCCCAGCGCATATATTGCTATGATTGTCGAAGTCCGATAGGTTTCCTGGATGAATCCGATGCTGATAGAAGGGTCATCCTACCTCAGTCCCTGACGGAGCCATCGTCACACTAGTAGCGTGATAATTCTCAGATGCTGGGGCCTCAAGTTCTTCCTGTATCAGCATTGGAAACTTGTACTATCCTCAGTACTTTACTACAGCCTATTTTTACTATCAAAGATGATAGATTGTGTTAGTAGATTGATAGTGGAAATATCCCAAGTAAACCCCTCTGAACTGTCTCCCATGTCCACAACAAATTTCCAATACTACCTGAACGGGGATTGAACCCGGGTCGCCTGGGTGGGAGACCAGAGCTCTAGCACTAGAATCACAGACGCGGCAGTGGGTATGTACCATGTACGTAATGTACGGCTTCAAGTTAAATATTTGATTCACAGAAAGCGGAGCGTGTACAGTGCAGTACGATAAGCAGTTGTATGTTGTGACATATACCAGTAGGCTATATTACGACCCCAATTCAAATTTGCGTCCCGTGAAGGCAAGAGACGAGCGCTAGTAGCCCTAATATTGCTCTAGTTGTTACTATACAAGCTACTGTTTTGTCTGTGAGTGAGGTCATGTTACAAGAGATAATGCAATGAATGAGGTAATGTAATAATAATAGTAATAATAATAATAGTGATAGTAAAAGGAACAGTAATAATAATAATAATAATAATAATAATAATAATAATAGTAATAATAAAAATGTCTTTATTTAACCTGGCAGATTCAAGGCCGTGTATAATATATAATGTGTGTAAGAAATGCGGCACATAACATTAACACTTTCACAGTATTTATACGGGTACAACACTTTCACTCCTATACACGTGTATTGACCACTGTCTCATAACTCGCGGCCACGAACCTCTTTATCAACTTAGTGTTTACTCATAGGTCACAAAGGACAGAGGGAGAGGGAACAGTGGTTCACATTCTTTCCGGGCGCAGATTTACCTTGGGCGTGTAGTAAGTACCGGCACCTACGTATCAGAGTAATGCACGGCACTGACATCAACGGACAAGTTGGTGGCATTCTACTGCTTTTCCGCTTGCTCGCATTGGTTAAGCTTTCGTTTCGCATGAGCATACAGTTCGCCGCATACCTGGGAATATAGGGCTACAAATTAAATTATTTTCCACTGCTGTCCAACACAGATTCAAAAACTGTCCCTATGGTACTATTTTTTTATTTCCATCCGACTCAGTTGTTTTAAACTCTCTAGAAGCAATTTTATCCTTCACTACTTTTTCTCTAGAGAAACTGTAATTTAGAATGTGTGCTTCAAAGACTCGTGTCTGTGATGGAAGTTTTCCGGGCTGAGATGTCGTAGTCTACCATTCTACCAATTTACCAGTAGGCCACGACATCTCACCTCGGAAACCATTATTCAGAAAAACTATATTTTCTTTGCGATACACCATAATTTGGACTCATATTGAAAAACAGGCATAAAAAGTAAAATAAAAACGTTTGAAACAATAGCCCTGTGGGGGACCTTGTAACCCCTATCAGGCGCGTCCCTCAGGTGGCGGATGAGGGATCCCATCAGATATGATGGGGTGGTCCGAATAACTACGGGAATAAGGACCCGTGGACCAACAAGGAGCCCAATTACTGGGGGCTTTAAAATACTGGGACACCCTCTCTCCAGGGGACATAAATATGGAGGACCCAAGCCCAGGGTTAGAGGTGAAGACCTCAACGGTGGAGTGGAATTCTCCAACTACAGCGGAAGAGGCAACCTCCCTATAGGGGCTATTACGTAGGGGAGCTGGGATGGAAGCTCTGAGATGGCAGCCCCATCACCATCCTTACCCTGCGCAGCGCTCGTAACGCGGCCAGGGGACATTTACTCTACTGAGAACCTCCAGAATGATAGCCGGACGGATAACATGTTGACAACCCAAGCAAGACAACGGACAAAGACACATGGATTTAAAAACTTGAAAATAGCAACATGGAATGTAAGAGGGATATGCAACAAGGAATTAGAACTAGAAAGGGAACTAGAAACTGCTAATATTGATATTGCCGTGGTATCTGAAGGAACCCAAAATCTGAAAAATTATATATTGGTCTATAGTGGAGTAGATATAATGAAAAGAGCATCTGCAGGAGTTGGAATCCTCATCAAGCAAACACTGAGAAATAAAATGGACTCCTATACCTTTTATTAATGAAAGAATTATTATATTAAGACTAAAAGTAACAAGAGGATATATGACAATTATAGGAGTGTATGCCCCGAAGGAGGGCAAACAAGCAGAAACAGAGAAGTTTTACAAGACTCCAACAGGAAGTGGATAAGATAAATAAAAACGACTTTCTTGTTATGGCAGGAGACCTCAATGCAAGAATTTGAAATAAAGAAAAGGATGGATGTACTTGGCAATAACGGTGAACCAACAATAAATCAGAATGGAAGAAATCTTGTAGATTTTGTAGCATCAAATGACCTTAAAGTGACTAACAGCTTTTTTCGCCACAAGGACATCCACGAATACACATGGAGCTCAAGAGGCTATAGATCAGTTATTGATTATGTAATAGTAAATAAAAAGCTAGTTACATTTATTGAAGACACGAGAGTATATAGAGGATATGATATTAATACAGACCACTTCTTGCTAATCTCTAAATTTAATATGCCCCCAAAATGGTACAGAAGCAAAACAAAATTATATCAGAAAGAAGACGTATACAAAATCAACCTATTAGAAGACATGGGTACCCGGAAACTCTATCCAAATAGAATAGCCCTACAAGTAGTGGAAACACCTATGAGTTTAATTGTAAATGAAGAATGGCTATTATTGAAAAATGTTCTAACACAGGCCTCGTCAGAAGCCCTAGGTAAACGAAAGAAAAGACGTACTAGAAGAGGACTTAACATTTGGAACGACGAATTAGCAACAATAATAAAAGACAAAAAAGATGCATACTTATTATATATTTCCCACCCCACGGATGAAAATCGTATTAAATATAACAGACTCTCTGCAGTTGCAAGGAGAGAAATAAGGAAAATTAAAAGAGAAAGCTGGGATAAATTTGTAAATAATAATATTGAGTATGATATTAATGGCAGACAAGCTAAAGCATACAAGATTATGAAATAATTAAATAAAGAAGAGAAAGATACTATAAACTGGAACCCCATTTCTGAGATACAATGGCTAGATTTTTACCAATATTTATGGACTAGTAAGGATGATGAAGAAAACATACAAACGGCTACATACAATGAATATGTTGACCCAATCTCAATAGGTGAATTGAATTATGCTCTCCAAACAACCAGAAATAGAAAAACGCCGGGATCAGATGGTTTAAATCTGGAATTGTTTAAATATGCGCCACAATGCTTTTTACAAAGATTTTTAAGTTTTTAAAATATATGTTGGAAGTTTGGTCACATAACAGGAGAATGGAATATAGCACTAATTACTCCCATTTTTAAAAAAGGGAACAGGAAGAATTGTGAAAATTACAGAAGGATTACCCTTCTTAACTCAGGCTATAAAATATATGCCAATATTATCTCTCAAAGACTAAACAAAATTGCAGAAGTGCTATTAGCAGAAGAACAGAGTGGGTTCCGGAGAAACAGATCATGTATTGATAATATCTTTCTTTATTTCGTTTGTGTTGTTTGTTTTGTTGTTTTTTTCTCTTATTATGTATTTTGTGTATATATCTGTGTAAGCCACCTGTAATTGGAAGCCTGCTTCTGTTGGTGGTGGATTTAAAATAAAATAAATAAAATAATATAACGCAGATAATAGAAAAACATGTCAAATTTAATATTCCCACATATATGGCTTTCATAGACTTTGAGAAAGCATTTGATATGATTAGCAGAACAAAATTGTGGATGATATTAAAAAAGAAAGGAATTCCTGAGCATCTAATAAGGGTGATACAAAGTATGTACAAAAATACAAAAATCAAAATGAATATCGACAAGATTACCACCAACTTGCGAGAAGTTAACCAAGGAGTTAGACAAGGGTGTCCCTTATCACCTACTCTTTTTAATTTGTACCTAGACGAAGCCGTAAAAGAATGGCAAAACAATTTAAAAACATTATTTTATAGATAATATCATTTTAGATTACTTACTTTTCGCAGACGACCAGTTGGTGTTGGCTGATTCTGAAGACAATCTACAGAGAGCAGTCCATCTGTTGAGAATTGTTGCTAATAACTACAATCTAAAAATATCACACAGGAAAACTAAAGTATTTGGCTTCTGTGGAAATAATACAATAAGAACTAAATTGTAATAGAGGATAGGATGATTGAACAAGTAAATTATTTTAATTACCTTGGATGCGATCTCTCTTACATATCCTCCACAGACGTAGAAAACAAGTTAAATAAATTTTTAAGACTTAATGGTACAATTAAACGTACATTTATAAATAAAGTCGACAGACAAACTGTGCTCAAATTTTACAAGACACTGGCAATTCCGACATTGTTATATGGTTCAGAAACGTGGATTCTGACTAGAGCCTAACAGAGAAGAATTGAGGCCGCTGAGATGAGACTCTTAAGGCCACTAGCAGGATTTAGACTACAGGACCATAAGAGAAACGAAGATATACGTCAGGAGCTGAATATCGAGAGTGTAATAACTATAATTGAAAAATATAGAAATAATTGGTACGACCATATAACAAGAATGCCCAACGACAGGATATCTTTCAGAACATGGTGTTATAGACCTACACGAAGAAGACGAGTGGGAAGACCAAAGAGACGTTGGAGAGACCAGTTTGACGGATAAAATTCTGGAGGCGGAACAGGCCATCTGCCTCAACCTTGAAGTTATTGATGACGATGATGATGATGAAGATGAAACAATAGCTGATCGTTGAGCGAACTTTTCACGCGAGCACAAACCCGCGTAAACGCAATTACTAAGTAATTGATAGAAGAGGAGACGGGCTCAATTCTTTGATACCAGCCCACCGTTCAAAACCGCTAATCAAGCAGACCGACCCGACCAGTGCGGTGATGTCGCGAGCTTATTCCGTGCGAGACTGTGAAGCCCAATGCGGTGCAGTGCGGAATCAGCCCATGGACTGGGCCGTTGTGCAGGTGAACTATAAGTTCACACTAGCGTCGTGCATTAAACACGCTAGTTTCAACGTTTCGGATCTATATATAGGTTCAAGTTTCCTACTCTGTTGGGCTCGTTACCAGATTAATCCGGACAGCCTAATTCTGATGTTAAAGAAATGTTTATCATCTTGATTAAGAACAACAATTTTTCGTAGTATATTAGGCTATATACATTTTCGAAAATACATATCACCACTCTATGTAATTGAGGAACAATTCTCAAGGACGTTATCTGTATTATTCCAATCTTTATACTAATTTCAACACTCTTTCTGCCATAGCAGAATGTCTAAATGACAAAATATACTGCACAAATTTCAATTTCTTGATGCAATAATATATATATATATATATATATATATATATATATATATATATATATATATATATATGACTGTTTAATATTTCAGTAGAACCTTTCAAAGCTAGAAGGGCTATAACTAAACAATTTTCCTTTGGAATGGCGAAATTTTTACTGAAATTTAATAACTGTCCTGGAATGGTGCCACGGCTTCCAATCATCAACCCAATGACGGAGAAGTTGTCAATGTTACAGTTTTGTCTGAAGTATTGTATCGTTGGTTCATTTTTTTCCCAGTCAACAGCTTCCGGCTGGTCCACACCTATTTCAAATGTCACCGTCGCACCGGTCTATGAGGAAGCCTCTTCCATTCATCTTTCAATGGCAGTTATGTCGGCTCTCCGCGTGCTCCAGTCACTAGCAAGTCAATGCACTTCTTCAAAACTTCGTAATTCTTACCAGACAGAGTGGCTGCAATTTTACTACCTATGGGATTGTGCCTTGTATTGCGCAAAAGTTCACCACATGGTCAATAGCCGAGGACAACGTTTCTTTCTCACTGCAGTGTCTGCAGTGGTTTCCATCCTGACTACGTCCATGGAGTGATCTAACCTGAGCAACATTGCCTTGTAACTTTATAGCGGTTAGCCATTCAGCACTACTTCAGCCTCCTACTACCAAGAGGGGTAATAGGATTACCCCACTGACGATTTTTCAATATAATTTTTATTTTTCTCCATTTTTTTTTTAATTCCATATATTTGTCCGTGATATGTCTACTAACAATTGTAATGAAAATTGCATAAATAATTACTCTAATTTAAGATGTAATTCACATTATTTATGTGGGGTGATCTTGTTACCGCCTTTGGTAGTCTGTGTCATGAGAATTTCAGGATATAAAATTAAATCTGGTGCTTAATTTTCTTCATTTCTATACTTGTCTGCTCCAATTTGTTTTATTTTCTGTTAGTTATGACATTTTTTGTATTGTTATTTATATTATCATGATCTTTTGTTCGCAAATTTTTATTTTCTATATCTGTGTCTTAAGGTTTTTCTGAAAGTAATTTTGTTATAAATAATACTATTAGTTTAGACTTTGTTCTAGATGCTCGTTGTAGCATATGTGGTGTTCGAATACAATATTTGAATTTCAACAAATAACTAAAATTAGATTTATAATTTTTTTACTTGCTTATTTAATGAATACTAGGTTATTTAGCGTCGATGGGATTGGTGATGGCGAAATGGTATTTGACGGGATGAGGTCGAGGATTCGCCATAGATTACCTGACATTTGTTTACGGTTGGGGAAAACCTCGGAACAAATCGAACCAGGTAATCAGCCCGAGCGGGAATGGAACCCATATCAGAGCGGCATTCTAATATTTAATTTCCAGTAACTAACTGAAATGATTTCCAATTTATGTTTTAGTGCGACTTCCATTGCTTGTAAATGTGTTTTTCACCATGTCAAAATTATGTAACATTAAGGAGTTTGTCTTGAAATGGGAGTAAGATAAATTTAAATTTACTATATAGTATATGTTACCTTAGAGTGTCATCAGTAATATATCTAAAGGTAATTAATTTTGATAAACCTTTTCAACAAAATGGAACAAAAGTTTTGAACAATCCTGTGATTTTAAAAATAGGATGATTATTTTTTTAAATTTTTTTGTAGGTGTGTAATTAATAATACATAAATTGTTTATATTCCAATCACTTAACGAACGAAAATTCATGTATAATTTTGATTGGGGTAGTGGGGTATATATTACTACCCTTGGTAGTACTAAGTTGTGAGAAACCTTAGCAGCAGGAGAGTTAATTCTCCCTGTGTTTCCAAACATCTGTTTGCAAAAGGACACTTCATAAAAAGCCATGACGTCGTAAATAACACCATTTATTAAATTCTTTTTGCCGTAAATGTTTTCCTATAACTAGAGGGCTTTTAGAAATAAAATTTTCTTTTTCATCAATTTCCAGCAAAGTAAGGCATTTTATGTATCATCATTCTGGTATCGTAATCTATACTAATAATAAATCTGTAGCCGAAATTTTTCTGGTAATTTTAGATTTTCCAAAAATAATTGGTCCTAACATATATAATTAACCACCCTGAAACCGAAAATCGCTTTTTTGACATTTTTGTTTGTATGTCTGTCTGTCTGGATGTTTGTTACCTTTTCACGCGATAATGGCTGAACGGATTTCGATGAAAATTGGAATATAAATTAAGTTCTTTGCAACTTAGATTTTAGGCTATATGGCATTCAAAATACATTATTTAAAAGGGGGGTTATAAGGGGGCCTGAATTAAATAAATCGAAATATCTCGCTTATTATTGATTTTTGTGAACAATGTTGCATAACAAAAGTTTCTTTACAAATTATTTGCGATACGTTTTATTCTTTGAAAAATTTTGATAGGACGGATATTTAATGAGATAAATGAGTTTTAAAATTAAAATAGCTGCTATGTAAGGCCGTGTAATGAAATAAAAAATAAATGACTTCGTCTATAAGGGACCTTGGACAACAACAATCGAAAGCTATGAAACATAGCCTACAGATAATGTTTCTGTGTTTGTATGAAGTAATATAGGAAGCTAAATTAACCGATTTGTATAATTAATTATTATTTCACCATTGGAAAGTGTAGCTTCTCTAGATGGACATAATGCTATAATGTTATTACAGTAACTTCTTGTGTAATATATAATATAATATAATATAATATAATATAATATAATATAATATAATATAATATAATATAATATAATATAATATAATATAATATAATATAATATAATATAATATCTATACTAATAATAAATCTGTAGCCCAAATTTTTCTGGTAATTTTCGATTTTCCAAAAATAATTGGTCCTAACATATATAATTAACCACCCTGAAACCGAAAACCGCTTTTTTGACATTTTTGTTTGTATGTATGTATGTCTGTCTGTCTGATAATGGCTGAACGGATTTCGATGAAAATTGGAATATAAATTAAGTTCGTTGTAACTTGGATTTTAGGCAATATGGCATTCAAAATACATTATTTAAAAGGGGCGTTATAAGGGGGCCTGAATTAAATAAATCGAAATATCTCGCTTATTGATTTTTGTGAAAAATGTTACATAACAAACGTTTCTTTAAAAATAATTTTAGACAAGTTTTATTCCTTAAAAATTTTGATAGGACTGATATTTAATGAGATAAATGAGTTTTAAAATTAAAATAACTGCCATCTAAGGCCGTGTAATGAATTAAAAAAACAAATGACTTCGTCTATAAGGGGCCTTGGACAGCATCAATCGAAAGCTATGAAAGATAGCCTACAGAGAATGTTTCTGTGTTTGTATGAAGTAATATCGGAAGCTAAATTAACCGATTTGTATAATTAATTATTATTTCACCATTGGAAAGTGTAGTTTCTCTAGATGGACATAATGCTATAATGTTATTACAGTAACTTTTGATATAATATAATATAATATAATATATTATATTATATAATTTAAGTTATTTGAAGGGTTCAGAACCATAGTGGGCCAAGCGCCATTTACTGAATTCGTAGAAAACAAGGGTTAAAATTAAGTTATTACCATAATTCAATGGAAACATGTAGCAAGTAATATAAAGTTTACACATTAAAACTAATTGATATGTCAATCTTCATTAAACTATGGTTGCATGTAATAAGAAATAAGAAACATGTTAAAGGAATTGTCATTGCACCAAATGAGTGTCTCTGGACCAAAATGATCGCATTTTAATAATTTGAATGCAATTTAAATTAAGTAACATATTAAATGATTTATTCTTCTATCAAACACGAATGTTCCCTTAATCAAATGTCCTATTTTAATTATGTAATTACTTTATATTTATTTCTAACAGGTGCAGCGGAGCGCACGGGTACGGCTAGTGGATTTATATAATCATAGTTGCATTTTTTTCAAGTACACAACAAGAATTGAACTGTTGAATTACAGCTTCCCATTGAGCACTGTAAACTCCGAGGCCCATGACCTTTTTTGAAGAGTAAAGCATGGCGTCTGGTGTATCTGTTGGGTGATGCAAAATTTCTTTTATAGAACTTTTTAATGGAGCGTTTTTTGATATTTTCAGTTTGTTACAATTTTGAAAGCGATGCACCAAATATGGCGTAATGAACTGATAAATGACTGTTATTTTTTGTTCTCGTTTAAGTAGAGGGCTACCGACAAGAAGATTCAGGCTTTCTTTTAGTTCATCTGCTGTTTGGTGCTCGTCGAACACCAATTTGTCAGAGAATTTTACTCCAAGGTATCAAACTGTCTCATTATGTTGTATGGAGCTGATTTCACAATTAGCATTAATGGAAAAAGGTGAACCATCAAGTTTTTCATTTATTATTTTCAAGGCAACTGACTTAGAGGCATTCAATGTTAATCTAATTCCTTTAAAACGTTGGAGGGCTGTGTCAATATCCAGCAGTGCATCTCCCTTGTTATTTGCAAGGATAAGGAGATCAGCAAAACCAAGCACTGTGAGTTTAAGTAGACCTTTAACTAGTTGGTAACCATAGTTATCGGCAACCGTATTCACTGATAGCTCATCCAAAATAAAATCCGTCACAATATTATAGATTGCTGGCGATAGTGGTGCGCCCTGCATTACTCTCCTTATAAATTCAATTGGTGCGGTTCCCTGACCGTTACATTCTATGACAGTTGAGTTGTCCGTTTGTAGGAAAATTATTATATGTCTAAGCTCTTGTGGTATAGAAGCATGTTGTCGTCTGAATATGCAGATGACCAACGTTGTCAAATGCCTTGTTGATATGAAGAAATACAGCAGGTAAACTATTCTGATGTGCATTAACCCTCTTAGGTGCGGAATCTAAAAGTGTTACATTGGTGAAAGTTACAGGACAAGATGTATAACCTCTCTGTTAGGGTTAAAAGATATGTAGTGTCGCTATCTGTAATTTAACATGCGTTCTAGAACTCTCCTCAAGACAGATCAAATTGCAATTCGTCTGAAATTTAAAGTATAAATTTTATCTCCATTTTTACAGATAAAGATTGTTCTTATCCACCGCTGTGGTTTCTGGGTAGCGTCTTCGCCCCCGAACCCAGCGGGTCGAGGTTCGTTTCCCCACTTGGGACGAGTTGCCTGGATGAGGGTTTTTCCCCCTCACTCTTATGGATGAATATCGGGTAACTTTATCAGGCGTATGGAACCCCATTCATTCTCGCCACTTCCTTTCTTCCCTTACCATCCTTTCCTCTTCATTTCTGGTTGTCTTACTTGGTTTTCAGATCGCGCCTGCGTCGGCCCTCCGAAGCTACTGACTCTCACGGCCGGCCTTCGTGGATATGACAAACATGATAGTTGGTGGCCAGCAGCGGAATCCACTCCCCTCCCGACGGGAGAGGGGGCTTACACTTCAGACCGTTGAGGAGACGGGAGAGGGAGCTTACCATTCAGACCGTTTGAGAGGGGAAATGTAGAGAAGGGACTGTTGGCGTAGATTGGTACATGAGTTTGGAAGGTTGGCGGAACTGGTCGTCAGGATGTTAGCGGTTATGTTGGATGAATGAGGATGAGGGTGTACCAGCCCGCTCAACGATTGGGGGCCTCCTACCCTCCCCCTCTCAAAGTTCATATCGCCAAGGTGACCAAGCAGCACAGGATCTATTCCAACGGCTCTTCCAAAGTGTTGAAGCGGCCTTGGAATTGCTCTTAAGGAATAAATCCTGGCAGAGATATTGCGGTAGGCTGGGAACCCAGGAACGGATGCGGAGAGGATGCCCTGTCCCATAATCGGATGAAGACACGCGTCTTGACCTGAATATGTGTATTGAATGAGATGAGGAAAATGCATGATATGATATGAAATCTAAATTCTTTTTCTACGTGGGAGGGCAAGGGAAAACGGACCGTGTCAATGAAAATTCCAACCCGCCATTTGCCTAACTAAATGTGGAAAGTCACGGAAAAACCACAGTCAGGTTGGCCGGTCCGGGAATCGAACCACGGACCTCCCAAATGCGAGTCTCGTGCGATACGCATGAACGAACTCGATCAGAAAGTTGGTGAATATATTATGTTTCCCACATTAAGGCGGACCTGCCACTTCCTCTCTTTCCAACGGGAGACCAATCCAGTATTCTCTTTGGCCATCTATACTGTGGCATTCTTTGGACGTGTCCATACCATTGTAGTGCTTTATTGTCTAAAGTTTTGATAACGCCAATTCTGTCCCAGATTATTTCGTTTCTTACTTTGCCTTCTATTGTAAATTGTAGGCATTGTCATTTAGTCCACTTCTACTGTTCGAATTTTATTTGTTATTTTAGTTATAATTTGCCACATTTCTCTTCAGTATAAAATAATATTTTACTGACATTTCCGGCTGCAAATTAATTTCTTTTCTTTATTTATACTTTTTCATTTCACTCACATAGGAATAATTGTTTCATTTCCAAGCATTCACTTAATATGGGACATTGATGCTGTAATGAAGGAAGCATGTTTCCTACTTCAAACTTAGGCTAATAACTGTAACTTGTTCCTGTTCATGATCTGTAACAAACGGCTCTACATTTGCAACACACTTTTATACTCCAACCATATTTGTACTTTGTGTACACTTCCATTAGATGTATGTAACATCATTATTTTGTGTTTTTAAATTAAGTATTTGTTTTACGCTGCACAATTATCCCTTCTTTATTCTTAACAAGGAGCATTAAAAGGCATGAATGCAGTCATAGGATCATGAACGAGTTGCTAGCGACAGCAACTGTGATATCACTAATCCTGGGAAATCATTAAGCTATATGTAGATTAAATTTTTAGTCGCCATTGTTGGCTCAATTAAATGCATCCAGTGGCCGTATTGTTCATGATTACAATTCTGAATCAATTTTAATGAATAGAAGCTCTTGAATTTGCGTTTTATGGTTGAAGTGTACTCATACATATGTACTACAATCCGTTTTTTTAATAGGAAATCCTCTCACTGTTGAGTGCTTATTAGTTATGAAGGTCTTTGTGATTGAATAAAAAACGGTTTAATTTATCCCACATTTTATTTATTTCTAAGTTATATTGAATCCTTCGTAACTTTTTCGTTGTTATGTGTTCCCCGAATTACATTTAGTTGCGTTTAACTTTGTGAAACACGTACACAATGCCGACATTAATGAAATGTCAATGCCTAGTTCCGAGAGCAATTCATACCAAACCGTATCACACCATAGTCTGACAGAACAGAGTTCTGTTTTCAGGTAGTCATCTGTAAAGCATAATTCACTATTTTAGAAGTACAAAGGTAGGAAATGAGGACCATGAAGTTCTTTTTCTTGTGTGTAACGTTTTAGGTACACCAGAAGACGGATAGCCGACAGGGCCATCTCCAAATTGAAGTGGTAACTGTTTAGAATTTTACTTCAATATTAATCAGTCGAATGTCGCAATGCTAGGAACGTAGTGTGACATAGGACACTGACTATAATCACTTCTAGAGACAATGATAATGACAGTGAAAGAAGAGGGAAATGGGAAAATATTTAAAAGTTAGGCGATCGCAAGGGACGTTACGGCCAGAGGACGTGTCTGTCGGTTCAAGGTATATGTACACTCACAAAACGCAAAAAATGATGAAAAATTAGAATTTTCAAAATATAACTATTTTAATAGAAAATTTTCTCCTCTTTAATTCGATATAAAAATTTTCGATTTATGCCTTATGGATTTTCAGATAAGTCCCATTTTCCAAAATGCTGCGTCATCAGCCACAGTCACTTACTTTTGGAGTGATCTTCGTAGCAGTCAATCCCCTCGTCCAGCATTGCTTGTAAAATAAACTTCTTTCTAGTCCCGAAATAGAAGCATAGATGTCTGGGCATGATCATTAGATTGAAACAACTTTTTTACATAATAAAGGAATTTATAATCTTTTACTCTTAGTAATAAAACTGTGAATTTGTGTGTCAATGATGTTGTACGCCATTTTAGTAAGAGTCCAAAAGTAGAAATTACAATTCTGAGGAGGATGGGCATAGACCCTGGGACAAACACCATCGCAGGATTTGTTGCATCAATGGAAATAGGGACAAAAATCCCAAAAAAAAAAACATTCAACACCTGAAGTTAAAACAAGGCGGAGGTATTTGAGAGGCAGAAAGAAGCTGAAACTGGACCGACATGAAGCTGCTTAAGGGGTGACATGATGATGGAGTCTTCTAGGCTCTGAAAGTTTGTGGCTCATTTCCTGTAAATAGTAATGTTAGAATATTTAATTCTTTCAAACACGATATCTCAGTCAAATATGGTGATACCAGGAAGATATTGGTGTCATTTTGAAGCTTGAAATGTCCCCTAGTGCCTGACAATGAGTAAAATAACATTAATGTAATTAATAATTATCTATGGATTTTTTACATGATTTATGCAAAATAACATATTATTGTAAGTTACATATATGGTAATATTTAATTAATGTAAATAAAAAAATAGCTCTATATCAGGCAGTAAATAATAGTTTTAGCTATAAAACAGTGAAAAAAATATGGCTGTATGTTAAAAATTTCATGAGCTATAATGTTTCAAGTTGCGTGTCAAAATTATAAACAAAATAATTTTTAAAAACAATTTAGACATAATTTTAAGGATCTGTTCACTTCATTCTCTTTCTGGTACCATTCTAAATTGTATACAAATTTTACAGAGAAAAATTGTACAAAACAAAATTTTTTGTATGTAAAGGTGTACATATACCTTAAGCCGCTAATTTGTTGGCGACTAATTTCATTCCAACTTTTGTCGTTCCCTTTGAAGGAACATAAGAGAAAAGCGCCGAAGATGATATAAGAGCGAGTGATTAGAAGGGACAGTCCGCTACCCTCGAATTCGAATCTTTGTAGTGGGCGAATGATGCTTGAGTAAGCTCGCTTTAAAGCACCCAAGGCGACACGCGAAAATAAAGGCTCCGATTTTCAACGCCTTAATTTGGGAGAGTGTGTAGTTCTGTGGTGCATTGCTTTCAGGTATTTGTCTTAGCAAACTACGGAAAGTAACAGGAAGTTATGCTTATATTATTTTCCAAAAGTAAAATGATCTGCACCAGGTTCCTACTATCGTTACTTAGCTTTAAAACATATAATAATCCACACTTCTGGGATTCCAAATGTTTCGAACGTTTGAGCACAATGTACATTCTTCTAGCAGGGTTTCATACTAATTCACGCTTTAATGCACGTAAGGTATGTAATCGATTAAAGAACTTAATGCATTTTTAAAATAATTGTACATTGCATGCAATCACTCCGTATTACACTTTTTCATATAGAGCTTTTGCTATTCGAGACCACTAAGGTAGGTGAGCCTGTACATTATTTTTACACTGAAAAGCAGTAGGAATATTGAAAATTATGTTTGGACATGAAAAATTTAACAGTCTCTTCCAGAGCATCTCTGATGACTGCCAAAATTTACGCTCTGGATGTAAAATTAAATGCCTGAATACATTTTTATAAAACATATTGGTTGTGTTTTACGGAGTTTAATAGAATAAGGAATATACCGTTAGTGAGATTAGAGCCATATTTTGAATTCGACTTCATTATTATTATTATTATTATTATTATTATTATTATTATTATTATTATTATTATTATTATTATTAAAATGCAACACTGCACACTAAGCTCCACAATTCTGCTAGGCGTGCAATAGAAATAGCGAAGGAGAGAATTTAAATTATCAAAACACAATTACTATAAGCATGACACCAAGAAAACCCTGTTTCCTTCACTAACAATTTTTTGCACGCTTCGCAAACCCACACCACCTGCTTCTGTAGTTGGCGCGTTGGCAACGTTGCAGCCAGCATTCTGCTCGTCCAGGTTTTAAAATAATTATACATCTTAAACACTATTTCCCGCGCCCGCCTGCGCAGTACTTATTGGTATTTTACGACGTTTTTCAACTGTTGTGGTTATATAGCGTCTGAATTAGGTGAAGGTGATAATGCCAGGTAACTTGTCCCAACCAGGATTTGAACTGGGGCCCCCTTTTTTATGGCCAGGCGTGCTAACCACAGCGGTGGACTCGCAGTACTTACACACACACTCACACACAGACACACACACTCACACACACACACATAAACACACACAGACACACACACAGTCTATATGATAGTTTTACTTATCACATGTATTGAACACTCACACGTGAACAAAGAAACTCGTTGAACGCTTGTTGCTGACTGATTCCGATTGGTTCCACAGTACAAGCTTGTGACGTCACATTGCATATATTCTACGGCTCATATAGTAGGCTCTCGTCTTCCCACCTGACGTCGATTTCAATAGGTATGTATAGGATGATTCAGGAGGAATAGTAAATATTTTAGAGGTGGTACTATGGACTACTCTGAGTAAATATTCATAATATAAACAAGTATCTAATTTCGCTGCTCAACAAAATGAAACTTTTTTTCCTTTCACAAGAACTAAATTCTGAATCTATGTGTTTTTATCATGCAGAGTTCAAATATGCTTTCAGGGTTTTTTTTCCATAAGGCAGGGTTTTTTCTTTTTGTGACAGAGCACAGTGTTTCCTAGAGGCATAAAAGCTGGCCAAACATACTAAAAGCCACTTTAACACTTTTTTTTTACCAATTTTTGGTACCAACTGAAAGATAATATAATATTAACAATATATCAGGTCTACTTGCTTATCTTAGGACAGTGTTTCTCAACTGATGGCTCGCGTTCCGCTGGGTATATTTGAACAGTGAAGTGATAGACCCAGTTTTTTTCGTCCATAATAAAGGCGCTTAATTTAACACTTTATATATATTATTAGTATTCATTGAATTAATTTGTGCATTAAGTATTACAAACATTTTACGATTATGTTCATGACCGTTTAATAGTAACTTTTTAATGGTTGTTACACGTTAAAGTAACTACACTGTTTATTATATTTATTACGGCGGCACTTAATAAATAATAAATTCTAATTGAGCACATACACAATACAGATTCAGAAACACTTTTAGCACTTTAGTAGGGTAAAGAATGTTCATTGATCACTGTTACTAGTATTGGTACTGTCCTCCCCTCCGGAAGTTGTGACTGCGCTTGCAGTAGGCCTGAGCCGTCCCTTGTTTGTTTCAGAACTCGATAGGTTTATGACTTCCACATGTAGTATCCTTTTCTTGTATTTTGTTCGGTTCTCTTGGCGGAAGGATTTTATAAAAGGATTAAGGTGGCAAGGAGTCGATTGAATATATCCCGATTAGTGGCCTCACTTGAAATCTTTCTGGCATACTGTTCACGAAATTGCTTAAGGTGTTTATACCTTGCTTCTTGTGCTTCTTCCGACATTTGTCCAATTGAATGGTAAATTTTCAAAACGACTTAAGTCCACATTTTGGGGATTTTGAGTTGAGAGCATGATTATGTTACTATGTGCCAGGGTCATCGTTTAATAACAGAATGGCATTAATCCACGACTTTTGTATAGTTTTCCTCAGCAGCAGAATGTTTTGTTAAGGAGTAAAACGAATTTAGTCCTGGACTTAAGTTGTTTTGCCTGTCAAGTACTGAAGAAACTTACATAATATGTAATTTTAATTATACAATCAGCTGACAAAATGTTTTTTGTCTGTTGTCATTGGTAATTCTTCAGTTGAGAAAATTTATTACGTTTTAAAAACAGCATGAAAATGAAAGCAATATATTCAGTAATCGTGCTAAACTTGTAGCTGAAGTAAAAAGTATTGCAAAATGGAGCCAAGTTAAGTACCTAGAGAGAGAGGATTTTCTTGCTGTCACATTTGACTACATGAAAAATGTATGTAGCGCGGGGTAGCGAAATGTCTATGAATAGCACCCTAATACTTTAATTCTCCTAGAAACTCTCGTTTAATCGCAAACAGGGATTGTCAATTATTATTCTAATCGGTTTAGTTAACGTAAAATATATTAAGGGAGCTCCAGAATGAAACAAAAGAAACGTGGACTATCAATGGGATAAAGTTTACTGTCCAACATAATTTATTCAGATTCTTCACCGGACAGGATTGCGAGTATTGTGTTAAAGGGTGTCAGTATTTGAACTGCCTCTTCTAAAACGCGCCACTCCTGCTCTGTAATAAAAATATAAGTGGGTATCAACTTAAGGATAATTGTAACTATAGGCTATTATTACCAGATGTTTCTTTAGTTTCATTCAGAAATATTTTAATCCAAACAGTAAAATATAACTCAAGTTGTCTAAATAGTAAAATATAACTCAAGTCGTCTTGTAAATATTTCATTTGTTTTTTATTGCCTCGAAAGTTACGTTTTAGAGAAATTTCAAGACTTTTTCATAGACTGTGAGCCTTTGGGAACAATAGCACTAAAACAATTTAAAAAGAAATCGTATCAAATGTTTTGCGTAATTGATTTCATGAAGTTCGCGATTGTGCGATCGCTTCAAATGGTCTAACAAATTCGAAATTCCACCACCCTTAGAGTAAATTCGCCCACAAAGTTTACAGTGTGCGACTTTATTATTACCTTCAACTAAATTAAAGAATTTCCATGCGACGGATATCCGAGTTGGTGCCATTTTATTCCACTCACAACTACCGTCAGTCCGTACGCGCCGGTCGTCCTTGAGCTAACTGTCGCTTCTCTCCGAACCCCCGCATCCCTCCGTATGTCCCCTGTTCCACCTACGGGACTGTAGTACGGTAGTAACGGAGATCACCGGTGGAGAGCTTTATTCGTAATCTCCGATTCCTCCGCGGTTGTAGTCACTCCGATGAGCAGCACTGGCCTCTACACTCCTACCTACCATATGTAACTAAAATAGTCCATTCACGTGATATTTAATTAATCATTTTTCAAAGTAATTTCTTGAAAATTGGGATTTATATCTGTGCATGCTATTTTCAGTTGCGCAAGGAGATGAGCATCGCTTAAGCGGGAACTGTAGCTGGAATTTATAAATTTCATTTTATAAAACAGCTGTTCGCACTGGTAGGTTGATGAATACATACCGTCATTTCCCATAACTATGGTCCTGGAACACAACTTTGGTCCACGATACAACCATTCAAAGATCACTGTAGAAGTAACATAGACCGTTCGTAGATAGCTGCAGTGACTTGAAGTCAAACTACAGTATAGCAAAAATATAGATAAAGGAGGTACTACGTTATGGAGTACAAAATTTGAATAGTTGTATCGTGGACAATAGTTATGTTCCAGGACCATAGTTATGGGAAATGCGGTACTCATTATTTTTTAAGCAAACTGTCTGAGCAGTGGATATTGTAGTACTGGATATCTTTTAAAAAATGTTAGCCCCCAGCAGACCTTCACATTCTGCTTTCAAGAAGCCATCATTCTGCAAATCCAGTATTTCTAACTGCAACTCTGGGATAAGATTTTCAATTTAAATATGAAAAGGAGTGGCAGAAATATTGAAATCTTTCTCCATCCTTTGAAAATCACTGAATTTATGTTCTTTGAACTCGTATAACAGGTGATCTATTTTAAGAATGCACATATTTAAGTTCGCGTCCTGAATATTTGTAACTGATCCTAAACGTGAGAAATGAAAGAACCGCCTTTCTTGTAAGTTTAGTATGATATCCTCTCGATTCATATGATTCTGCGAAAGACATTATATCACTAATGAAGCTCCGAAGTATAGCAATCCAGTATAATCCACCACGTACACGCGCAGTTTTTTCATGGAGTGGGGGAACGGGAAGGTTGGAGATAAGTTTGATGCTTCGCTGAGGTCTGACGTCACTGCGGCAATGCCGCAGAAATGTCCACCATTGTCTTACAGCGAATTTCAAGGATTTCCAGCTACAATCGAATGCAGAGGAAAAAGCCTGCCTCTCCAAGCAAATGAACACAACCTCCTGTTAAAAGCAGAGGGATTTGGAAATAATTTAATGTGATTTATTGGTATAAAGGGCAAAAAATCAGTTTCAGAAGATGACATGGCAGATATCTCAGTTGGCAAATTTCTTAAACGTTTACGTCAGGGCCGGGCACATTACGTGATTCTGAGAAATGAGCGCTGTGTGCTTTAAAGAGCGTGTCTCGCGAGCGGTGTGACGTATGCATACTGTACGTCATTCAGTATCGGTGCAGTGGTGACTCTGCAATATGAAGGCGAACTTTGAAGACTGAGCTTCCGCTCATAGACTAACGCGGACCGCTACTCCCAATGCTTTTAATGTATCATGGGAGGAGTAGTTATTTTTCGTAGAGAGCAGTGGATTAGCAAAGTGTTTAATTTGTCATAAAACACTCCAACTGATTAAGCTGTTCAATATCCAACGACATTATTCTTTACAACATGCTATTGAATATGACAAATATATTGATAATGAACGCCATAAATTAATACATCTTAAAGAAAATGTTTCCCAGGTACATTATATTAGAGTATCTTTTTGATATTTGCATTGCATTATAAGTTATTATACACTTAGTAATATATAATTTTAAATTATATAAGTATTATTATATATAAAATATAATAGTATATATCATGTAATATACTATACTATGATATATCATAATATTTGTATAATTTAAAATGATATATTACTAAATGTACTATAATAACTTATAATGCAATATAAATATCGAATAGATACTCTAATATAATGTACATGAGAAACATTTTCTTTAAGTTGTATTAATTTATGGTCACATCATATCATATATCATATCATATCATATATCACATCATATCATATATCACATCATATCATATATCACATCATATCATATATCACATCATATCATATCATATATCATATCATATCATATCATATCATATCATATCATATCATATCATATCATATATCATATCATATCATATCATATCATATATTAACAGGATGACAATAATGCACTTAGTGAATCGGCCATGAGAATTAGCTACAAAATTTGCCACGAAATTGCAAAGGAATTGAAAACATTCAACGAAGGTGAATTCATCAAGCGATGTTTAATTATACTGGCAGATGAACTCTGTCCACAGCAAGTGGGGGAAGTGGAAGCCATATGCCTGTCTCGTAGAACCGTGGTGAGGAGGTTGCAGTATGTGCGTATGGGTTATGTAAATAAGCCTAATGATTTGTGTGTGTGCATAGAGTGAAGTTTATTTCATTACATTAATAAGAGTGTTATAAATTCTGTACTGTACAATGGATTGATTTGATATCCTTATAAACTATTATGTACTGACAGACTGAATGACTAGAACAACCGTGGCTCTTGTTACATTAATGCAGGGAAAGTAGCTATAATGCGAGTTCGCCACTGCGTGAGCGTTCTGCTCTGGCTTGGAATTGAAGTGCCTTTCGGAGCGAGAGCAGCTCTGGCCGACTAGACTGAGCCGCTCTCATGCCCGGCCCTGATTTACGTATTCTTTTAAAATTGTTTAGGTACAGTTACCCTTAAAAGGAATGAGACGACTCTTGATCGTCGGAAGTTAAAGTTCTACAGCTCGGGTCACTCGATACCGACGCGAAGTAACGATACGTAACATGTCAAATACAGCAAGAATTGTTACGAGGACCACAACAGGGACAAGGACCAAAATAAGAATCACGATGAAGACAGCCATTTAAGGTCACGATTTCACAACATATCTCGGGTCACAAACTATCATTGCTTCTCTGTACCGAATGGCAAATGCCTGCTATGGGATCTACATTCTAGACTGCTGTCACTGTCTTGTCTCCGTAGCTCATATAGTAGCGTGTCGGTTCCACTGCTTAACCGAAACGTCTCGTGTTCGATCCCAGGTAAAACATTTTTCATTGAGGTGTAATTAATTTCTTCAGAGTTCCTAGACTGTCTAATTTGTCGAAAAATATGGAATAATTTATGCCCAATTTCTGGGTCTTACAAGTGTGCTGAACCTCGTCAAAAAAATAAATCTTACTTGGAAGTTAAGAGTATTCTTCCTGAAACAAAAATCATAAGAAACAAAAAGAGATCTGCCAAATTAAAATCTTGTCCACATGCCATCAACTTCTATTACAGCTCTAAGTCAATCCGGCATGGATGTCACGAGATTGTGGAATAAGTTCTGATCCCCGGCGAGATCTTCCCAGGTGTCAACAACTTGATCCCACAATTCGTCTCGATTTCGAGGGCGTCGGTGGGCATAGGTGGCTATCCTTCTTTTTCAATTCGGCCCATAAATTTTCGATGACATTCAAATCAGGTGACTTCGGAGGCCAATTAATGATTTCGATCTCGGGTCTCCTTTGAAACCATCTTTGAATGCTTCCGGCATAGTGCACGGGATGGTTATCCTGTTGGAACAGCAATATTCCTTTGGGAAAACGTTCTAGGAGCGGAAGGAAGGAATATATTTTCCAGAATGTGCTCGTAAGTTCCCGCATTAAACCGGCCATCGATACGTTCTATAACGCCAGGTCCATCGTAAGACATCCACCCCCAACACGATATCACAGTCTACTATATACAGTCACGAAGCTTGAGTTTTGAGGGTGCTAGAAACAATAGACTGTGACGGTACTATTTTGCATTGCCTGTAATAAGGCGATATTAGCGATCCTAATGGTGAGCAACTATCTAATGTTTGCATATTTACTACGTATTGAGCTTCGCGAGTGTATATACTATACTGTGATGATATGCTAAAGCGCCCCCATCTTTCACGTCGGTGCACATAGCGCTGATCATGTCGGAGACCATCCTCACGATACACACGGACAGGACTTTCGTAATCACTCGAGATGGTTGTTTCGTCGGAGAAAATTACATTTCTCCAATCGAAATCCACTCGATTGGTAGCGAAGGCAAGACGGTTGTGCTTCCCCCAATATTTCCATTTGCGCAGCCCTCCGGCTCCTAATACCGCGGTTCCTCAACCTGCTGATCACAGTCTGTGAAGAGCCGGGAAAGTCAAATGCTGCATTTCGTTAGCAGTCCGAAAGGGGTCCTGTCGAACTGCCTCGAATAAGAGAGCATCCTCTTCCAATTAAGAAATCCGGGGACGCCCAGGAATAGGGCGATTTTCGACCTCCCCTGAATTTTGGCAACGATGAACCCATCTCTCGGCTGTACTTCCAGGAACACCGACCAAACGGCCAGCGGATCTAGCCCCATATCCAGCCTCAACTAGAGCTATAACTCGCTGTCTCATGTCACGTCGGTTCACTATTAAGATGAGAAATGAGGGATGATGATAATACTTTAGTGTAGACAATGACTATTTAACGTGATAAAGAATTATTGAAATAAGGGCCATCTTGCACAATAAGAGTTAATAAATCAACTCTAACTTAAATATTTAAATAACAGGATATAACAGGAAGTCCAATTGTTGCGAAGCTAATCAAATTAAATCTAATTACATTAAGTAAACAAACCCAAAGTTATGACACCACATTGCTACAGCTATATTGTAGGTTATTAACATAAGCATTGAATAGGTCCATGCTTATGCGTTCGACGACAAAACCATCATCGAAAGTTCGAATCTTGCCGAGGAATGTAACTTCTTGCTTTTTATAATGTAAATCAGACTTCTAACTACAATCATTCATATTTCTTAATATTTATTAATATCTATAGCCAACATTGAATTTGTAAGAAAAGACTTCAGAAATCTCATATGGAATTTGTGATCTGTAGTGACATAAACATAGATTATCTCTCGGAACTTTTCCGTAAAAGTAAATTAAATTCACTCCTTGAAACTGGAAACCTTAGTCGTAGACTCATTTTCCCACCAGCATACAAGCTGAAGTAGCACAGCCATTGAGAAAAGTTTTGTACACTGAATTAGACTGAATTCCTATTCGACAGAACTTATAATCAATGGCTTGTATGAACATGATAAACAAATCCTAAGTGTTTCCAATGTCACTGAACAATTTCAAAATATTAATTTAAAAACTAAAAAAGGGTCGTAAATGCTGTATCTAGTGATTATTTACATTTATGTCTACAAAATGAATCTTGGAAAAACGTATATGTTACTGGTACTGCTGATATTAAGAGTAAATGTTTTGTATTTTTCACTTAATTTCAGAATCACTTCAGTGGATGTTCTCCACTCAATGTTGTGAAAAAATTAAAAAATAAAAACATGTAGATAATACAGGGACTTAAAAATCTCATGTATTAAAAAGAAGAATCTATATGAAATGAGCTGCAATGTAATGATCCTTATGTTCTTAAATACTACAAGAAGTACAGTTAAATTTACCAAAAATTATGAAAGAGGGAAATAGAATACATTTGAATATAAAAGTACAAAATTCAGATAATGCAATTAAAGCTATTCGGAATATTATTAAAGTTACACTTGTAGATATTCTAAGAAAGAAAATATTTTTTCATTAAAACAAGTGATTATAAAGTAGAGGATCCCAAATCTATTGCAAATTCTTTTAACGTCTTATAGTATATGGTACAGAAATATTGACAACTTAAAAATTAAAGTTTTTGCAAAAGGTACTGCAATTGGTTACTTAACACATGCATTTAATAGTTAGTATTAATATATGCAATTAATCAATAACTGCAACAGTGCTTATTCATTCAATCATAACATGAATGGAATTGAATGCACATTAAATTAAACACTATTGAAAACACGTAGATAAAATAGTTAAAATCAACTGAAGGGGTGAGAATGAAATAATCCAAAGCCACACTTTTAACAAAAATTGTTTTGTGCGAGTGCATTTATTACAAATCTGAAGGGTACACGGGAAAAACGATCAAGGTCCATCAAAAATCGAAATTGAGTTAATAATGCTATCTTATACTGGAAAGGAAGTAGGCCCTACTATCATATGGTCTAGCTAGTAATAAGAAATCATCGTTCTTAACATTCCACTACGTCAATTTCTATTAAATACACACATCACAAAGTATTAAGTGCTTAAACTTTAAAATTCATTTTTCTCGCAACTTTCTAAAATGGACCTTGATGGTTATTCCCGTGTACCCTTCATATGGGAAAGCTACTAATAAAATATTGTAATAATTACTCAACAAATGACATAGCCTAAGGACTCTAAACCTTTGTAAACGTTTGTCTGTGTGGCTTAGGAATATTTTTTTTAATTTCATTTTAATTGTTAGTTTTTAATATATTTAATATATGCATTTACATTGCAGGTATGTGTGTGTGTGTGTGTGTGTGTATAAATGCATTCATTAGATTTAGCATGAGGTGTCGTGGTGAAGACAAACCAATTGGTTTCAGTGGGGTCTGTGTATAATGAGGAGGAAAAATGTCTTTTAATCATAACTTTAAATACAAATACATTAAAAATTCATAAAAATTATGTGCAATAAAGCATGTTCAACACATCTATGCAGCCAATAACATGATGACCCTGAAACAGAGAAATAACATTATTAGTGCATTAATAGACATATGTATCTTTGTCGAGTCCTGTTGCTGTTTAGTTTTCAATTTGATTTGCGTCTTGTACGTTGTCGTTCCAAGCTAAGAGGGTGGAGTACGCCCTTAGGTCTTTTGTGTTTATCTAAAGCAGGGTTGTAGTTACCCAGGGAAGAAATTAATGGGTTATTGCTGCTGTACGACTTAGTGTACGTGCAGAAGGCTTGATTTGAAATATATTTTTGAATTGTCAAAATTTCGAATTCTTTATGAATCAATCTAACAGGTGTTACTCTAGGAAGTCCTGTAATGAATCTTAAAATTTTGTTTTGGAAAGCCTGTAATTTTTTAAGAACTGTAATAGGTGCATGTCCCTAAGCAGGACAAGCATATAATATTACTTACCTAATTAATGTTGTATACACGTCAAGTCTGTATGTATGTTTAAATGTCTGCTTTTATTCAGAATTGGGTACAGATCCACCATTCTAGAATTGGCAAATCTGAGTTTCTGTAGTACGTGTTCGGAAAAAGTGAGTCTTCTGTTTAGTGTTACTTCGAGATACTTAATTGAAGTTTTCCACTTGATTTGTGATTTATTGCCGGTCTATTGAATTTATTCTTCTGCTAAATAAAATGGCTTGTGTTTTTTATATATTTAATTTAATTCTCCATCTAAGCAGCCATGGTTAAATGTTACGTAGGCGAACTTGAAGTCTGTTAATGGCAGCAGTTGGCGTCCATGATGACGTGAGAAATGCCGAATCGTCAGCGCATAGCGATAAAGTATTATTATTGAAATTTCGATTAAAGGGTAGGTAATTAATATAGATTGGAAACAGTATCGGTCCCAGAATGCTGCCCTGAGGCACTCCAGCGTTGATACCTCGCGACGTGGAGTGCACGTCGTTCAGTTTAACCTGGAACGTTCTGCCCCGAATGTAATTATCCAACATTTTTTTTCTGGGCGGTCATTTACATTATTGTTAATTAATTTATATATGAAGCCCGCATGCCAAACTCTGTCAAAGGCTTGTGTGTAATCTAGGAATATAGCCGCTACTGTTCGGTTTATATTAAAGACAGTAGTAATGAATTCTGTCGTGCGGAGCAGTTGCTGTGTGCACGAATGACCTGTGCGGAATTCAAACTCTTCCTTTCGGATGAGATCATTTTTTCCGAGTTTGGATTTCAATATTTTTTGTATGATCTTTTCCGCAACTTTACCTCAAACGTTTAGTAGACTAATGGAGCGATAATTGTGTGGATACGATTTATTCCTTACTGGCTTAGGAATTTGAATAATGTGCGAGTGTTTCCAGATGTTAGGAAAATAGCCTCTCCGAAAGATAGCATTTATGATATTTGTAAGCAATTTCAACACTTTCGGTGATAGGTGTTTCAGTACTTCAGCTTGTCTGTCATTCAGCCCAGGAGCTTTTTTGTTTGGCAGGTGTATAACTTGCTATTTTACCTCGAGAACACTAGCAGTGTACCGTCGCCGGGTCTGGTTGGTTTTCTTTGTTAATGAAATAAAAGATAAATATCTTAATAATACCAAATAACCCTGCCATGAAACGTTATGATCAGGATGGTAATCTACGTGTCGAGGTAGTTAAGTAACACACACTCCCTGTGTTAAACACAACCATTTATTTAGAATAAGCAACAAAATAAATTCGTAGCACAGAAAATATCTTCTTCACAGACTAATGTTAGTCAAATCCAGCTAATTACCTTACATAGGTAGGTACTCCCCCTCGCTGGCATCCATCTTGTCATACAACCTTGACATAACCAACACTCAGCACACACATAGCCGTTACACTCAAATTGGCCACCCCTCAAACGTCACACAACAATGGGTGCCTTCATTGTGAATTTTACACTCGTCAAATTCGTTCTGCTGCAAATAAGTATGTCGTGTCAGTGAACTGTGCTGTGTAAGTGAAACGTGTTCCTGTCAGTGAAGCTTTATAGTTTATAGTGGCAGTGCATAGTATTTGAACAGTGAAATGCTTTTGAAGTGTTAGTGAAATCAGGATAGAATCAGTGAAATGTGTCGTAGTTCCATTGCAGTGAGTGAGTTGACAGCGAAATGAGTGTATTTGAAAGGTACTTGTGCAGATATGAACATATCATACATGTGGGTTTTAGTTCGATCTTAGTTTTAAGATACAAATTAGATTTATTTCAAATGTTATTTTAAGTGATCGTTTCATTTAATTTAGTATATTCCCTGTTTTTATTATTATTAGTGGTGGTGGTGGTAGTTAATAAGTTTATTATTGTCATTATTGAGTGTAATTAGTTACCACTGCCACCGGGTATATATCCACTGCAGTGTGAATAAATAAATACATACATACATAATATTCTTACATTTGCTTTATACCATAGAATAAAGAACATGTCCAATTCTTACGTTTAAAAATAAAATGCAATACATATAAAATGGAAATATGAAATATGTACAGAATTAATACGTTAATAACAATAATATTTTATACAATGTAATATGTTTACAATTTAATAGTATTATAATATTTACACAGTACTGTGAAATGTCAAGAATTCATCTACAGAATAGAAAGTGTGAGATATTAAGTAATTTTTTAGTTTTACCTTAAATAATGCAGGGTTTTGGATATGATTCTTAATGTCTTCAGGAAGAATATTGAACATTTTTATCGCCATTTAACGTACTCCCCTTTGAAAGCATGATAAATTTGATGATGGCGTATGAAAATCAATCCTTCTGCGGGTGTTTATACTATGTATGACTGAGTTAGTTGGAAAAATTTTTTTATTACATCAGAGGAAATTTATTGTAGAGTATATGTATTGATTTGTTAAGTTAGAATCTCTAATTTTTTTAACAATAACCTACATGATTCTCTAGCCTTTGCTCCAACTATTATTCTAATGGCTCTTTTTTGTAATAAGAATATATTTTTACTATCTGCAGAATTTCCCCAAAATATTATTCCGTAGGACATAATGAAATGAAAATAAGCAAAATATATTTTCTTTAAGATACTGCTGTTTAGAAATTGGACGCACAACGCCTCCAAACTCATGCTTGTCATCTTCTTCCTCACATTAAAATAGTTCCTTCTAAAATAATAAAATGTATAATATACATGGAATACGAGTGAATTAAACATGCTTATAAGAACACTTTCTTACGATTTAAACAAAATGTTTATATTAGTAGTTTCAGACATTGCATGTTAAATCATTATAACGTGTATTATGACAACGCGCATGCGTAATAGGCATTAAATCTCTCCCAAGGTGACCTGCAGCTTCACAGAGCACATCAGCACAGCTGGTATAACACAGTGCGAGATTCAGTGTTGCCAACCTCAAATAAATTTCTGTAGAATTAAAGAAATTCTCCACTCTTCAAAGAATAACGTTTAATCACGAATCTACAGAAAAAGAAAATCCACTATTCCCAGTAGAGAAATAATAAATATGAGCATTTTACGGGTTAGTTCAATGAATGTGTTGAAATGTCTGCAATATATCAGACGGTGGCTCACTCACTTACTGAAAATTATGCCTCCTGGTGGCTGCTTTGGTAGCTAGCTTGCGATTGCGGAGTAATACATTTCGGTTTTGTTTACGTCTACTTCAATCTTCAGTTGGAAATATTTTAATATTAATGGAGAATAACCCATTACGAGCTCCCGGCTCAGTTCGGCACACCTCGGAACGGCTCAGCACAGAAACGGAAAATGGAGAATGAGTTCCCGGGAATTAAAACCGGTCAGGCCGATCGTCTCGAACGGCCAGAGACACTGCGACCACGTGCTAGAGAAGTTGTTTGCTTGTTCCGTAGCGTTATTTTGTGGCAGGAAATGCATAGAGACGAGATTTTTATAGAAGCTGTGAGAGAATAGCCTTTTCTCTACGATGCATCTGATCCAGCTTACCACGACAACAGGAAGGACAATGCATGGAAACAAATTTCTGAACAATTTGAAGAATGGACAGGTAGTATACTGGATAGTTTATTGAAGTCAATGCAATGATACCGGATACATCAAAATATTACAATAGTCATACAACAACATTTTCATGAAATTTGCCAAAGTTAAGATACAATAACCATATCAACAGAATTAAACATTAGACAGAATTCATTTAACATTTGAGCTATAATTTAATTCATTTTACCGGCACAGTAGGCCTATTTAAGGGTACAGTGAAGTGAAATAATGACAGTTTTCACAAAATATTAATTTCGTCTTTTTACTCTTAAAAATATCACAGTGATTAGAAATTCTCCTCTAAAAATTTGAAGACTTCTACTTCTTAGAACAATTGTTTCGGCAACCATGTTTAAAGGAATGTGCGTTTTAAATCCCTGTACTCTCTGTTGTTTAACTACATTTGTCTCGGTTTTAAGTTTCTACTCATATTCAAAGCTACAAATTTTGACCTAGCTCCATGAAATTTGAAAAGTTGTCCACACCACCTTCAATCTATAATGTATAAAAGATCACATGAATAACTCAGTAGGCTTTCAAAATAATTAAAAAATAATAATTTGTACAGTCGTAATTTTTTTTCGCATTTGAGCTATGGTAATGTCATTATTATTTTTAGGCAAACGTATGTATGTATGTATGTATGTATGTATGTATGTATGTATGTATGTATGTATGTATGTATGTATGTATTCACACAGCAAATGGGTATATACCCGGTGGCAGTGGTAACTAATTACACTCAATAATGGCAATAATAAACACAATAATAAATTAATAATAATGATGATGATGATGATAATGATAATAATAACAGGGAGCGTCCTAAATTAAATGAAGCACGATCATTTAAAATAAGATTTAAAGTAAATCTAATTTGTATCTTAACCCTAAGTTCGAACTAAAACCTACGAGTATGATATGTTCAGATCTCCACAAGTACCATTCAGCACTACACTCATTTCGCTGAGAACTTTTAAGAAAAGAAAGGTTACTTCGGGACAAGCAACGAAACATACACGTCCCTGGAAGTATGAAACTGTGATGCCGTTCATAATCCCACACATAGGGGAAAGAAGACAGATTTCAAATCTTTCAATTGATTCAGAAGAGAGTAATTAATCAAGTCAGACGGATTTTATTCCGGAAAAAAAAATATTAATCGAACGAAGATGAACTACATGCTAGTGAGTGTGTGGCAGATGACTGTGAAGAGGCATGTGCGATAACAACAAAACCAAATAAGGTGTCAAGTCGCACTATTCCTTCTAATGAAACAGGAAGAGCTAGATGTCAACCTCCTGTAGCTGAAGTTCTACAGGAATTCCTGCAGCACAAGAAAAACAAGACCAGTGAAGTTGAAGACCACGCACTATTGTGACGGTTCTTCAGCTATACCAAAATTAAAAAATAAGGAACTTGAAAAAACGAGAATGAATTCCAAAAAGGAAAAAATTCCAAAATTAACAAACCTCCCTTTATTACCATTATCTCTTAGATAATAATTAACAGGAAAAACATTCAGTAACAAGAATACAATCTCTATCTCAAAGGGAAAAAACTTCCAACCATCAGTTACAACATCTCCCTACATGATAATGTCTCTCAATATACATTCACAACAAACCTTCAGGGAAAGAACAAAAAACCAAAACTATTTCATTGAACAGCAACCCCTTTTACATAACTTTAAGCAAACTCCTAAACCACTCCTGTCTCATATCTCACAGCCACAGCCTGTAGTTCCCGGTGTATACTTATCGGATAGGATTGTGAATTTAGGTTGCCTGATCCGTCCAGCAGAGCTAATTCTACCTTCTGCATCGTCCGTCTCGAGCCAGCCAAGCATTGCCTACACGTTCGAGTCACGATCACTCTCCTATCCCCCTCCCCTCGAACATTCAAATAGGAGGTGGAGGTGGATCGACGCATGCGCACGACATTAACTAAAGGTTTTGATACACCGGGAACGATGTTACAAAATATATACAGTGGCTCCCTTTAATATTCGGTTCGTGATTAATTTTACAGTATTTTGCTATTGATGTTTTGTTCTGCGTTGAAGTGAACCTGCATTTCGTTGCAGATAGAACATTTAAACACTTTGTACATAATGTTAAAAAAATTTACATCGAAAGTTTAATATTTACGATATAATAACAAATAATCGCTAAGTAACATCAAAGTTCACCCTCTTTATATTCGGTTTTGATTTATTTTCTTCCAATCTAAGGCACGTTTTATGCTGACAGTATTGTAGGGTTCAGTAGCGAACGTGCAATCATTGTCTACACGTTGTGCACAGCTCAGGCGAGGTGGAGTACAAGTCGTAAAATGGGTCGCAAAGGAAACAACGCAACTTTTGACCAGCGACAACTTGTGATCTATCATCACGAAAAAGGGCTAAAATACACAGAAATAGCCAAAATATTACGTGTGAGTAAGAGTACAGTTGGGGATATAGTAAGAAGATACAAAAACGAAGACAGAATCGAGTCCATACCACAAAAAGGGCAGCCAAAAAAATTAACTGAACGTGAAGAACGCTCCATCCTGAAGAAAATAAAAGAAAATCCTCGACTAAGTGCAACGAAACTTGCAGCATGTGTTCGTGAGGAGTTTGGCAAGCAGGTAGGTGCCGAAACAATTCGAAGAGTTTTGAGGAAAAAGGGGTTTAATGGGAGAGTATGTAGGAAAAAACCTTACATAAATGAAATAAATAAAAGGAGGCGGCTTCAGTTCGCAAGGGAACATGTCTATAAAGAGGAAAACTGGTGGGACGATGTGATATTTGCTGATGAAAGTAAATTTAACGTCTTTGGGTCGGATGGACAACAGTACGTGTGGCGTAAGAAAAATGAAGAACTCGAAAAAAAGAATCTGTTGCCATCAGTGAAACATGGTGGGGGAAACGTCATGGTATGGGGTTGTATGTCTGCAGGTGGGGTTGGTGAACTTGTTTTTATAGAAAAAAGGATGGATCAGCATGTGTATTTGGACATTATGAGAAACAATTTAAAACGAAGTGCAGAGAGTCTAGGGATTAAAGATAGTTTCAAGTACTATCAGGACAATGATCCTAAACACACAGCTGAAAAAGTGCGTTTATGGCTTCTATACAACTGTCCAAAGGTAATCCGAACCCCAGCACAATCACCGGATTTAAATCCGATTGAGAATTTATGGGAGGAACTTAATCGCAAGATCAGACAAACTCCTATCACTTCAAAGAAGAACTGAAACGGAGATTAACGGAAGAATGGAGGAAAATTAGTCCCCAATTTACTACGAAGTTATCCAGGAGCATGCCAAGGCGTTTGAAGGCTGTTTTGAGGCAAAAGGGGTATTCAACAAAATATTGAATTGAACAAACCGAATATTAATGAGGCACTATGTTCTATCAGAATAATGTAATAATGTTTATAATTTTTATTTATCTAACAGAGGAGATTTTTTTCATTTTGTTGTAAATCTATGTGATTTAACAGAGAGTATACTTTTGCTTTTATTATAGTGCACATTTTTATTTTCATTAAATTTTTTTGAAAATAATTAGTGTATTTATTTTAATCTTACATGCCAGTCAAACCGCATATTAATGGGAGCCACTGTATAGAGGAAACAATGACTAATTTTTTTCATTCTGTCGGATTACAATAAAAGACAAGCATACCGTAACATCTCCCCTCCCCGCAAACAAGACCGCGGGGGGGGGGGGAATGAAAAAAGAGAAAGAGAGAGAGAGAGAAGGAGTGAGAGAGAGAGAGAGAAAATTAAATAAAACAATAAAAAGGAAAAAATAGGAAGGAGTAAGGAAAATGTATATTTCAAAACAACATGGCCGGCTCAAACATAAAAAATGTATCGATGCAAATATAATGGATCAATCGTAACAAATCGAATATGTGTATAAATTCAAGTCCAATGACATTCAGAAGACGACAGGTGTCCATAATAGAGCACCAGCTTTCTTTTTTTTTTTTTTTTTCCGTTTCCAACTTTTAGAAACGATAGATATTCAATTACAACGTGCCAGGCATATGACAAATTGAGTACTACCAATAATAGGATCTGAAGGTAAGAGGATCACAGGTAATTAATGGGAGAAAAAAGAACTCAAAAGATAAGTGTAGGGAGAGATACAATGCAGATTCAATCCTCCGACAGAATGAATAATCCATTCCAATATAATATGTAACAGAAATGAATTAAATTTTAATACATTAAATCATATTTCATAAGATTTAACAATAAATTATATTAGACATAATCTGTATTATGATATTAATAACATATAACACAATTTGCTTAGTTATATAATATCTTATATGTATAACTATAAGCCATAAATTACGCTCAATGTAATATACTTTCAAAGTAATTAACTATAACAATGTCTAAAAAATATTAACAACTTAATTAAATGAGATTATAAAAGATCTTTTTAGGCGCCAGTACTGTAATCATCACAAGATGTTAGTAAAAGTAAGTAAACAGATACCTATACCATTTGAAACTATGTTAGTAACATAAAGTCCTAACTTAATAAATTACCACATCAAGAATTACTCTACTATATAACAAATAATAATTTAATAAAATATACACATCAATATAAGAGAATATATTAATAAAAATACTAAGCTGAAACAAAAGGTAAAATAAGGTAAATTAACAAGATTTTATTTGAGACACATGTGCTCGCACTTGGTTTCCCACATACAAGATCTTGAAGAACAACTGAAACAGGAGTTGTGAATCTTTGCACAACGTAAGGACCTTAGTAACGAGGTGCTAATTTACTTGTAAAATTCTTTATAGCGTTACTTTGTATATAATTTTTCATCATATTTTGTCTTCCAAACTGAAAAGGTGCAGAACGCCGTAGCGGATTATAATACTTACGCACTTTATTAGGAAACAATTGAAGATTTCGTTTAACTCGGGTCCAATTTTGTTTAACATTTTGTGGATCAGCATTATCAGGTAAAATATCTGTAATAGACCAGAGGTTCGATAGAGGATTGTTAGGCTGAAATTAAAAAAAAAACAATGAATATGGAGTACTATTAGTAGATTCATGCTTTGCTGTATTCAACGCAAATTGTATCCAGTGAAGATTAGAATCCCAACGAGAATGGTCATCAGCATGATAAGCTATTAAGGCATTCTTAAGATTTCTATTATAACGCTCACAAATATTTGGTGCGGGGTAATGAGGTGTTAGTCTCGCATACTTAATTCCTAAAGAAAAAATAAATCGTTTGAATTCCTGTGAGATGAAATAAGAAGCACTGTCTGAGACCAATACTCGAGGAACACCTGTAACAGCAAAGAGATTTTTGAGACAATTAATTGTTATTGTGAACGTTGCATTACGAACAGGAAATAACCAAGAAAATTTTGTAAATGCATCCACAATTACAAAAATATATGTATTTCCACTAGATGTACGTGGAAGTTTACCAACATAATCAATATAAATTTTTTCCATTGGTGTTGATGCAACTTCACTAGATAACAACCCATAATGTTGAAATTGTGCTGGTTTGGACATTTTACAAATGACACAGTTCGCTACACGTACTGCTATATCCTTACCTAATCCAGGCCTTGTAAAGGTTTGTGAAATCTTGTGATATGTTTTAAAACGTCCTAAATGACCTCCCATCTCAGACTCATAATATAAGGAAAAAACAGCAGGTACCAATGCATCAGACAATACTATTTTATATTTATTACCACATTGACCACGCTTAACCAAAATTTCCCCTTTCAGCTTATAATCAGGAATTATTTCTCCACTCTTAATTCTAGCTATCATATCTCGAAGAAAGGGATCAGCTTGTTGATAGGAGCCTATATGCGTAAAAAAAAAAATAAAAAAAGAAAGAACAGCACATTGTGAAACATCTTGTTGGTGTATAGTGGAATTATTTTCAGGAATGTGGAACATTCGAGAAAGCGCATCAGCAACATTATTATCAGTACCTCGAATACGACGGACTGTATATTTGTAAGCAGATAACTTAAATGCCCACCATGCTAAACGACCTGTAGGCTTAGTGCACGATAAACAGTATGATAATGCGTTGTTTTCAGTTTGTAATTCAAAGGGTTTGTGGTCTAAATGAAATTTATCGAAAGCCAATAAAACTGCTAGTGCTTCTTTCTCAAAGATAGTATATCGTAATTGAGAATCTGTTAATCGCCCAGAAATATAATGAAGAGGCCTATAATCTCCCTCGTATTCTTGTAATAATACAGCTGCTATAGCTGAAGACGAACAATCTGTCTGTATAATAAATGGTTCATTAAAATCTAGAATGGCTACTACAGGTGGAGTTGATATAGCTGATTTCAATGTATCAAATGCCTGCTGTTGTTCTGTCGTCCAACGAAAAGGTACATTTTTCCGACGAAGTTTATTTAATGGTTCAACCAATTGATCATAGTTTGGTATAAATTTAGAAAAAAAATTCACCGCCCCTATAAAAATCTCGCTATGCCTTTTACATCTCATGGTATAGGATAATCCTCTTATATGTATAACAAAAAGTGAAATTACTACAGTACATTCCACAACTCAAGAAAATGTTAACAGTTCTAAACATATTGTTGAGCAAGAACGTGCAGAAGAAGTGAAGAAGGAGGACGCAAACCCAGCTAACTCTACCTTTATTCTTGAATATCCTAATACTTTACATACAGAAGACACACAACAATCAGATGTCAAACTGAAGAAAGGAAAACTGAAAAAAGACAACATTCTAAAGTGACTCAAAGGAATGTAAAACGTTCTCGGGATGCTTTTACAAAATTTTCTTTGCTATTTCCTGTTCGTAATGCAACGACCACAATATCAATTAATTGTCTCAAAAATCTCTTTCCTTTTGCAGGTGTTCCTCGAGTATTGGTCTCGGACAGTGCTTCTTATTTCATCTCACAGCAAATTCGAACGATTCATTTTTTCTTTAGGAATTAAGCATTCGAGACTAACACCTCATTACCCCGCAACAAATATTTGTGAGCGTTATAATAGATATCTTAAGAATGCCTTAATAGCTTATCATGCAGATGACCATTCTCGTTGGGACTCTAATCTTCACTGGATACAATTTGGGTTGAATACGGCAAAGCATGAATCTACTAATGGTACTCCATTTTCATTGGTTTTTTTTTTTTCGTTCAGCCTAACAATCCTCTATCGAACCTCTGGTCTATTACAGACATTTTACCTGATAATGCTGATCCAAAAGATATTAAACAAAATTGGATGTATTAGTCACTATAATACCAGGTTCTATTTACAACTATTATTATACCCCGGTTCAATTTCAGAACATTATGAACAACCGTCACATTGCAGGGATCAGGGATCGTGTTTCTAACGTGAAGGCAGCGTTGGACTGGCTCGAGACGGACGATGAAGAAGGCAGAATTAGTTCAGCTGGACGGATCAGGCAACTAAAACTGACGATCCTACCCGATATGTATACACCGGGAACTAAAGGCTGTGGCTGTGAGATATGAGACAGGAGTGGTTTAGGAGTTTTTTTAGAGTTGTGTAAAAGGTGTTGCTGTTTAATGAAATAGTTTTAGTTATTCATTCTTTTCCCTGAAGGTTTGTTGTGAGTTTATATTGAGAGACATTATAATGTATGGAGATGTTGTAATTGATGGTTGGAAGTCTTTGGTTAATTCCCTTTTAAGATAGAGATTGTAATTAAAGGGAATATTCTTGTTGTTGAATGTGTTTCCTGTTAATTCTTATCCACGAGATAATGGTAATTAAGTGACGTTTTTGGTAATTTTGGAATTTTTTTTTCTTGAATTCTTTCTCTTTTTTTTAAGTTCCTTATTTTTTAATTTTGGTGTAGCTGAAGAACCGTCACATTGGATAGACGCATGCGCATATTGCCCCACGAACCCAAATAAATATAAAAGAAAGAAAAGAAAGCTTAAAATAAAAAAAATGTAGAATAATAGAAAATAATATTCTCATAAACAAAAAACTAGCATATTCAGCCAAAAAAAAAAAAATTAATACAAAACCACCACTTCTATATTCAACATTAAGACCTGAAACTAATTCCGATTCGACAATAACTGAAGGTTTTTGATACACCGGGAACGATGTTACAAAATATATAGAGAAAACAATGACTATTTTTTTTCATTCTGTCGGATAACAATAAAGACAAGCATACCGTAACATCTCGATGTACAGGATAATCCTGTATTACTTGAGTTCTATCTGGATCTATTTGAATACCATAAGGAAACATAATATGTCCAAGAAATGACACTGTAGGTATTGCATACTTCACATTAGCCAGATTAACTGTCAATCCTGCATCAGCCAAACGTTCAAAAACTATACGTAAATGTTCAACATGAGATGCGAAATCAGGACTATAAATAAGTAAATCGCACTATATGTGAAGAAGAACTTAAATTTAACATCTGAAAATATATTATTCATTAAGTTTGCTAATATGCCTGAGCCGGTAGCTAAACCAAAAGGTAATCTATTAAATTCATACAGATCAGTTTCAGTAATGAAAGCTGTAAGATGCTTTGTTTCTTCAGACAATGGAATTTGAAAGTAAACTGAATTTAAATCTAATGATGTAAAATATTTTGCTCCCTGAAAATGATAGAAACAAGTATTAATATTAGGCATAGGTTGTTGATCGACTAAAATCTTTGAATTCAATTTACGGTAATCAATAATAGGTTTGTAGGCTGTTCCCCATTAGGTTTATCTACCAAAAAAAAAAAAACAGGAGAAGCATAATGGGAAGAAGAATATCTTATTATACCAGTCAGTAACATGTTATCTATTATCTTCTGTAAAGGAAGATTTTTATGTTCAGTAAGACGATAAAGTGTAGTTTTTACATGGATATTGTCGGCCAAACGAATAATATGTTGTAATACCGTAGTTGAACCAAATTGATCTGTTAAAACATGTGGAAATTGCTTAATCAAATTTTGAATAACTGTTTTTTGTTCTGAAGTTAAATGATTCAATTCATCAGGCATAATTACAGGTGAATTATCGAGATTCACTGAAGGTGAATCAAGAATGATATGTTGTTGACCATGACAAAATGATAATTTATTACTCGGTTGAAATCTGAAATTAAATTGCCTATTCGTTACATCCAAAATCATTTGTGTTTTTATGAAAAAGGGAAACCAAGAGTACAAGGAGATTTTAAACTCTGCACCACATGTGCTCGAACTTGGTTGCCAGATACAAGATTTTGAAGAAGAACTGAAACAGGAATTGTGAATCTTTGCACAAAATAAGGTCCGTTGTAACGAGGTGCTAATTTTACTTGTAAAATGCTTTATAACGTCACTTTGTGCATAATTTTTCAACATACTGTATATTGACTTCCAACTTGAAAAGGTACAGAACGCCGTAGCGGATTGTAATACTTACGCACTATATTATGTACCAATTGAAGATTTCGTTTAACTCGTGTCCAATTTTGTTTAACATCTTGTGGATCAGAATTATCAGGTAAAATATCTGTAATAGACCAGAGGTTCGATAGAGGATTGTTAGGCTGAAATTAAAAAAAAAAACAATGAATATGGAGTACTATTAGTAGATTCATGCTTTGCTGTATTCGACGCAAATTGTATCCAGTGAAGATTAGAGTCCCAACGAGAGTGGTCATCAGCATGATAAGCTATTAAGGCATTCTTAAGATTTCTATTATAACGCTCACAAATATTTGGTTCGGGATAATGAGGTGTTAGTCTCGAATGCTTAATTCCTAAAGAAAAAATGAATCGTTTGAATTTGCTGTGAGATGAAATAAGAAGCACTGTCTGAGACCAATACTCGAGGAACACCTGTAACAGCAAAGAGATTTTTGAGACAATTAATTGATATTGTGGTCGTTGCATTACGAACAGGAAATAACAAAGAAAATTTTGTAAAAGCATACTGAGAACGTTTTACATTCCTTTGAGTCACTTTAGAATGTTGTCTTTTTTCAGTTTTCCTTTCTTCAGTTTGACATCTGATTGTTGTGTGTCTTCTGTATGCAATGTATTAGGATGTTCAAGAATAAAGGTGGAGTTAGCTGGGTTTGCGTCCTCCTTCTTCACTTCTTCTGCACGTTCTTGCTCAACAATATGTTTAGAACTGTTAACATTTTCTTGAGTTGTGGAATGTACTGTAGTAATTTCACTATTTGTTATACATGTAAGAGGATTATCCTATACCACGAGATCTAAAAGGCATAGCGAGATTTTTATAGGGACGGTGAATTTTTTTTCTAAATTCATACCAAACTCTGGTCAATTGGTTGAACCATTAAATAAACTTCGTCGGAAAAATGTACCTTTTCGTTGGACGACAGAACAACAGCAGGCATTTGATACATTGAAATCAGCTATATCAACTCCACCTGTAGTAGCCATTCTAGATTTTAATGAACCATTTATTATACAGACAGATTGTTCGTCTTCAGCTATAGCAGCTGTATTATTACAAGAATACGAGGGAGATTATAGGCCTCTTCATTATATTTCTGGGCGATTAACAGATTCTCAATTACGATATACTATCTTTGAGAAAGAAGCACTAGCAGTTTTATTGGCTTTCGATAAATTTCATTTAGACCACAAACCCTTTGAATTACAAACTGAAAACAACGCATTATCATACTGTTTATCGTGCACTAAGCCTACAGGTCGTTTAGCATGGTGGGCATTTAAGTTATCTGCTTACAAATATACAGTCCGTCATATTCGAGGTACTGATAATAATGTTGCTGATGCGCTTTCTCGAATGTTCCACATTCCTGAAAATAATTCCACTATACACCAACAAGATGTTTCACAATGTGCTGTTCTTTCTTTTTTTATTTTTTTTTTTACGCATATAGGCTCCTATCAACAAGCTGATCCCTTTCTTCGAGATATGATAGCTAGAATTAAGAGTGGAGAAATAATTCCTGATTATAAGCTGAAAGGGGAAATTTTGGTTAAGCGTGGTCAATGTGGTAATAAATATAAAATAGTATTGTCTGATGCATTGGTACCTGCTGTTTTTTCCTTATATTATGAGTCTGAGATGGGAGGTCATTTAGGACGTTTTAAAACATATCACAAGATTTCACAAACCTTTACAAGGCCTGGATTAGGTAAGGATATAGCAGTACGTGTAGCGAACTGTGTCATTTGTAAAATGTCCAAACCAGCACAATTTCAACATTATGGGTTGTTATCTAGTGAAGTTGCATCAACACCAATGGAAAAAATTTATATTGATTATGTTGGTAAACTTCCACGTACATCTAGTGGAAATACATATATTTTTGTAATTGTGGATGCATTTACAAAATTTTCTTGGTTATTTCCTGTTCGTAATGCAACGTTCACAATAACAATTAATTGTCTCAAAAATCTCTTTGCTGTTACAGGTGTTCCTCGAGTATTGGTCTCAGACAGTGCTTCTTATTTCATCTCACAGGAATTCAAACGATTTATTTTTTTCTTTAGGAATTAAGTATGCGAGACTAACACCTCATTACCCCGCTCCAAATGTTTGTGAGCGTTATAATAGAAATCTTAAGAATGCCTTAATAGCTTATCATGCTGATGACCATTCTCGTTGGGACTCTAATCTTCACTGGATTCAATTTGGGTTGAATACAGCAAAGCATGAATCTACTAATAGTACTCCATATTCATTGTTTTTTTTTTTAATTTCAGCCTAACAATCCTCTATCGAACCTCTGGTCTATTACAGATATTTTACCTGATAATGCTGATCCACAAGATGTTAAACAAAATTGGACACGAGTTAAACAAAATCTTCAATTGGTACATAATAAAGTGTGTAGGTATTGCAATCCGCTACGGCTTGCTGTACCTTTTCAAGTCGGAAGTCAAATTACAGTATGTTGAAAAATTATGCACAAAGTGACGTTATAAAGCATTTTACAAGTAAGTTAGCACCTCGATACAATAGTCCTTATTTTGTGCAAAGATGCACAATTCCTGTTTCAGTTCTTCTTCAAAATCTTGTATCTGGCAACCAAGTTCGAGCACATGTGGTGCAGAGTTTAAAATCTCCTTGTACTCTTGGTTTCCCTTTTTCATAAAAACACAAATGATTTTGGATGTAACGAATAGGCAATTTAATTTCAGATTCCAACCGAGTAATAAATTATCATTTTGTCATGGTCAACAACATATCATTCTTGATTCACCTTCAGTGAATCTCGATAATCCACCTGTAATTATGCCTGATGAATTGACACATTTAACTTCAGAACAAAAAACAGTTAATCAAAATTTGATTAAGCAATTTCCACATGTTTTAACAGATCAATTGGGTTCAACTACGGTATTACAACATACTATCCGTTTGGCCGACAACATCCCTGTAAAAACTACACTTTATCGTCTTTCTGAACATAAAAATCTTCCTTTACAGAAGATAATAGTTAACATGTTACAGACTGGTATAATAAGATATTCTTCTTCCCATTATGCTTCTCCTGTTTTTTTTTCGTAGATAAACCTAATAGGGAACAGACTACAAAAGTATTATTGATTACCGTAAATTGAATTCAAAGATTTTAGTCGATCAACAACCTATGCCTAATATTAATACTTGTTTCTATCATTTTCAGGGAGCAAAATATTTTACATCGTTAGATTTAAATTCAGTTTACTTTCAAATTCCATTGTCGGAAGAAACAAAGCATCTTACAGCTTTCATTACTGAAACTGACCTGTATGAATTTAATAGATTACTTTTGGTTTAGCTACCGACTCAGGCATATTAGCAAACTTAATGAATAATATATTTTCAGATGTTAAATTTAAGTTCTTGTTCACATATAGTGACGATTTACTTATTTATAGTCCTGATTTCGCATCTCATGTTGAACATTTACGTATAGTTTTTGAACGTTTGGCTGATGCAGGATTGACAGTTAATCTGGCTAATGTGAAGTATGCAATACCTACAGTGTCATTTCTTGGACATATTTTGTTTCCTTATGGTATTCAAATAGATCCAGACAGGACTCAATTAATACAGGATTATTCTGTACCTCGAGATGTTACGGTATGCTTGTCTTTATTGTTATCCGACAGAATGAAAAAAATTAGTCATTGTTTTCTCTATATATTTTGTAACATCGTTCCCGGTGTATCAAAAAACTTCGGTTATTGTCGAATCGGAATTAGTTTCAGGTCTTAATGTTGAATATAGAAGTGGTGGTTTTGTATTATTTTTTTTTGGCCGAATATGCTAGTTTTTTGTTTATGAGAATATTATTTTCTATTATTTTTTTAGGTAGTGATATTAGTTCTATATTTTTTTTATTTTAAGCTTTCTTTTCTTTCTTTTATATTTATTTGGGTTCGTGGGGCAATATGCGCATGCGTCTATCCAATGTGACGGTTCTTCAGCTACACAAAAATTAAAAAATAAGGAACTTGGAAAAAAGAGAAAGAATTCAAGAAAAAAAATTCCAAAATTACCAAAAACGTCACTTAATTACCATTATCTCGTGGATAAGAATTAACAGGAAACACATTCAACAACAAGAATATTCCCTTTAATTACAATCTCTATCTTAAAAGGGAATTAACCAAAGACTTCCAACCATCAATTACAACATCTCCATACATTATAATGTCTCTCAATATAAACTCACAACAAACCTTCAGGGAAAAGAATGAATAACCAAAACTATTTCATTAAACAGCAACACCTTTTACATAACTTTAAGGAAACTCCTAAACCACTCCTGTCTCATATCTCACAGCCACAGCCTTTAGTTCCCGGTGTATACATATCGGGTAGGATCATCAGTTTTATTTGCCTGATCCGTCCAGCTGAACTAATTCTGCCTTCTTCATCGTCTGTCTCGAGCCAGTCCAACGCTGCCTTCACGTTAGAAACACGATCCCCGATCCCTGCAATGTGACGGTTGTTCATAATGTTCTGAAATTAAACCGGGGTATAATAATAGTTGTAAATAGAACCTGGTATTATAGTGACTAATACGTGCTTTAATACGATAAAGTTGCGTTAATGATAGCCTCTCATTAATTTGATTAATTTCTGTTACCCTTGATAATAATTCAGTCATATTGTTAAGAAAGAGATAATTTTTGAAACATGGGTGATGTATCTATATGTCGTCAAAAAAAAAAAAACTTCATCCGTCCATTCAAGTGTGCAAGAATATTCTTCCATATGTTTGAATAATTGTCCCATTGAAAAGGTATTGAAATCCACTGGTAATTAATTAAGTGGATTTGTAAATAAAATTTCCCATAATTATAAGTTCATCCTTTTGTAAGACATGTACGCTTGCAAGAGACATATTGCAAAATAATGTAGCTTTTATTACAAAAAATTAATGTAATTTTATTGTTTCAACAACAGTCACTTCATAATTAAGTTTAAATACTCCCGTCATCAATGGGATTTCCACTCCTCACAGCAACACAGTAATCGTTATGGCACTCCACAGACGACAATTAGAATTTACTTGGATTATTGAGAACAACAATGTGCTACTAGCCTTAACTAATGTTCACAAAGCATTATTTACAACACAGAACTCTCAGTTCACAGTTGGTTTGCCTTGGCTAGTTCTTCTAGCTCAGTCACTCGAATTCACAAAATCTCGAACCCGAGACCTTCAGAGACAGTCCACTGTACTTCGAATTCAGGTCCCCCAACTGCGGTCCACTGCACTCGAACTCAGGTCTTCGGACGCTCACACAGCTACGGACACACTCTAGTCGAACTCCGGTCTGGAAGCTGGCTTCACTGCTACACAAGACTGGCTGGCTTGCTGTCCAACGACAACAACTACAAATGTTCTCGCTCACTTGCCTCTCTTCTTTTATAACCAAACCATAGTTTCCAGAGAGTACGATATGGAAATTTCTACGGATGTCCAGAAGATGGCACCTCCCGAATTCTCCGGATTTCTTCCCTCTCTGCCTCGGTCGCCCTCTCTCCTCTCCTCACCTCTCTACGCCACAGCAGATGCTCCAGGAAGCAGATGCGTCCGCACTTCATTTGCCGCGACGAGCTACAGCCAACCTCGCCCTCCTTCTGCCAGGCTGTCACATTGCTCCCTCCTTAGGGCTGTTCGTCTCGGCCAGTCCCTTGGTAGGCCGCTAATCGGTCCAACGTTTGGGTTCTCCAGCCGCTCCCTCCTTGATGTGGCGTCATTTTATCCTGGGCTTGGCTGGGCGGCGATTACCCGTACTGCATGGACGCCATCTTACTCTTCCACTTGGCCCTCCAAGGAGAGCTCGCTGGCCAGGGGTTGGTCTGCCGCGCCCATGAGGAACACTTCATCATGTCCAAGACGGAGTTTACGGCGCCGAACGTCTACCGTCGCTTCGAGTAACCGCATGGCGTAGATTCCCAGGACTACGTCTTCGGTGATGTTAGCGACGAACGACCACATCTCCAGTTTTCTCTTCTCAAAGGTTAGGTCCAGGAAGACGTCTCCCTGGATGGGCAAGCTCTCGCCTGAAATAGTCCGTAGCTCGTATTGGCGTAACGGCGTCCTCCCAGGTAGGCCACGCACGACGTCTGGTCTGGCGATAATGAGCATCGCCCCGGTGTCCAACAGTACTCTGCATGGACGGCTTTTATCCGTCCTTCAGCAATCAGCCCAACCTCGCATCTTCTGTTGACCGGTTTCATGACGAGCCGAGGGGACGGTGATGACGGCGCCGACGTGCTCCTCCTAGCATCGGCCTCCTCCCTCTCCTGACTGGAGCCAGTTCGGTTGCACTTCCTCTGCAAGTGCCCAGATTCGCCGCAGGAACAGCAGGTGGGCGCTCCTCGTCTCTGCCGCTCGGGTGGCTTTGGTTGGCGTCCTCCAGCATCGGCCGCCGTGATGCTCCTGATCCAGTGCGGTGTTGAGACTCCCGCCACCGACTTGGCCGCCTCCATCCTGAGGGCCCGCCGCCAGAGCTGAGTTGATGGTACGATGCTGTGCCAAGAGTAGCTGTCGTCTGATTTCGGGACCTCGAACTCCGCTGCCGAAGGTGTAGGCCGCCTCCCCAGCGATGAAGTCAGTAGGTAGGCCCCTGAGGGCTATATGGGCCAGTTGTTCCACCGCCATTGCAAATTCTTGTAGGGACTTGCCTGACTGTTGAACCCTCGTTTTCAGTTGGGCCCTGAGTGCTGCCGCAAGTTGATGGTCACCATAACGTCCTTCCAAGGCCGCCATTATCTCAGCGGCTGTCGCATCTTCTGGAACACTGTGAAGAATCTCCGATGCCTGTCCCTGAAGCGCGGCCAGCAGCTGAGTAGTTTTCTCTGCCGGCGTCCACCCATTGTGCTCTGCGATGGCCTCGAACTGACGACGGAATATCGACGAACATCGGCGTCTTGACGTTGCAATGTCTGGCTGAGGGCGATGGTTCCACAGGGCCACTACATGAGGTCCTCAATTCTGTCGCCAATCTTTCCACGGCCCGTTGAACTTCCTCGGCAATTACACTGGGCGAAAAAAAAAAATATTTTTTGAATATTTCCTGCATTTCATGAATCAATTCTCACTAATTTAGGGTTGAAAAAAACGAATATGACAATGAACATTTTTTCTTAGCTCTAGTTTCTATGATACACAATTCGTGGAAGTATTTCAGTTTAACGGATTAAGAGGAAGCGATACGTTTTAATTACAATTGGCAACAACATTAAAAGTGCATTTAATTTTTATTTAATGTCTGTTACATTCTAAAAGTTTTAAATTTATAGAAGAATACCTGGCTGATGGTTGGGTATGAAGAGAATCATGTGTGGCTTCATGAGATCGTCGTCTTTCAGCCTGTCTGTTATAAGTGAGTTTCGGAGCATCCCTAAGCAAAGACCAGCAGTAATCCGTAAGCATTGTTTTATTCCAACGGCCCTGATATCTCTGTTACATGACAGAAATATCGTGATGGAATCTTTCTCCGTGTTCATCACTGGAAGCTCCACAACTAGGAGGGCTTCCCAAACTTCCTTCCTTTCCCCTCCAAAAATTGGTCAAATGTAGTAGGAACCTTTACAAGTTCTCGAATTTGTGGCCCGACAAAAATACCTTCCTTGAGTTTGGCATCACTTCATTTCGAAATTTCTCTCTTACGTACTTAAAGGCTTGTCCTTCTTGGTTCATACTTTTGACAACATTTTTAACAAACCCAGCTTAATATGCAAGGATGGAAGATGAACATCTTTTGGGTCCACGAGAAGCTCGGCAACGACATTTTTCTCGCTAGGGTTAAGATTTCTTGCAGGCCAGTCTGCTTGAATAGAATGTGATTTCCTATCCCTGCTGTCCCACATACTTAAAAGGCAGCAATATTTTGTGTACCCCAGTTGCATTCCTAAGAGTGCGGCAATGACTTTTAGGTCACCACAGATTTTCCACTTGTGTTCATGATATTTGATTGAGTCGAAGAGGGCTGCCATATTTGCATAAGTCTCCTTCATGTGAACTCCATGACCAACAGGAATAGAAGGGAGACAGTTAACATTGTGAAGTAATACAGCTTTCAAACTAAGCTTGGAGGAGTCTATGAATAGCCTTCATTCAGTTGAATCTTGGTTCAAATTGAAACATTTCATCAAGCCATTAATGTCGCAGCAAACAAGATTGTTTTTCTTCTCAAAAAAGGGCAGCAGATCACTGTGGCGTTGCCTATACTGTGAGACCCTGACATCACGTTCGAGAAGATTCCATTGCTATAGTCTAGACACCTGAATTTCTGCCCTCTCCTTTGACAGGTCAAAGTCTGTAATGAAATGACTCAATTCCGCTTGACTCATTCTGTGCGGTTTATCATCTTCTTTCCTAAAAAATCAGGGTCATGGGATGTGGAAGGCTTGTTGGGTTCTTCTTCTTGTTCCACACTGTCTTCATTGTCTACTCCAAACACAGAATTTTCGTGGCAATTTTACAAAATTTTACACTTTAAAAACACTACCAAACCAGAAATTCTGCATTAATTACAGCAGAAACAATATCACAGTCACAGCAACAATATCTATGTTTGTAACTTACAAACAGCTGAAGAATATTTGTGTTCTGTTATTTGACAGGTGTACCAACACCCAAAACAAAATTTCCTCCAAATTTCCCCCAAACTGAAAATGTTGATTCTAAATAATGAAATGTCACTTCATCTCCAAAGCAAGAGATAATCTGTCATTTTTATGGTGATTTTTTATTTCAGCAGGTGGAAATACATAAGAATTAGCTATTTTTGAACCCGAAACATTTTCATTGTTGGGCAGTGTTATCTGTTTCTGTTCTCTAGCCTGGCGATCCACCAACGCGAGTATGTGCTTGTTTTCTTCAGCATGTTGGTCCATTAACACACTCGTCTTGTCCAGCAACTCGCTCGTTTCCTCTTGACGACGTTCGAGAGCGCGAATTTTGTTGTCAAACTGGTCTACATCCTGTCTTAGTTCGGCCACTGTCTCGTTTATAGTTGCAAAATTCTCATTTAGTCTGTCAAAATCGGCTTTAAGTGCGTCTTTTACGATGGTAACAATTCCATCTACTTGGGCTGAAACGCTACCAATCTGCATAGCGACGTCCGTTTTCACTCCACTTATGTCACTTTTCATCTCCGTTTTCACTTCACGTATGCCACTTTTCATCTCACTGATGTGCTTATTCATGTCGTCTGTCATGTCTGCCTTTACATTTCTTATATCGTTCTTCACCTCACTAATGTGCTTGTTCAAATCTGCTTTCATTTCTGCTTTCATTTCCGCGATGGCTTGCAGGATCTGCTTTAGGTTCTTCATTATGTCTATAATATCTCGCTTCTGGCACCGCTTGTAACTTTTATTACAAAACAATAATGTAATTTTATTGTTTCAACAATAGTTACTTTATAATTTATTTTAAATGCTCCCGTCAACAATGGGATTTCCACTCCACACAGCAACACATTATTCGTTATGGCACTCCACAGACGACAATGACAATTTACTTGGATTATTGAGAACAACAATGAATGTACTGCTAATCTTAACTAAAGTTCAAAAAGCACTATTTAGAACACTGAATTGTCAGTTCACAGTTGATTTGCCTTGGCTAGTTCTTCTAGTTCAGCCACTCGAGTTCACAGTATCTCGAACCCTAGACCTTCAGAGACAGTCTACTGAACTTCGAATTCAGGTCCCCCAACTGCGGTCCACTGCACTCCAACTCAGGTCTTCGGACGCTCACACAGCTACGGACACACTCTAGTCGAACTCCGGTCTCGAAGCTGGCTTCACTGCTACACAAGACTGGCTGTCTTGCTGTCCAACGACAACAACTACAAATGTTCTCGCTCACTTGCCTCTCTTCTTTTATAACCAAACCATAGTTTCCAGAGAGCACGATATGGAAATTTCTACGGATGTCCAGAAGATGGCACCTCCCGAATTCTCTGGATTTCTTCCCTCTCTGCCGCGGTCGCCCTCTCTCCTCTCCTCTCTACGCCACAGCACATGCTCCAGGAAGCAGATGCGTCCGCACTTCATTTGCCGCAACGAGCTACAGCCGACCTCGCCCTCCTTCTGTCGGTCGTGAGATCGTTTCCAGGCTGTCACAATATAAAAATGACGAAGCAATAACAAAATAATATTAGAACAGAATAAAAAAATACATTACAAATAACACAAAAAAAAATATTTTACGCTCTGCAGATTTCTAGTAACAGTTGAAATATGTTTAATTTTAGGGATCTAGGACTCTGCAAACTCCTCTGAATGTTAGGACTCTGCAAGACCCTTTGATTATTAGGTCTCGGAAAAGTTCTGCGACTATTTGCAGCATCCGAATTTGCAGGAACTTTTGCTCTTCCTAAAGCTTGTTTTGTCTCAGGTTTCAGGACATCTCTGTTAACATGTGGCATTTTCTTGGGTTTCACGTCACCTCTGCTAACAGATGGCTTCTTCTTATCGTGGTTTGTAATGTCCCTCATACTCTTGTAATAATACAGCTGCTATAGATAAGAACTATCCGTCTGTATAATAAATGGTTTATTAAAATCTAGAATGGCTAATACAGGCGGAGTTGATATAGCTGATTTCAAGTAACAAATGCCTGCTGTTGTTCTGTCGTCCAATGAAAAGTTACATTTTTCCGACGAAGTTTATTTAGTAGTTCAGCCAATTGAGCATAGTTTGGTATGAATTTAGAAATAAAAAATGAATTAAATTTTAATAGAATAAATCATATTTCATAAGCTTTAAGAATAAATTATATTAGACATAATCTGTATTATGATATTAATAAACTATAACACAATTTGCTTAGTATTATAAAATCTTATATGTATAATTCTCTCCTATCCCCCTCCCATCGAACATTCAAGTAGGAGTTAGAGGTGGATCGACACATGCGCACGAAAATAACTAAAGTTTTTTGATATACCGGGAACGATGTTACAAAATATATAGAGAGGAAACAATGACTAATTTTTTCATTCTGTCGGATAACAATAAAAGACAAGCACACCGTAACATCTGCCCTCCCCGCAAACAAGACGGGGGGAAGAAAATGATAACGAGTGAAGAGACAGAGAGAAAAAAATTAAATAAAACAATAAAAAGTAAGAATAGGAAAGACAATCCTGCTACCAATGTGACGGGTCTTCGGCTATACCAAAATTCAAGAATAAGGAACTTGGAAAAACGAGAATGAATTCCAAAAAGGAAAAAAATCCAAAATTACCAAACCTCTCTTCATTACTTTTATCTCTTAGATAATAATTAATAGGAAAAACATTCAGAAACAGGAATATTCTCTTTAATTACAATCTCTATCTCAAAGGGAATTAACCAAAAACTTCCAACCATCAGTTACATCTCCCTGCATTATAATGTCTCTCGATATTCATTCACAACAAACCTTCAGGGAAAGAACAAAAAAACAAAACTATTTCATTGAACAGCAACCCCTTTTACATAACTTTAAGGAAACTCCTAAACCATACCTGTCTCATATCTCACAGCCACAGCCTGTAGTTCCCGGTGTATACTTATCGGATAGGATCGTCAATTTAGGTTGCCTGATCCGTCCAGCTGGGCTAATTCTACCTTCTTCATCGTCCGTCTCGAGCCAGTCAAGCACTACCTTCACGTTGGAATCACCATCACTCACCTATCCCCCTCCCCTCGAACATTCAAGTAGGAGGTGGAGGTGGATCGACGCATGCGCACGATAATAACTAAAGTTTTTGATACACCGGGAACGATGTTACAAAATATATATATAGAGGAAACAATGACTAATTTTTTTCATTCCGTCGGATAATAATAAAAGACAAGCATACCGTAACACTATGTAGGCTACATTTTTCAAGGCCATGGAGAAAAAAAACAGTCAGAACTCTTACATTGCCCTTTCAAATTGAAATTAAAGGGAAAATTGTAAACCTGATCAACGAATAGGAACTGAAACATTATCACCATCGTCATTCATTGCAGAATATAACATACCCGTACTCCTCACATGCATATTCCTCCAATTCACCACACTCATCCGTTCACGACAGTCAGTCTTCAGATTCTATTCAACAGCCCCCTGCAACACCATCTCAGCTGTATTTTCAAGAACAACAGCCCCTCATTTCACAGAATTCTGAACTGCAACTACTCAATATGACTTCATGGAGCAATAATTGTAATTTGTGAATATGTGTATGTTATAATGGATAACAAATAATAAATAAACTTTTACAAACTTTAATCATGTTTTTATTTCTTTTCATTTTTTATTTCTTAGTAAGGAAAGTGCGTTATAAAAATACTCACTTCAGCGTCAATGCAAGGCGCTCCTCAGGACTGACAGCTTCTCGAAATGGCGTGTGTTTGCCAGAGAAAGGTAGCAAGCGTAGCAGTTCTTGAAATTTCGTTGGAGATTTGCGAAAATAGAGGAAAATTTTGGTTTCATCTTCTAATAGGTCTGCGAAAAGATGATGGAATTCACCATATTTCCTTCTCTTCTGAAAGATATGATGAACCCAAAAACTGTGTTTTCGCTTTCTACAGTGTCTTTTCTCCTACTCCCGCTCTTCTTCTTCCGCACAAGCTGCAGCAACTAACAATTCTTCTTTCGACGATCTGTCCATTACAACGAGAGCCTTGTGTGCAAAGTCTGACCGGTCCGGTGCCGTGCCGTGCCGTGCCGTGCCGTGCTGGCCAAATGGGTTCCTGCCGAGCCGAGCTGAGTCGTGCCGTTCTGTACCGAACCGTGCCGGCAGTTCATAATGGGTTTCCTGCTTAAGAATATTATTCTCAAACACTCTTAATCGGGTAAAGTATATAGTGATGGGCACTTTAAGCACATTGCAACACATATTTGGTTGGGAACATCTAATTTACAGATGTATATTTCTCATTTTTTTTCCAACAAAGAACTGAATATATTTGTGACTCTTTTACACAAGAAAGAACGTACAATAATGTGTCTGACTATTTTGGAATTACATCAATATTGAAATAGGAGAAAAACATAGTGATGGGCACTCGAGCTTCTGACTCGGGCACCTAAGTATACAGTGATGGGCACTTTAATATTTTGATACAAAAGTGCGACATTTACCTTCAAATTAAAACTAATTTATTCGTTTTCAACTTCTAAGATGCCCTTGCCTCTATTAATTATGAGTCTAAATGTTTTCCTTTCTTACATCAAACTATTAGGCTTAATCACTTTCACTGTCGTCTAATTCTCTCACACATTCCTTGCAAAAGCATACATTCTCATCTTCTGAATCATTATCACTGAATTCGTTTTGAAGACACTTCTTGTGAAATACTTTAAGACATGTTTTGCAGGAAATACCAAAACACTTATTATTTAAACACCCGCAGCACTTGTAAGAGAGTCCTGATGAAAGCAGTTTATTCGGCTCTTCTGAAGTGTCCTTTCTCTTCTCTAATATGTTTGTACCAATACAAGAACTAGTAGTTGCTTGAACATTTTGGTCATATGAAAGGCTCATAGTTATTAAACTACTGTCTTTTGGATTCTCGTGAGAGGTCAATGTTGACAGTTCAGTAACTTTTCTCCCAGGTTTTACGTGTTTTGTTGATTCAACACTTCTTTTACGCTTAGCTATTTTCCCTCCATTATTCATCTCCCTTTTCCCTTTTCTCTCTTCCTTTTTCCTTTCTTCTTCTGTTTTCTTTTCTTCTTTATCCCTAAAAAGAGCTCTCCATTTCCTCGATGTTAAAACGTATGGCATTCTTTCAGTTTTACGAATGTTTTTTCTTTTTGGAGTTTCAGGCCATATGAAGCAATCCTCCAATGTACGGACTTCTGATCATCTCAATGTTTTCTTTTCTTCATTGCTGAGATTTTTTCTGGTGTCTTCAGTAGATTATCTTCTTGAATACCCTTATTAGCACCCACTTCTTCTGTCTGGAAATGTTCGTTACTTGCTATTTCTAATGCAGCCACTTGATTTTGACTGCTTAACTGTTTTTCAATTATTTCTTCGTTATCTAATGGCTGGTCTCTTTCTTTATCTATCACTACTTTCATGCTATTAACCGTTATTTCTTCTGGGTCTACAGGTGTCCCCTTTCTTTCAAAATATTTTTCATTCCTTTTAGCAAATACTTCGTACAGTCTAAAGAGAACATAGAACTCTTCACTCTTTTCTTCCTGTTCAATAATGTTTTCAATATTCTTGAATTTGGACATTCGCTCATCTCCTACAACTTCACAGAATTCTCTAAAAGTCAAAGATTGGTTAGGCCTATCTTCAATAACTCCTTTAGAATCTCGTACCTGTGAATTTTCAGGTGCACTGTGCTCATTTCCTAAACATTTTGTGAAGTCAATGTTGTTGGGATCGCATGGGAAAAGACCAGCTGCTCGGAAGCCAATTTTGAGTGTGTCAGTACTTCATTTAGTACTGGTGCAAAGTCTCGCTTTGAGAGGGCTTGACAAGGATGCTCCCGCCGCCAATTTAAAACCCCTTTCCTCCATTCCTCCTTGATAGACCGGAAAGCAGCAACATCGGCAGGTTGTAGTATTCTAGTTGCATTAGGGTACAAAGCCACAAGAACTATGTTGAGTTCAATGCATAGCTGACTCAACTGGAGTGTCATGTGGCTTTTGTGCCCATCCACATATAATATAACAGGCAATTTTATTTCATTTTTGAGAAGAAATGGATGAAAAATATTGCCCACAAATTCATAAAAAAAAACTTCAGGTTTCATCCATCCGGATTCACTGAGGGCAATTCCCCATTCATCAGGAATTGACTGTGCTATTTCACGTGGCAGCCTTTTGTAATTTACACTATCATTGGAGGGCACATAAATCCAGCAGCTGAAAAGGTGAACATGACTGTAAGGGCTTCTTTATCATTAACCATTATCACTTCATAGACATTCTGAGATCCTCTGGGAGCAAGAACCTTTTGAGTTTTAGGGCAAAGTTGGAAATTAGTTTCGTCGCCATTAAAGACCCTTGTTGGATCTTGCAATATGTCAAACATATTTTCCTCTTTTAATATTGATTCAGTGTCGAGAAACCATTTTCTTATATTGTTTTCACTCACATTTGAACTCGCCATCGTCACAACTTCCACTGTTCGCTCTGAAACAACAGGATGCCTTCGGAGAAAAGCTTTATGCCATCCTTTTCCAGGTAAATTATTCTTGAAAGGAGTAACTCTATTATTTGAATTCAAGAATTCCTGGACACTTAATTGAATGTCTTCTCTTCTTCTAGGGAAACCTTTTCTACCAGAGTTCAGTAACCAATTTACTAACATCATCTCCTCGTCACCTGAGAGAACAGACTTGGGACCAAATGTAGATTTATCCTCCCCCTTAAAGTACCGTTGGAGTGTTGATCTTGGTACACCAAACTTCTTAGCAGATGTTTTAATTCTCTCACCATCTCGAACTGCTGTCACTGCTGACATCAACTGATCTTTAGTGTACTTAATTTTTCCAACATTAGGCATTCTGAGACTGAAAGAAAAATAGGCATAAAATGGAGTTTGACTAACGCTGTAGATCTACACGTCGGACTTTTATTACTATATATATATATGGAAATCATTAAATTTATGATATTGCATTTTTAAAGTTTACTGCAACAGGAACAAGTTGGAGGAAATATTTTTTTTAATTTAAATCTATCGTTTGGTGATGTCAGTATTTCTAAACTCAATAACATAAAATAAAAGTTTTCTATATGTTGATTATTTGTTGTCATAGAATGATTGCTGTACTATGCTTTGGTGCAGCACAAGGTAATGTCTCTGGAGCTTTGTTATATTTCATTTTCTTCCCATGTGACATGTCCTGACTAAGCAAACTATAATTAGAACTACTTCTTAGAAGTTATACCATGCAATTTATGAGTGTTTTGTTTTGTCGTGAACCCTTGGCCTGCAGCGAATGTTTCACTCCGATAACACAGTTTTTTTATTTTTAGTAGGTTATTTTACGACGCTTTATCAACATCTTTGGTTATTTAGCGTCTGAATGAGATGAAGGTGATAATTCCGGTGAAATGAGTCCGGGGTCCAACACCGAAAGTTACCCAGCATTTGCTCATATTGGGTTGAGGGAAAACCCCGGAAAAAACCTCAATCAGGTAACTTGCCCCGACCGGGAATCGAACCCGGGCCACCTGGTTTCGCAGCCAGACGCGCTGACCGTTACTCCACAGGTGTGGACGATAACACAGTGAACTTAATCATTCCATGTCTGGTAACAATAAGCAACTCGGAAGATGAAACAAGACTCCTTAGTAAACATATCGCTACGTAATGCAGTCAGTATGAAGTATAGTCAACGTAGGAATTTGAACTACTGACATCGAAAATAGAGAAAATAAATGTGATTTAATTTAAGATAATAGCCTATATTTAAATTTTTGTATATAGTTACGTGAAACGAAATTGATTAGATCAGCGCAATCTACCGTGTATTTAGCCTATGCATTGTATTCCAAAAGTGGAATGAAATTATATAAAGAAAGAGCATATTTATAAGAATGTGCGCTTCTATTGAAACACAATGCATATGACATTAATGCGTTAATTTTTACAATTGGATATTTAGCTACTCAAAGAGGTTCATTCTGGCTACGGAAATTACTCCAGAATCTTCCGACATGAAAGGATTCTAAACATGAAGTAGTCTATGTCTGTGAGTTTTATGTCATCGCACTAGTAATTGGCACTTAGAAATATTTAGTGATGGGCACTGTGCCCATTACTGTTTAGAATAGTTCTAAAGCATCCGTTTTATAATATTATAATCGTAGTACCAAGATCTACAAATATGCATGATGAACAACTTAAATTATGTGAAATTATAAAAAACAGCGATGGGCATACTGTGACCATCACTGTGTATCAATTGATTTTAGTACATAGTGATGGGCATGGGCCATTAAAGCACTACAAGTATAATTTTTGTCGTTATAATCACTTGCCTTTACTGAGATACACTGAACTGAGCTAATAATCGAGCTTCGAATACAGCACAAGTAACAGAACTTCCAAACACTATGACAACAATGAACTAATGAATTATTAATTTTAAGCGACAATAATCATGGGTATGCACATGACCACAATCAATTCGAAAATGAAGCTTTCCACATCGTCTCAGGACACAGGTCATGCGCTAGAATGGTTCCTAACAGTACTGCCAATCTTATAGAACAAAAAGTAACTACATACTAACGCGCAAATCCTTATTATTACTATAAATAATTTAATGTGCCCATCACTGTAGGGGTGCCCATCATAGGCGCTAGTACCCTCTCTGGTCTGTGGAAGCTCATCCACAGACCATGTACAGTTGTCAAAAGAAAAAGTGGCCGCTCTCTTGAAGCAAAATTCCCTTCGGGTATCTTCGCTACAATTCGGAGACTGGCGATGTTACATGTTGTAACACGTTGCCTGATATCTACAGTTATAATTAAAGCGTTGTGTGTTACTCGATAGCGTATTGATAGCGTTCCGGCCTCTTATTGTTGATGTCCTGCGATCGAATAAAACCTCGTGCTTTTTATGTTCTTTTTTCTTTTGTTTTTAAAAAAGAGAGACAAAATATACATAATTGCTCCTTTCTATTTTACGATTATTTTAGTAATTAACACAAGGTTCATTACTGTATTATGTCATGACTTTATCATTATGACATTGAGGCTGCAAATGGAAAGAAAAAATATTTTATTCTCAACAAAAATATCTTTCGTGGCATAAACAAAACAAACTTACTGGCGTCTGCCTTAGAGCATTCAAACAATTAAGTTAAAAAAAAAAAAAAACAAACAAACAAACGAAAAGCCACGATTCAATATTTAGTCTATCTTCCCCACATCTCGATCACATCTTGCAGACGAGTGGGCATGGAATCGACTAGTCTTTGCAAATAGCGACTGTTCTTAGACATGACATTCCAGGCATTCTGAACACAAATTCATAAGTGTACTGTTATGGACAGGTCTTTCATTGCAAACTCAGCATTCTCCAATCTTTCCTATTTTCTGTCTTTCTCTTAGTCTCCGCATATGATTCACACACCGTAATGTCGTCTATTATTCTTCTCAACCAGAGACCCAACCAATTCCTTTTTGTCTTTCTAATCAGTTTCGGCGTCATTCTTTCTTCACCCACTTTTTCCAATATAACTGCATTTCTAATTCTGTCTGTCCACTTCACACGCTCGGTTTTTCTCCACATCCACATTTCACATGCTTCAATTCGCTTCTCTTCATTTCGTCGTAATGTCCATGTTTCTTCCCCATACAATGCCACACTCCACACAAAGCACTTCACTAGTCTCTTCCTTAATTCTTTTTCCAGATGTCCGCAGAAGATGCTCCTTTTTCCATTAAAAGCTTCTTTTGCTCATATCTGCAGTTTTTCTTGGGAAGGATAGGCCTAAATGCGGTGACTTCTCGTTGCTATCCGCACACCACTGTCTCTTTCGCATCTTATTAGATCCCAGGGGGCCCAAGCGTGGAGATGAGGAGAGTGAATTTGACTAATTGGGCCTTCGGAATTCAACTGTATTGTTCCAAACCTAATATTAAATTTATGTTATTTATATCGCTAAGGAACGATAACTGAATATATATTATAATTTGAATATTATTTATGTCGCTACAGAACGGTAACAATATAAATAACTTGAATATTATTTGAACAGTATCACTAAAGTACGATAACAGAATGTAAATGATAGATATTGGTTTATTTAATTAATGTATTATCTAATATATATTTAATTATTTAAATAAAATATCCTGTTTTACAAGGGTTAAATATTAGTTCTATCAGGATGTTTGACCCGATCAGAGACCAGGAAATCCCAATTAGCCTTTGCCCCCCGCATTCTACAAATCATCAGAAAATCTTGGAGGGGGATTGGGCCAATTTTTCCGCAAATGTTTCCAAACTTGTGCCCTTGTAGCTCAGCGGAAGAACACGGAATTTAGATGTAAACGTCTCAGGTTCAATTCCTCGTCACTCCTTTTCATTTTGTCGTGGTTCAAGATATATAATGTAATGATATAAAAAGAAAAACTAACAAACACCATTATTATGCAACTGTTTTGTTCCATACCTAATATTAAATTTATGTTATTTATATCGCTAAAGAACGGTAACTGAATATAAATTATTATAATTTGAATATTATTTATGTCGCTACAGAACGATAACAATATAAATAACTTGAATATTATTTATACAGTATCATTAAAGTACGATAACAGAATGTAAATGATAAATATTGGCTTATTTAATTAAGATATTATCTAATATATATTTAATTATTTAAATAAAATATCCTATTTTACAAAGAAAAATGGTTATTTGTATTATAATAATTACTTACAAAAATACATATTACTTATATCGCGAAAGAACAATAACAGAATATACAGAGTGATTCAAAAGTCGCGCAACATAGAACATCTCCATTATTAGTGTAAATACAAAAAATAGTTTCAAATAAATGTTTTAGATAATGGTACGTGTAATTCATGTGAAAAATTTAAAGGAAATCGTAAGAGCTATTTTTGAGAAAATTGCAACAAACTTGTTCGCGTTTCAAGTAAAGTACCAGTTTGGTTAGGGGAAACGCATCCAAAGCTTAGGTGTCACAACTCTGGAGGGTAAGAAACTTATAATAGAAATGTGGTTTGGGTTGCGCGCCGTAATCAATAAATTGTTTTTTTTTTTTTGTTTTTTTTTTTATACAGGTAAGTAAGTGTGAAGTGTGCTAGTTTCACCAGTGAACCGGGTAGTTACAATGTACACAATTCCTGAGAGGGTGGAAATGGTTCTCATCCATGCGGGACGGCTAAGTCTACGGGAAGCAGCAGAAGAATATCACAGACGGCATCCAGATCAACCGGCCCCACATCATGGAAGCATTGGTCGTTTAATGGAACGGTTCAAGACAACAGGCAGTATCCACGACAAAAAATGTTCAGGGCGGCCTCGCACAGCAACAGGGGATGCAAGCGCAGCTAGTGTAGCTAAGCTGGTAGTCAGTCCATCACGGTTAACCAGGAAAGTGGCGCAAGAATGTGGCACCAGTCAAGCGTCCGTGTCCACGATACTATCCATCAATCATTTCCATCCCTATCGTATGCACTTTGTGCAGGAACTGCATGCGAATGACACAGATATGCGGGTGCAGTTCTGTGAGTGGTTTCTTGAACGACGAACGCACCAACCAAACCTTGAAACTGATATTTGTTGGAGCGATGAGGCCTGTTTCCATTTGAACGGAACAGTGAATTGACATAAGGCTGTGTATTGGGCAACCGAGAACCCCCCACATAGCTATTGAGGCTCATAATCAGTTTGACCCAAGATTAAATGTATCGTGTGGCATACACGGCATGTTGTCATCGGTTCCGTGTTTCTGAACAACAAGCTCACTGCTCCACTGTACAGACAGCATCTCGAGGCTACACTGCTGCCCTATTTGGATGATCTGCCCCTAGAAAGAAGACTTGGGTTTTTCTTTCAGCAGGATAGAGCACCACCGCATTTCGGATTGACAGTCCGCGAATTGCTCAATGAAGTTCCCTGGGCATTGGATCGGCCGCAGGGGTGCAGTGGAGTGGCCGCCTAGGTCCCTAGATTTAACGCCACTTGACTTTTTCCTCTGGGGACATCTCAAGTCTGTAGTTTACAGCAACAGGCCTCGAACACTGGATGAACTGCAGGAAAATATCAGGAGGGCATGTGCACAAATAACATCTGCAGTGTTACGTAATGTGCGGAGCAGTTACCTCAACCGTGTATGAATGTGCCGTGAACAAAATGGCCACCAATTTGAACACTTACTCCATTAGTGTGCATGGGGAACAATTACACAGGTCGTGCAAGTTCAAATGATAAAATGTTTCAGTTTGCCATTGTGACTCTCAACTTACTCAGCTGTCAACACAAAAAACACAATTTATTAATTACAGCGCGCAACCCAAATCACATCTCTAATTTAAGTTTCTTACCCTCCACAGTTGTGACACCTAAGCTTTGGATGCACTTTACATGAAACGCTGACATGTTTGTTGCAATTTTCTCAAAAATGGCTCTTACGATTTTCTTTAAATTTTGCACATGAATTACACGTACCATTATCTAAAACATTTGAAACTATTTTTTGTATTTACATTAATAATGGACGGGTCACGGCGATGTTACACGATGCTTTTAGAAGCAGTTCCGGAACTATGGAATCATTCCATATCTGCGCCTCGTACTCCAGCGGTAGAGAGCTCGCTTAATGATTTGAATGTTGTGAGTTCGGGCCTTGTTCAAGTTTTCATTTCATTTTTTAATCGTTCTTTAGCGATATAAATACTGCATTATTCACATTATCATTTATATTCTGTTATCGTTCTTTAACGATATGAATAATATTCAAGTTATTGATATTTTATCGTTCCTCTAACGATATATATATATATATATTTATATATATATATATATATATATATAAAATATTCACGTTATAATTTGTTATATTCTGTTATCGTTTTTAGCTACGTGAATAATATTGAAATTATCATTTGTATTCTGTTATCGTTCATTAGCGATATAAATAATATTCAAATTATCATTTGTATTCTGCTATTGTTCGTTAGCGATATAAGTAATATAAATTTAATGTTAGGTTTAGAATAATACAGTTGCCTAATAAGAGTGTTAGTTTTTTCTTCTTATACTGTTATATTATTACATTATACTATCCTGTAACATAATAAAATGGAAAGGTGTCACGAGGATTTGAGCCTGATACGTTTGGCATTTCAATTCCGAATTTCGCGACGTCCGACGTTCCTACGTTCTTCCGACTGAGCTATGTAATTTACCTGGTATTAACGTAATTCAGCGCATTGTCAGAAATACTACAACTGAACATTCATTTCAATTATATTCTGAATATTTAATAATGATAAAGAAAGGTTACGTTTATGACAATATTTGTAGTTGTAATACCAACTGCAATAGTAACAGTGTTAACAGCAGCAATGATTAAGGACATATTGCGTGGATACAGTTCAATACAGATTTTTTGAAAACAAATTACGACACTGAGGTCGAGATTATAAAATAATTATATTGTTCTTAACTCTGTGGACTTTATGTTTGAAAATGATATAGTTATTAATAAGTCTCTAACAAGTATTTATATTATTATTTCCTAATTGAAGAATATATATTTTTAGTATAATGAATGTTTTGCTGTTATTTTAAGACCTAGGCAGATGCTAATTCTCTGAGGAAACCACGACGCCATTTCTGCATGTGACTTTGACTGCATGGCTCCACAAAGGGGTGCAGGAACGAATGAAAGTATATACGGGCTGTGGTTCATCTTGGTTTTTCGGCATCCGAGGCAGGTAGGCGTTTCACCGTTTCAGAAAGGACAGCCCGGAGATGGTTGCAAAATTATCAAAGCTCGGTAATTTTTGGGCGAAAAGCTGGGAGTGGTAGAAGGAAAATTTCAACACCACAACAGGACGCCAGATTAGTGACAGAGGTTGAAAGGAATCCCTTTCATACCGCTGCTACTTTGAAGGTAGTTGTTAATTTCCCTGGCCACGACCAGACCGTGAGAAATCGTTTAAGGGCCGCCAATTTGAGATCTCGACGTGCCATTCCTAGGGAAGTTCATAAGGAAGAGCATATAGAGGAGCGTTTAGTCTTTGCAGTGGGAAATGGTGATCGGGATTGGAAAAGAGTAATCTTTTCTGATGAAGTCCACCTTTTCTACTACAAAGGAAGGACCCACTTTTATATACCATCCTCCTGGTACCCGATTCGACCACAGATACGCTGCCATGCGTGCCCGCAGTGGTAGATTATCTGTGTCGTGTTGGAATTCTTCAATTTCAGCATGATAATCATCCGGTCCACACATCTCAATTGATTCGGGACTGGTTTGCGAGGAGACAGGATATTGAATTGATAGACTGGCCTCGTCGCTCTCCGGACTTGAACTCTTTAGAAAATATGTGGGCACGAGTAAAGAAGCATATGCGGAAAAATTGGCCCAATCTCCCTTCAAGACGCCCTGATCATTTGTGGAAATCGTCCATGGTTTCTGGGATGCCGTGACTGAGAATAGTCGGTATTTGAAAACACTAGTCGATTCCATGCCCACTCGACTGCAAGATGTGATCGAGATGGGAGGAAGATGGACTAAATATTGAATCGTGGCCTTTTGTTTTTGTTTTTTTTTTAACTTTTCATTGTTTTAATCTTGAAAGCAGACGCCTGTAAGTTTGTTTTGTTTATGCCACGAAAGATATTTTTGTTGAGAATATAATCTTTCTTTCCATTGGCAGCCATAATATCAAAATAAATAATGACACAGTCATGGCATAATACATTCATGAACCTGATGTTGATTGCTAAAACAGTCATAAAAGAAACAGAAACAGAAAAAAAAAAAAAAGCGTTAGGATATGTTCGAACACACGACCTTACGAACACTTGCCCGAAACGCTACCATTACGCTATAGATTAACACGCAAAATCTTTCATTCTGACTGTAGATATCAGGCCACGTGATCCAACAACATGTAACATCACCTGTCTCCGAATTGTAGCGGAGATACCCGAAGGGAACTTGTGTCTAGAAAGCGGCCACTTTTTCTTTTGACAATTGTACATTGTCATATTGGATTTTGCCCTGATGAAACAAGTTAGGAATTAACAGCAGTTTCAATCACTGAAACTCCAAATAACAAATTAGGAAATAAGACTGGATGTTCATGTTACAGTATTAAGGTATGTTAAGTAGATACAAATCGTAATTCCTTCGAATTACATGTAAACCGCATATAAACAAAGTAACTGAAGATTACAAAACGCTTTATATAATGTATAGGAATTTTTTTTTTTTTTAAATACTTCTGAGGCTTCAACTTTGACTTTGGCAAGTCGAGATTTGACGATCTTGTTCTAATGTTGGCAATCAAAAGCACTGCCTTCTAAACGATTTAAATTAATAGATAGTTGAAATAGAGTAGGCATTGCCACAATCAAAGCCATTTAACATCAACGTCTGTTTGTCACAAAATCATACACAAGATTAAAAGATTATAATTATAATGATGAATTAAAAGAACTATGTATAGGATGACAAAAATATCAGTTTTACACATATAAAAGACCTTCACATTTACTTCACCAAAATACAATGAAAAACAATAAGAGGAAAATATGGAAAAGAGAGAAGAGAGAGAAAGTAATAGATAGCAGAGGAGAAGTAAGAAACGCATAAAGAGGAAGAGGGAAACGAATTGGGAAGAGGGGGAAGAGAAGAAGAAAGAGGAATGGAGGATGTGGAGGAAAAGTAGGCCTATATGAGGATATTATTATCTTATTGTTTGATTAGAATAATATGAAGGACTACTGTACCGGAGTTACAAAGCAGATTTAATTGAAGTTCTTATTATATTGAAGTATTTACTAGTAAGAAAAGCGTGCTTTGAGACTTGCAGATTTATATAATTACAACCGAATTCATTATTGAATAATGTGCTTTCAAAATTTTTAGAAATGTATGAAAAGTCTCATTTATATTTTTTTTATTTGGTCCTAATGATTTGAAAGGCCGGCTGAGTATGAAAGTTACAGGCAGATAATTTGTAATGAGATCAGATGACTATTCCAAAGACTGTAAAAAATTTTCAGGAGCTGAAATAACAGCTGTTAAGATATAAATTAGTTCGGAATATGTATTATAGGCCTATGTCTTTCTCGTGTTAAATTCTATCGTACCTGGTTACCATGTTTCGGCCTGTTACGGACCGAATTTAACACGAGAAAGACATATAATCGCAACCTTCTTTGAAATAGATATTATTGGTAATCATAAAATGGAGAGGATCAATCGAATACGTGATAACTTATAAAGTAATCCAAAAAGCAGTACGAGAATGGACACCGTGATTAAATTTTACAACGTAATGAGTGACAACAATAAGTAGATTTTATGGTAGTGAGAAAAGAATGTTGAAAGGAGGAATGAAGGTAGAATCCAAACTTGCGAGATTTCTTATATGCATTAGATAACTGTACTGAACTTCTATTTCTAATGCTACAGGAAAGTACACAGCACAATTTTCTAAATATTTGACTTTATGGGGAAAGAAATCCGAAATACCCTTTAACAAATAGCGTTAAGATATGAACTTTAAATAAAGAGCCGCACGAAATGAAAGTATTTTTGAATATCTTGAAAGATATTAATCTAGGGACCGGATTTTTATGTAATTACATATTACATTCATTTGAACCTAACCCTATATAAATAACAAATCTTTGCAAATCTTGTAATTACCATTAATATATTAAAATTTGATACTACATGTTTTTACATATTTATCCCACATTACATATTATGGCTTGGTATTACATAAATCTACATATTTTGGGGTTTTATTCGTTTTTACTTCTCTGAAAGGAAAAAAAAAATTCTGCTGGGGGACATTTTTTTTTTGTCCTTTCAGAGAAGTAAAATGAATAAAAAGCCTAATTAGGTGTGACAAGTACTACTATTGCTTGACCTGTTTATTTTAAATTTAGTAGACCTATACGGAAATGGGATTTTCCGAGCAATTAGAAAGTATGGTTCTCGGCTAGAATAATCCTACCCTTCTGAATGAGACGAAATGTCACTTTTCAAACAACAGTTTGTAAATGCCTATAGTCTGAGATTTTAGTAGGTACTTGTTTCTTACAGGGAGGAGCTAAAATGCATGTGTCCCACATCTCCTCTTATTTTCTCCTAATCCAGTAAAGCGAAACAGTGCTTGCAGTACTGTTGTGTCATTCATTTCACTCAGTTCTCTAGTTTTAGTACTTACAATACCTATAAAGTGCAAGTGAGTTTATCTACTGCTTTTAACTAAATAAAATGGCCCCTATATCTTCAACCCTAACGATATAAAATAAAATCATGGATTGCAATGGACGAAGCTTTCACTACAGATGGAAAAATAGTAATGTGTCAAGTGTGCGGTAAAAAAGTCTGGTGCTCTATGAAATCACAACTGGAGAGTCTTTCATATCCTATACCTAACAGATATTGATATTAAATATGTTCATGTTTTTACATATTTTGTTACATATTCAGCTTATTTTTCTTACATAAATATGTACATATTTCACACCTTGATATTACATAAAAATCCGGTCTCTAGATATCACCATCCATTTAGTAGAACATAAGTATAACAGACTTCTGGTATGGCAAATTCAATCATCTCCCCGAATGTACGTAATTAACAATGTGACGTCTAGAGCATCTAAAATTAGGAAATAGGTTAATAATGGAAGTCATTATTTCTCAGATATGCTCTTGCGTTTATCCCACCGACAAGAGTAGAAAAGTGGATTTATTAGCATGAGTACTTTTGATAATATATTATATTTTCATCTCAACTTTTTAGCATTAATTGACTCTTCCATTGTTTGTTTACAAATATTCTCTGAAATACCGAAGTATTTGTCGAGATCCCGTTGGAAAAGTGGAAGACTGCTTCGTCACTTTTTCCTCCATTAAAAAGAAAGAGATGAAAGTGTTTTCATAGGTTGCCTGGACTTGTTTGCTTAGTGATCACACAACTTTCTAACATTTCCAACTCTGTATTTTCAGAAGAAAATCATAATACCACCTCTCCTTTTCCACTCTCAAACCTCTGTCGTCCTTCCATAAAGTCTTTGCACTTGTAACTAAAATGCGAAAATCGCTTTCCTTTCATCATTATCCACCAAGAATTGAGGCGGTAGCCGGAAAAAGGGCCCATAAGCAAAAGTCATGTTTCGAGAAAACAATTATTGAAAGATTTATTTTTATGTCATTGCGATTTAGATGCACTTTTATCAAGACAACAATGTTCATACTGTTACAATAATATTTGTCTAAAAGTTTTTGTTAAATAATAAATTCCGACTTTAATAGTGTTAATAAAATAATATACTGTATTTTATGAACCATTTTATAGGCCCTTTTTCCAGAGAACAAGTCTATTTTATAAAAATACTTTCAATATGATTATAATTTAGCAGAAATTTTAATATCAGTATCGAACGGCGCACATTACAGAGATTTACAATTTCATAATCAATTTAGTAAAATTATATTTCTTACATACATCTCACAGTTACGACATAAATTGTACCGAATACTTAACAATAAAGAATATCTATTGAGTACAGAATACAGATTACAGGTTATTTAATATTAATCTAGAATGGACCACACACAGTGCAGTTTACACTTCAGTGCACATCCTGGATGGACTCACACTCACTTTGAGAATCATCTACATTGATATTTCTCCCAATGCAACTTTGCTCTCTTCAATGATATTGTCAAGCCAACTTTTTGAAATATTTGAAATATGTTTTGTACTTCACATTCAGTTTTTCACCAGTCTTTTCTTTGTAATAATCACAGAATAACCCAAAGAGAATCTTGATATTTAGGTTTGGGGTAGTGGACAATATTAGATCTCGCTATGTGGAATCGATTGTAGATGGACTGCAGTAAATCCCATTATATTGTTGTTCATTTTATATGGTCTGTTTTCATGAGAACCTCCTTTTTCCTCAAATGTTTCACCTTTTAATATTCTCCCTTGTATTACTCTGTCTTTTGGCAGAAATTTTGAAGAGTCCCAAAATCATTTGACGACGCACCTCTTGCTGAACACCACGTCGACGCAGAGAATATGTCCACGTATTTTCATGACTTTCTTTTGGATTTTAAGTTACATTTACGACTAGAAGATTTTTTTGATAACAAGCCTGCCACTGTAGCATCCTGCAATAACTTTCTTTGCCCACTGTAAAATATTTCGAACAGATCTTCCCGTTCATCAGCAGTGAATTTGGAGAAACATTCCTTCTGGCAGCAGAAATAACTGGTGCAAAAACGTACCTTCAACAATAGCACATACGTAATATCATGTTGTTTATTCATTTTTCTGTCTTCTCGTTTTAAGTTCATTTTCGTGTCCTCTCTCCTCTTTTTTCGTTTATGTTCATTTCATTCAATTTGGAAACAATTCAGATCGCACACAGATCACAACTGCTACACACAACACAATTATACTGCCTGCAGTGCCTGCCTCAAGCTGACTGTGTTTATGTTTGCTGCGTTTCACAACTACGTAAGAGTGCATGGGTTCATTCAGTTAGCTACCCTGCCCTCTGTTTACAAGATATTGAAACGAAACTACGTAAGCAAGTAGATTTTAACACGGAGAATTGAATTAAACATTCTCCTGAAAAAGGGCCTATAGACCCATGGGCCCCTTTTCCGGCTACCGCCTAAATTGTTTGGTTGCATCCCATTCCTCATTCTTTCGCTATATTCCATTTACGTAAGCTTTGTTCGTTAAAGAAATATTATTCGTTTTTTTAATGCAAACACTATACAAAAACCCATATTTTTTACATGCCCCAGTGCATAATTTCTTTAGCAAATATACGTTTCGTTATACTTACTTACTTACTTACAAATGGCTTTTAAGGAACCCGAAGGTTCATTGCCGCCCTCACATAAGCCCGCGATCGGTCCCTATCCTGTGCAAGATTAATCCAGTCTCTATCATCATATCCCACCTCCTTCAAATCCATTTTAATATTATCCTCCCATCTACGTCTCGGCCCCCCAAAGGTTTTTTTTCCCTTCGGGCTCCCATACGTTTCGTTATAAAAATAGAAACATTAAATATATTAAATTTCTATAAAACGTAACAAAGACTTTTAAAACACAATTTATTATTTATATAAATTACAGGAATATATTCTTGAATCACAGTTCACAGACCTTAAACACTATCAATAGTAAAAGACACTTAAGTGGGATAGAATTTTAATATTGTTTTTTTAAGAAAGGAAGTGTATTCGTGATTGTGAGGACTGCTGGTAAAATTGTTGCTTATTTTTTACTCAAGCTTCATGATTTGTTGACTGGTGTCTTTGAATTTCTTTACTAGGAAAGCCCACAGTGATGTAAGACAGTGAAAGATGACTGTTGTTGGAAGAAGGGTGATTCCATGGCTCTCTGTAAATTTCCCCTACAAATATTTCTATTAGTACCGATCAAGATATTAACAAATATTATCTACGGTATGTTTCAAAATGTTACCGACGAACTTAAACAGCATGTAGAGAAATCAGAATAGGAAAACTATCGAACAGGAGCTCATGTTCTTCGAGACAAGGCTGAATCAATACAAATCATTCAACGTAGAGAAACTTCATGTTTTGCAACATACCAATGAAATACTCTTAATTTGTAATTTATTTATTAGGGGGCCTGTCCGGTTAAAAACATGTATTTATTTTATCAATTATTCAACAATTAATACTAAGAGAAATACAATGGGGGAAAAAAGTCGACTTTTTTTACGATGTATGGTTAAATATAATTTATTTCATGTTGTAATAGTGCATGTTATAGGCGATGACGTAACAGAGGCCCGGATTGATAACGACGCACATAAACAAAATAAGGCCGGGATTACGATCAACGTTCGTTTCGTTACGGTGAAGTTCGTTGAATTTTGACAATAGCAGCTCCGTATACTTGATTACGGTTAACGTTAAAATGAACGAACGCAAGACGACTCTGTTTCGCCATTGGCAAGCTCTAGCTTCCACAAACGCAAAGAAACTTAAGTTGAACGTCATCCAATCACGCATCAGAGTCACATCACACCACACCACACACCACACATCACACATCATCATATGTCACATCATCATCATATATGTCATATTGTGGGCTTACAAGAAAAAGTTGTTAAGTCCAAAAAGATAGTTTTGAGATATGTCGACTTGAAAGTTTGAATATTTGTGAAAAATCTTGTTTTGCATTTAAACACATTTACTCCTTCTTGTTAAATATTACATACAGTATATTAAGCTACATATTAGCACATTTTGCATATTGAATTATGGTTTTAACACAACTAGGACTGAATTGAATGGAACTATATATTCACAGATTTTGAACTTCATGATACAAAGAGTGTATTAGCTGATCGGTCTTCCTTAGAAGCTAAATCTGAAGCTTCCTAAGAGTCATTTTCAGAATCATCACTTTCACTGTCATCCACAGCAGGTTCTGGAACCTTGTGAACTGCAGTGTCACGTGTTGGCAGAGTGTTGTACTAGCCATGCAACTCTTCAGGAATGATACCTCTTCGACAGACTTTTAGAAGATTATTCTTCTTTGCTGAGCTTATTGGCAACGGATATGAGTATTGTGCAGGCATTGTTTTTCAGAAAGCAAATGGTCGTCTCTGTCCACGAATTTTGATTGCTTTGATTTTCATCAGAATATCCACACTTGTATTGCACAACCCAAGGTTTTTTCTTCCGTGTAATTGAAAGCCTTCACATTGAGCCAATTAATATCATTATTTTCATCTCTGAATTTCTTTTTCACCAACATTTTTGTCACCTGCTGTACATTGAAGAATTTCTTTCAGGGAGAAGGTTCAGAGTTTGTAAATCATTTATTTTTTCTTTTTTGTGAAAATACTGTGTACCAGGAGCACGACAATTTTGACGGCTTCCAAATACAAAGGAGGAGGAATCATAAAAACAGTGGACCTCGTCAAGATTCTTACGATTCCCCTTCTAGAGTGCTGCTGATGACACAATGGGGAATGAAGTTGTTCTGCCTTCCAATAGTTTGAACAAATCTCCTTTCACCGCTCTTCAGAAATATTTTCGGTGCACTTAAATCCACACAAGTCAAAATTTAGAGTTTTAGGAATTTTAGCATCTTGTGATTTTTTTTTTTGTGGCAAACCATCCGTACGTAATTTTTTTCACATTACATTTCCGTTGGATTCCTTTTTCTCCATCTACTTTCACTTTCTTGAGTTGGTTTCCCAGGTACCGCACATATTTTATTGCCTTCTGAATACTCAGAATTAGATTGGAAATGAGAATCCAAATGTGCAAAATCACTTCCGAAAACATTAGCGTCCACACCTGTGGAGTAACGGTTAGCGCGTCTGGCCGCGAAAGCAGGTGGCCCGGGTTCGATTCTCGGTCGGAGCAAATTACCTGGTTGAGGTTTTTTCCGGGGTTTTCCCTCAACCCCCATTATGAGCAAATGTTGGGTAACTTTGGTGCTGGATCGCGGACTCATTTCACCGACATTATCACCTTCATCTCATTCAGACGCTAAATAACCTAAGATGTTGATAAAGCGTCGTAAAATAACCTACTTAAAACATTATCCACTTTCTCAAACACATCTCGTTCACCTATGACCAGACGTCGGCCTAGGAACACAGAGTAACCAGTATGAGGTTTAGAATATAAATGACGTCATGACCCGTGTGCAGTCACTCGAATACAACAGCATAGGTGGGTCCGTAATGTGCATTACCGTTGTGTGTAGGCCTATTGCTGCTTGGCTGCAGTACGTGTAACAGGCTTCGACGTAGGGACAGCTGATTGAAGGTTACAACTCACGTTAATACTTTAATGGTAGACATTTACTGTCTACACTAGGAATGTACTGTATATAGTGCATCTGTACAGAGTGAAATATATTTTGTGCCGTACTATGACGGACTATTTACATGTTGAGACACAAAGTAACGGCGAGCTCCATTACCTAGTCCACTCGACCAACACAGCACTATCGGCCGTGCGTTCTGATCTTCATGCGTTTATGCACCCAGAACTGAAGCCTGCTTATGACTGATGAGGTCTCTGATGGTAAATGATTGATTTGTTTACTGCATCCTGAAAAATAATTTTTGTTGATATAAATTAGATCATCACGTTTATTCTAGATATTATGTATTATTTAATTTACTTCACATACCTGCAGTTTAACTCATTCAAGACGAGTAATTTTATAAATTTGGTTACACCCTTCTTACAGTTCTATTGTCAGATTATATCAAATTTAATTTATTAATAATTATTTTGAATAACAAATGGAATATCCGGAGTACAATTTGTAATATTTATTATCTTGTCATCAGGTGGTCTACGTTTAGAATTTATTGTTTTTAAATTTATATATTTATTTAAATACTTTTAGTTATGAATCTGCTCGATCCCAAAACAAGATTTAAAAAAATGCTTAGGTACATCATAAAAATATTAACTTCACCTCAAAATGTCAAAGTAATTAATTACAGTATTTATTTGTTTTTTTCCTTCTCCTGTAAAATTAACACTTTTGACTTGTGCCAATTTTTCCCGAGCACTACAGAATTGATGAATGTCGTTTTCCATACAATAGACTTATAAATGAAAATATTGCGTTCATTCGCTATGTATAGGCTACAGTATAATCGAATAAAGTACAATACAGTATAGTGTTAAAGAAAGTACAGACTGTATTTTAGTACTTCTATTCGAGTGGGCCTGTGTATGTTCTAGGGAATCAATGGGATTTCCTTATTTTATTATCGATTTTACTTGCATCTCAATCAGTAATGTTTATTATCCCTAAATTCCTGCAATCGGGAACTGAACTTTCGTAGTTCCTGTAACAAAATACGCATGCAGTACAGTAGTTCTAGTGAGAAAAGTTCTCAGATAACTAGTTCCCCTAAAACTCTCATTAAAACATTAATCCATTACTGTGCCGTCGTCCGTATGAGAACGATTACCACGCTTGTCTTTATACCGGAGATTTACGAGTTCAAATCCAGCTGAGTGCCATTGATTTTTGTGGTGCGTTAAATATTTTTAACATAACCTATTTCCAGAATGCAAATAAAGATGGCACTGAAACAAGCACAGCCTGAGTGAGAAGGTGCCATTAAAATATTTGCTATTTAGTCTAAGTTCAACGTTTATTTCTGTTATAAGCCATCTTCGTCCACCGTTTTCTAATGAGAGACAATGATGTGCTCTTTCCTGAAAATGAAATTTTCCGCATTGCTTAAGCCAACCATTGTTCCTGTAGGCAAACCCTGGTCTCATTGTCTCTATTGAAAAAAGAAGTTAAATGGAATAGCGATAATATATCTTATCGTTGTATTTCACTGACACTCAGCTAATAATTAATAATATTCAAATTTTCTCACTTCATTTTTCCTTCTGCGACTTCCTCCATAATTTGGGGGTGAGGCGTTCGCACTCTATTCTGTCATTATTCTTGTGCAACGTGACTGCATAATTCTGCTCCCTCTAATTCCGAACCTTCGCTCATAACAGTCGGCGTTAATATTCTTTCTAAGTAATGTAATTAGTCAGCCACACCATATTAAGATGCTAATTGAAAAGAATAATTACGGCGCTAGATATCCCGCTATGAAATAATATCACGTGTATAAAAATTCAGTTAAAGCCATGAAAAAATTTCAGTCATAGGTCTACGTAATATAAATCAGTAGAAATAAATGTCGTCCATTAAATCTAAAAATGTACCGAAGTATGGTAATTGCATCAATTATTCATTTAAGCTAATTTCAAAAGATTATATATAACGTAAATTAATCGTAATTTTTTTTCTATAATTAGCCTAAATAAATTCTACAAGCTTGATCTGACATTTTACCATAAATTACAGGAAATGAAAAATCTACTAACGAAATAAAAACGTTAAATGTAAAGTACAAAACACAGTGACTAGATCTTACAACTGAATATCTTTTGAATTCAGTACTTTTTTCTCCTGTCATATAGTAGTATGTAATATTTAAAAATGTGAAAGCTAGTATACAGCAAGATGACTGTAATCTACATAATATAGAAATAAAAGGATAAAATTTGAACATATATTTGTAGCCTACACAAGAGAAAGTACGGTATTGATATAGAGCAAGGCTGGGCAGCAAGAACGGATTCTACTCTCTGACGGGAAGCCATATGATTTCTCTTCATCCCCTTTCTTCCCCGCCGAACACCGCGCAGCGTTGATTCAGTGACGGATGAATATTAAGCGTCCCCGTTTAGAGTCTGGATCCGCTCCCGATGCCCAGCCCTGATATAGAGCGTTCGCCAGCAAACAGGTTTCACACAGATAAGTGCCGTTGACATTTTCATGTTAAAGTTCAAACGCGAATTCCGAGGAGATAAAGTATACATTTTTTCTCTTTGAGCGACCGTGGGTAGGTTTGGTGTTGTTGCTTAGTAGCTTGTGGACAGTTAACAAATGATGAAGGGATATTAAGATTAAATCATTGATATGCAACTGATTTACATTCAATGTAATTAATTTTAGTTCTTGGCAATTCAGTGAACATTAGAACAGAAATCTCCTGGCATTCAACAATCCATAACTTAGTGAAAGACCTGAGAAAACGGCTAATTTTTAATAAAAAGTAGACGCATAAGTGGGATCTTAGCTCAAATAATCTGTATTAATAATACATAAATAGCCTAGACTAGAACAATTTCCCACGAATTCGTTAAGAAACGTCAACATGCAGATGTAATATTAAAGACATCAGCTTGGAAAGCGACCAAATTGTCAAAGCCGAGACCTTATAAGTACACACCGAAATCTTGGCCACTACTCTTTGAAGTTAAGTAAGTACAGAGTTTGTGCAGTGAGCCAAATGTCGACGAAGATTAGTGGCGCGAGGAATCAGACTACTTCCGCATCAAGAACATCAAGCACAGTACTAACATAAATGAATGACTTCAAGAGTAGGGCTGTTTCTGTTCCACGGGCACTATTGTTAATGAATGTTTAGGCTCATATTACATAAATTTTTTATGAAAAATTTTAGCTTAAAATGTTATACTGTTTCATATGCATCGCTCTTAATGCGATGTTTCAGTCTATATTACGATAATGACTGTAGTATATTTTTAATTTAAAACATCGGTGTAACTCTAATACAGGGACATCATTTTATTTTTACTTCAATTTTTATTGTACCTGCGTTCCTGAATGTACTTGACTCCCACCCCTTTCACTAATGTCCTTTTAACATCGCCACATAAACTTACGGCCGCTGTTGCTAGCAGTGAAATAAACAATGGAGAGTAAAATGCATTTCAGAAATATGTTGCATTTTCTATAGAAGAAAGAGATTATAATATTGAAGTTTATTTTCACACAGGTATGGTGTGTAGCATAACTGAATTCATCTGTGTGGACTGAGCACAAGTGAAGATTAGAGTTACCGAAAGTACGATACCCTATAATATGGTACGGTACTTAACAGCATTATTTAAAGAAGAATTTTGTTTTAGCTACTGTTTGTAGGTATGGAGGACGATGATGGAAAGTGGAATTACAATATAACCGAATGTGAACAACAGTTTTTTTCACAATTTTTTGATTATATCATTACGGAATATTTTCGTAGAAATGTCATTAATCTGGTAGATAAATTTAGAGCAACAGAATGTACAGAAAGGAAGAAACGTGTAAGATGGCCAACAAAGGTGACAGAAGATGCTGTAGAAGATGCTAGAGAAAGGATGCAGCGAGGTCCTTATAAGTCGGTCAAGAAGTTAGCTGTAGAAATTGGGGTTTCTTACGGAAGTGCTCACAAAATTCTCAGGAATAAATTAGGTTAGTAATACGCTGAATAAAATAGACATTACATAATGAATATAACCGCCTGAAGAGTTGAGTTCGTGAAATAAAATTGTTACTATTCTACTGTTTTTGATAAAATACTGTAAAAGGTCGACCTGGTTGGCGAGTTAGTATAGCGCGGGCCTTCTATGCTCAAGGTTGCAGGTTCGATCCCGGGCCAGGTCGATGGCATTTAAGTGTGCTTAAATGCGACACGCTCTTGTCTGTAGATTTACTGGCATGTAAAAGAACTCCTGCGGGACAAAATTCCGGCACATCCGGCGACGCTGATATAACCTCTGCAGTTGCGAGCGTCGTTAAATAAAACATAACATTTAAACATAACATTTACTGTAAAAGTAATAGATCAAACTGAAAATCGTAATACTGTATTTCCCTGTAACATAAATGGATACACTACTTTTCTCTCTTCCTTTAGCTACTAAATGATTTGTTTACATATTACATTAGTAACACCAAACTCCTGTAATGGAAAGGGGGGGGGTAACAGTGTTTCCGAGTAAAGCCAGGTTAATGTTGAAAATGTTGGTAAAAATAAAGTGATGTCCCTGTACAAGTATCACTCTTAATGCAATGTTTAAGTCTCTATTACGATAAATTTTATTTAATAATTTTAATTTATAACACCGGACAACTGTAACACAGGTACAACCCTGAATGAAATGTTTAAGCCTACATTACAATAATCTTTTCTGTAAGAATTAACTTAAAATACCGGTACAATTATAACACAGGTTCTGCCCTTAATACACTTTTCAACAGAATTTTTGAAGTGCTTGCCCTAAGCTATGTTAAATGTCGGCATGCACCACCATATCATAAAGATCTCTGCTAAATTCGTCCGCTGACACTGAGCAACTAATTTAAGATAGATCGCTAGACTTACTTTTTTCTATCACTTTCAAAGGGTTTATATATTTTTTAGTTACGATACTGGTGTAAATACCATCTTTTAGAACAGATTATGTCAGTCTTACACAAATTACACACAATTATGTCGCCACTTACACAGACATAATGTCTTCCGAATTCCTCTACTAACTCCTGTATTTTCGCACTTGTTTTAGGCAGATTTCTTTCTACTATAGTGCACAATATTATAAACTGAAGCATAGTGCACATGTATTGGAGCAATGAACCTGTTACAGTATAGTCACGCTGTAGTGAGTATTAGTTATGTGTGTGAGCAGGGTGTTTACTGAAGGACACGTGAAGTAATGTACCTGCCGTGGACACTTATAGCCTACTCATGCCAATGTTGTTGGTCTAAGAAAACGGTCTTTACTTAGGCCAGCGGTCCTCAGCGCAGAGAACCCTGGGGCTAGCATCTCTTACCCGCGGAAAACACAGTGCACCATGGTGCACTCGTAGCTGTTAGCGGGTATGCTCTCTACTTCTTCCTGCTGCACGAAGGTGCAAACGGGACGGCACCGCTTATCCGTTGCACATTTCAGCGAGTGCTGACGACCACTGACTTAGGCTATAAAACAACAGTCTACCATAAACTGAATGAATGGGTTCTTGTGCATAGGGTCGAATTCCGTCAAAAGAAAGGAAATACTGCGACTGTCTAGAAATCTTTTCTAAAGCTGTGAAATGTGCATTAAAGAGGATGGTCGAGAATTGCAGCAACAGTTGGCTATAAAGTAAGACAATAAATCACATTTGTAATGTAATGTATAAATCGCGAGATTTTATTGTCGAAATTGACGCGCTTAACATCGCTAAGTGGGCTGTCGCTTTCAGAACGGCACCGAAGTAATGAAAGCTTATTTCCACACCTACAACTGTTATTTAAAGCGGTTGAACATTCAACGACAAATGTACGTGTGCATTAGATCGTATGTCATAGTACTACTTTAGGCCACTTTAGATCTTCCTTCTCAAAACATAATGAACGGCTGATCATCGTGACGTGGAGAGCGTGGTGTTCTATAAATATTGAGGTCAAATATCAAATATCTTCCCGGAATAAGATCCAAGTACTTCGGGAAACCTTATCCCGGGGGGGGGGATATTCAAATGACTAAATCAATTAATGTTTATGAGCGTGAAGTATCTACTAAACTGGCAATCTTATTCAACAGTTTCAGAGCCATTGTAATATAGATGAGAATCTGATAACGAGAGAACAATAAACGTAATCAGCAGACATGAAGGATTTGCGGAAATTGGTTGGAATTGTTAATGTCGACCGTACCAGAAACGAGCACATCTGAAAACAATCTGACGTTAAATTGTGAGATATATGGGACAAAATGAAGGCAAAAAGAGAATGAATATATATATATATATATATATATATATATATATATATATATATATATATATATACAGATTTTATCCCATTGACACATGATAAAATAGTGTGTATGGCTCATGTCAGCCAAGACTGTATGAAATAGTAATCCTGACAGATTCAGAGAAATTCTGTTTGTGAAACAAATGCTGACAATTAAAAACTGGCAGTCATTTTAAATATAGAAAAACAGGGACATCATTTTATTCTTACTAACATTTTTAATATTAACCTGGCTATACCTTTGGATTAATGGTTCAGAGCCGGAAACACCGTTTGCTACCCCCTTTCACGATTGAAGTTCGATGATTCCAGCGTAAAATACAGACAAATCACCTTATTAAGCATAGGATGGAAGAAAAGGAGTTCATCCATTTACGTAAACTAGGAGATATCGTAATTTTGAATTTGATAATTTTCATTAGGTTTTTGTTTGATCAAAATACAGTACAGTATTAACAATAAATGTTTACTCACGAACTGAGTTATCCATGCGAACGTATTCATTATGCAGTGTATATTATACTGTCTACAGCACATCAGAGTAGGCCTACAATATAAAGAATTAAGTTAAATTGAAAAATAATCATAATATGGATATTTAAACATATTTTTGAAAATGGTAGCCGTTCATTTCGATACAGGCTTCAGTTCTAATGTGCCTATTATCGCACTATAGACTATTGCATCTAATTCCAATTACCAATTTCATCCTTCGTACTAGTAACTCATGTTGAAATAATTCTATACCTAATATATAAAAGAGTACCTTACGTACTGTAAATTCAATCTTCACTTCTGCCCGACCCGCACAGATAACATTACTCTACTGTCCGTCCAAGTGGTTATGTCGGAGGATCGTAGAAAGGGAGGAAATCACGTGACAGTTAAATACTTTTATTTAAGTTATTTTAAACAATTGCGGGTGAGGGAAATGGGGATGCGACGTAGGCAATCGGACGTCAGTACCTGTGCGAAATTATGATTCAATATTGAAAGCTCTTTCGTCACTGGAAAACGCGAACATATTTCTGGAACGTACTATACTCACTAACTCTATACTGTTTGTGTTTATTACGACCTTAAGGCGACTTTGACTGTATACGCTTGGTTCTGTGAGGAGAACAGTTGGAAGTTCACTAGTAGAGGGGGTGGGAGTGAAGTACATTAAAAAACTCAGGTACAATAAAAATTGAAGTAAAAATAAAATGATGTCCCTGTACTATTTGGTTGATGCATAACTTCGTAGCTTGTTGTTCGTCATGACAGCACCGAGCGAGTTGACTCAGATAGTAGCGTTTGAGATTCGCATTCTGGAGGTCCCGGGTTTAAACCCTATAGCCGACGAATCAAATTGGTTTTTTTATGGTTTCGCTCAGTTACAAAGGCAAATGCCATATTGGAAATTTACATACCGTGATTCATCACCACCTCAATCACCAATATCATGAACATTAAGGAAAATCTAAAAACAGTTACAGGAACACAAGCCATCTAAAACACAATAGAAACAGGAACAAAACAAAAGTAAGGCCTAGTAGTGTACTCATAGATCGTAAAGATACGAAATCACCACAGATGTTACAGCGTGTGTAAATAAACTAAAACAAAACACTGAAATGTTAGAAGATTGTTTGTCGTTTGCAATTTGTTATTTGAAGTATTGTGTTTGTAAATACGCCTTGAATTTTGCGAATTTGGAGAAAATTTATGCTTTTTATGGGCTAAGAATCGAGTATTAGCTCGAAAAAACGAACACTTCCGACATACCTTTCTGTTACAGTTTAATAGAAGAGGAATGGTAGTGGAGGCAGATCAAAACATTTGTGCCGTGTTCGGAGAGAATGCCGTCGGACAAAGCACTGCAATAAAATGTTTCTGTCGTTTCAACACACAATTATACACCGTTTGAAAGTTAGTGTACATCCACAGAAGGTGATGTTATGCGTCTGATGGGATAAAGTAGGCTTTGTGTACGCCTACTATAAGTTTCTTCTCAGGAATGTAACCATAACTGCTGGCGTTTATTGCCAACAATTCAGCCGTCTTGCGGCCGCAATTAAAGAAAAATCGACCGAGAAGACTGCATCAAGTGCTGCTATAACACGATAATTCACCCCGCACTCCCCTAGCATGACGAAAGCACCTGTCCACGAGCTTGATTACGAGGTTATTTCACATCCGATATTGCGCCCTCAGATTTCCATCTTTTTCGTTCTCTATCCAACCATTTTTGAGAGAACTTCTTTTTGATAATAAAGGTGCTTTACAGACTTCTTTTGAGAACTTATTTATCTTTAAACCAGCAGATTTCTTAAGACGCGGAATCGAAAAATTACCGCAGAGTTGACAGAGAGTCATAGACAACGTAGAGAATATATAACTGATTAATTTCTGTCTTCAATCACCTCAAATAAAAACTTTAGTCACAGCGCGAAAACAGTGACTAACTTTTGCATCAACCCAATAGATATACACAGGCATTGTGGCATTTGGATTTATTTTCCTCTTTTGCTGTACCAATGAAATTATACCGTCCTTCCATGTGATTATTCCGCTAGGTAGTCAAATCGGGGGAAATCACGTGACAGTTATTGCCTTAAAGTTCACTTTTCTTTACGTTATTTTAAACAGTTGTATAATATTACGCAGACTTCAAATTCCATACAGCAAATATTTTCAGGAAAGATCGTAACAATCAAGTCACTAGCATTTACGGAGGAACCAGTAAATACAGCTAGGAGAAAATAGAATGCGACATAACCCCTCGAATGGACAGTCAGTATTAGAAGTAGATAGCTAATATTCATAGGAATTCTGGTTAAATTCGAGATACGGATAGAGTACAGGGTGGTTACAAAGTCCCGTTACCCCTACCTATATTTATGTTATACGTGGTTTTGTAGTCTTTTGATGTTTATTGATATGTCTGATGTGTGTTTAAGATAATTAATACCCAACTTGGCCAATACAAGTGATTACACCATCGAAGAGTGCATTATGGCAAGCAGTTGGGTTCACGACAGACCACGAACTGGAAAGACTTCCAACAGCAATTCAGACGTCAGGCTCAAGCACATGAAAACAGACCTAAAATTACACCCATACCGACTAATGTGTGTGAACGAATTATCGGATACTGACTTAGCGCGAAGGGTGGACGCATGTGCAGCTCTTCTGACAACATCTGACACCATCCCAAAGCGGAGTAAGGTGATATTTAGTGACGAGTGTGCCGTATATCGAAACTCTCGGTTCCGGAATATCGTGTTTTGATGTAAGAACAATCCATACGTTTATGAAGAGGTGAAGCAGAATCCTCCCCATATCATACCATGATATGGGTGAATCCAACTGCTTGCCATAATGCACTCTTCGACTGTGTAATCACTTGTATCGGCCATGTTGGGTATTAATTATCTGAAACACACATTAGATATAACAAAAAACCTCATAAGCAGGGAAAGGATTTATATGTAAATACATATTTACTTATAAAGCTAATATAATTTATATTTTGCATTATCTTTATGTTTCACAATGTGTAGGGTTGAAAAATCCTACTTTTATTTTCCATATTTTTCCATATTTTAGAGTTTAGTACATATTTTCGTTAATTTCCATATATTTTCCATATTTCATATAAAACAGTCCATATTATATTAGGTTTAACAATAAAACAAAACAAAATTCCATTAACTTTTAAAAATACATTTCAACAATAGAGATTTAAACACATGTTCAGTAATCCCTTTAACATCAGAGTTATTTGAAAATTAGCAGTCCTATCAACAATGGGAAAGTAAGTTACAAAACTGTATTAATTTAATTTAAAATTTTTAACAGACTTCAGTTGTGCAGCTCAACAGTTAAATGCCAGTCAGAGTACACATAGGTTCAGTTTTGTAAATCATACTATAAAGACGGTAAATATGCCAAAAGTACGTCATTCAGTCAATTTAAAATCAAAACTAACAAGTTACATTTCAGAATTTAAAGAAGATGGTTTATCAACTGACAATAAAATATTATTTTGTAATTTGTGTCAGTGTGCAGTATCATCTACACAAAAGTTCCTGGTGCAACAACACATTACAACTAGCAAACATCAGGCCAACAAACAACTAAATTCCAAGCAGAGACAATTGTTTTTAACACAACCAACAACATCGAATGTAAGATCTGAGTTTAACATCGACCTGTGCCGTTCTCTCATCTCTGCTGATATTCCTCTCTACAAACTAAAGAATAAGGTCTTCAGGGAATTCCTTGAAAAATATACTCAACATACAATCCCGGATGAGTCAACACTTAGGAAGACGTATGCTCCATCCATCTACGATGAGACAATACAGAAGATAAGAGATGAAATTAAAGATAGTTCAATTTGGGTTTCCATTGATGAGACTCCCGACAAAGAAGGTAGACTTGTTGGTAATGTAGTTATCGGTTTGTTAAGTGAACAATATTCTGAACGAATTCTTTTACATTGTGATGTTCTAGAAAAGTGCAATAACAAAACTATAGTTAAACTGTTCAACGAAGCTATGGGTATCCTGTGGCCAAAGGGTATTATGTACGATAATGTGTTATTCTTTATTAGCGATGCTGCCCCTTATATGGTCAAAGCTGGACAAGCATTATCTGTTGTATATCCTAAATTGACTCATTTTACTTGTGTGGCGCATGCATTTCATCGTGTGGCAGAAGTGGTCAGAGACAATTTCCCTAAAGTAGATTTGTTGATTTCATCAGTGAAAAAAGTATTTCTCAAAGCTCCCAGTAGAGTTAACGTGTTGAAAGAAATGTACCCTGAAATTCCATTGCCACCAAAGCCAATTTTAACTAGATGGGGTACATGGCTAGAAGCAGTTGAATATTATGCCGAACATATAGACTCTATTAACAATGTTCTCCTTGCATTGGACTCTGAAGATGCAGTCTCAATTGATACTGCGAAAACAGTTACCTGTGACATAAGTGTGAAGAATGACTTAGCTCACATTCAGCATACATTTTCATGCATCATAAAAACGCTCAAAAGTCTCCAAAATAGGCACCTTTCACTATCTGAAAGTTTTGAAATTATAAATAGTACTGTGGAACAACTGAATCGTGGTAGAGGTAAAGTTGCAGATGCAGTAAGAGCTAAGGTGGACACTGTACTTTCAAAAAACCCTGGATATGAAGAACTACAAAAGGTTGTTGCTGTGATGAGTGGTGAATCAACAGTGAAGATTAACTTGGACTTATCCCCAGCAGACATTGTGAAATTGAATTATGTACCAGTTACTTCTTGTGACGTCGAACGCTCTTTTAGTCAGTATAAATCTATCCTCAGAGACAATAGAAGAAGATTCACTTTTCAGCACTTGAAAGAAATGTTTGTAACCTATTGTTATGGTAACAGACAATAAAAATTGTGTTTTGTTGAAACTACATTGGAAGATAAGGTACGTCCATTATATTTTTTGTTTAGTTTGATTAAAATGTACCAATATTTAACGTACATAGTCATTTTTTTTATAATTTTAAGTCCATATTTAATTCCATATTTTGGTAAAAATCCATATTTAATTCCATATTTTGGTAAAAATAACTACATATATATTTACATATTTCATATATTTTTAGTCCATATAAACCCGTTCCCTGCTCATAAGACTACAAAAACATGTCTAACATAGATACTGGTAGGGATAACGGGACTTTGTAACCACTCTGTAGATATTGGACATTCCTCAGGCTGACATGAGCCGCCCCTGTTATCAATCAATGGTTGTTCTCAATGTCAGGAATATGTTATTATTATCAATCGTCATTTATCGTTAACAATTATTGGACTGAGTTACCCAACAATAGATCAAAAGAACATTTGAAAAAATAATTGAGATATTTGCACAAACCTGTTGTTGGCGCCATTATTTCTATCTAATTACACTAGTCAACAAGGTTTTTGTCACAAAGGTGAAAATGGTCATCTTAGATCAATTTTTGTATGCTGATAGTGAATCTAAACTTTAAAAATTTTCATCACGTACCATTTAAGAGGAAAATTGGAAATTGTGAAAAAAAAATGAATTTATCAACGAAATCGGGTATCGAACTATGGACTTTATTTAAACGGTTACACAGTATATTCATACGTTTTATAAATTATTGTTGCTTAGAATATACTAGAAGTGTATTTTAAGGGATAGGTTATTTCAAATACACGATTCTGCATTAATAAGGCGCGTAGTGGGTGATACATATCTGTATTACTTCATTGCTTTATGGCGCTAGACCGACAGAAAGCACTGAGAGGGTGGGCTTTTAGAGTGACATAGGTTGCATTTTAGGATTAGTTGAATATTGTTTGAGCTTGTGATAAGTTGTATCGCTGGTTTTAAGTGTCTATCTTCGCGTTAATTTACGCTTTTTCAGAATGAAAAAGTCTCGTCGTGCGTGTGTAAATTCGACGGACAGCTTTTGTTACGCATGTGGAGAAATTGCGGCAAAATCGCAGCGTCGGTCTTTATCAGATAAGTTAAAACAAGCATATTATTGCTATTTTGAATGTAATGTGTGTGATGAGGACAAATCATGGTCTCCCCATGTGTGCTGAATAACATATTACTCAAAACTGATGAAATGGATGGAGAGAAGAATCGAAGTAAGCAGCTTGCAGTTCCAATGATCTGGCGTGAACCGATAAGCCATGCTGAAGACTGTTATTTCTGTTTAACAAAGATTACGGAATTTTCAAAGAAAACAAGATCTAAAATTTAATATCCTAATGTTCCATCTGCAATAAGACCTGTATCACATGAACCAAAACTCCCTATTCCTAATCCACCTTCGCAATTGGAGGAATTGGTTCTTCCAATAGAACAAACAGATGACTTGGCTCAACATCAATATCCTCTGATCAGTCCTATGGCCCAAAACATCATAAAGAACCCCATTTAATTAAAAAATATGAACTGAACGACTTAATAAGAGATCTTAATCTCACTAAACAACAAACTGAAATTTTAGGGTCTAGACTGTAACACTGGAACCTGCTAGCAACAGATACTAAAATTTCATTGTAGAGGAAGAGACATGAACGGTTTTCGAAGTATTTTGTAATGAAGAATTCTATGTACGTGTGTAAATATATACGGCTTAATGGAAGAACTAGGATTTCAATACATCCCAGAGGATGGAAGTTATTCATAGATTCTTCCAAAATAAGTTTAAAAGCAGTGTTATTGCACAATGGAAACACTAAACCATCAATTCCCGTGGCGTATTCAATGGATATGAAGGAAACTTATACAAATTTGTCAGTGTTACTAGATGTAATCCAATATAAAACATATTGCTGGTAAATCTGCGGAGATTTGAAAATTGTCGCCTTATTGCTCGGACTTCAGGGTGGATTCACAAAACACTTTTGCTTTTGTCTGTTTTTGGGATTGTAAAGCGACTGAAAAACACTATATAGTGAAAGACTGGCATACCAGAGAAAGCTATGTCCCAGGAGAACATAATATCAAGTATGTCCCCTTAGTAAAACCGGAAAAATTACTGCTTCCTTCTTTACATATCAAGCTTGGTTTAATAAAGAAATTAGTTAAAAGCTATGGATAAAAATGGAGAAGATTTTGCATATGTAAGGAATATGTTTCCGAAACTCAGTGAAGCTAAAGTGAAAGAGGAATTTTTGTTGTCCCTCAAATTAGGAAACTTTTGAAAGATGAGAGCTTCGAAAAAAAGTTAAGTGTTGAGAAACTAGAAGCTTGGAATGTCTTTGGAGGTGTTGTTAGTGGGTTTTTAGGTAATAATAAAGCTGACAATTACCCACAGTTTGTACAAGAACTCCTGCATCGTTACCAGAAGGTTGGTTGTCGAATGTCTTTGAAAATACACTTCCCACATTTCCATCTGGACTGTTTCCCGGAGACCTTAGGAGCTGTAAGCGATGAACGAGGGGAAAGGTTTCATCAAGTTATACACAGATGGAACAACGATATGAAGGAAAGTGGGATTCTAATATGATGAGAGATTACTATTGGTTTTTGTTCGGAGAAGGCGACTCAAACTACAAGAGGAGAAAATAAGTGTAAGCAACTAAATATATTTCTTAAAAATCTAGCTTGAAGTCTGTGTATGGTTGTTTACTTCAATATAGGGCTCCTAAGTTATTTGATTTGAGGTTTTAATCAATTTAATTTATAAACCTTAAAAAAATTATAGTTCAATTGATGCAGTTTTAAATTAATAAAATAAAAGCCTATTTTGAAGGGAAAAAAGGAATATAATGCTACTTTTACTTATTGTAATTATTATTTATGCAGCGTTATTATTTTTCTGTGAAACGTCAGTGTATTTTGTATATAAATTTTGTATCTTAGGAATTTATTTAGTTTCACTGTTGTAATTACGTATTTTGAAATGCGCGAGAACGTTTTTTTAAATCAAAATACTTCCCCTTCTGTCACACAAAAATGTTACGTGTTACAGATTTTTCGCTGTCATTTTCGTAATCAGCGGGGTCGATTTAGTTAAAATCAGCTGATTTCATTTCTGTGACAGACAAAAAGTTAAAATTTGTTGACTAGTGTTATCTACCACCCTCGATGGCAAGTCACAATAGGAGTTTGATTGCATGTCTTGACCACATGGAGAATAGAGAATACGAACAAAAGACTGGATTGTTCCTCTTGAAGGCGAGACAAATCAGAACTTCAGCTGTTGAAGTTTGTGATGCGAACCGACGAAAGGATAATCGTAACTACTCAATTATACACTTTTATGCCCATTTTAGTTTAGGATATATTAGACCTATATAATGTGCTTTGTTGGTGCCATTTTAATTTTAATCTGTGTGTTCTTTTGGAGAGTGGAGGGATCTAATCATAGGTGAGGGGGTGAAACCTATAAAGTAGGACTTGTTTTACACAGAACATACGGTCAGAAGACCCGTGCATTGGATTTATGTATATGTATGTATGTATTATTTTATTTTATTTTTTTTTATTGAACAACATGCTCCATTACAGAGTAATACTACATGTTTTAGATTTTCCGTTTCCTACGATAAATATACATTTGGATACATTGATATTACCTAAGGAAGATAGAGAATTAATACAAATACATATATATGGCTTAACCTAAATAAAAAGAAAAGAAAGTATATATACATGTTTGGAATATATTGCAATTGGTTTTTTTTAACAAATTGATAGTTGTATAAAAATTGAATGATAAATGTGTGTATCCTAGTTATAAATGCATTGCTACAATTGTTCAAAATCTATTGAATTTATAAAGGCAATGAATGGTTGAAGATGAAATTTTATAAGTTGATATTTGTTAGGTGGCCAACTTGCTGTCTTCGAGATGCTGTTTCTTAGAATTCCCCTTTGTTTTCTTAATATAGTGCAATCATACAGCAAGTGATCTACAGTCTGACCTCCACTATTACACGGACATGTTGCACTCTCCAGTAACTTGAATCGATGGAGGTAGGCTCTAGTCATCCCGTGTCCTGTCACCATTGACTTGAAGATGCCTGTAATATTTAATTCCATCTTAAGCAGCTCTTTTACATTAGGAAAGTAGGATTTTGTTATCGCTGCCTTTGTGGTGTCGTCCCATTCTTTCTGCCATTTTAGTTTTCCTTCTTCCTCTATTTCACTTTGAATTATACTTTTTGGTATTTTATCATAACATACTGCTGCATCCTTGTTTCGTGCCGCTGCCTTCGCTAGTCGATCCGCAAGTTCATTACCGTATGTTCCGACGTGGGCCTTGATCCAGAAGAATTCTATCGTCCAGTTTACTTTCTCCAAAATTAAGACTTTCTTCCTGATTTCTTCTATAAGATATTTGTGGTTGTGATTGTTCTTTAAGGAGTCTATTGTTATTCTGCTGTCTGTGAGAATTGCTGCTGTGCGTGGTCTGTTGTCCCTGATGTCAATTGTTTCTATTGCTTCCAGTGCTTTAATGATTGCTACCTGCTCGGCTTGATTGTTGGAACATCTGTAATTTAGTTTGAATTTTAATTGGTTGGTGAGTTCATTTCTGACGAAGATGGCGATACCTGCTCCAACTCCATACTCACTCTTACTCCCATCCGTGAATATTTGAAGGGTGTAGTCCTTATCTTCTGATCCCTCGTTGATCTTGACAGCGTCTGCTGGGTGAGGCCAGTTTCTGATTTCCACTTCTCGGTCTATGGTATAAGTTTGGCTTTTTACTCTTCCTTTCATTATGTTGTATAATTTAAGTGCCTCCTCAATTTTTATGGTAATGGGAGTTATTCCTGACAGCATACACAGAGCTTCGGTAGATGTTGTGCGAAAGGCTTTTGATATCCTTATGTTGATTAGTCTTTGTACTCTAGTATATTTCGCTTTGTTAGAATCGTACTTCATAGCTTCAGCCCATACTGGTGCTCCATATAGCAAGAGAGGTAGTATGGCTCCCTTATATAATAATAATAATAATAATAATAATAATAATAATAATAATAATAATAATAATAATAATAATAATAATAAAATAATAATAATAATAATAATAATAATAATTTATTTTAGCTGGCAGAGTTAAGGCCGTATCGTCTTCAGAGCTTTATGTTGCAGTCCCCAAGTTATTTTGGCTGATCTGGATAAAGTATGGATTAATTTAGCACATCTTTCAACTGCGTAGTTTACATGTTCACTGAATTTAAACTTGTCATCGAGGATTATTCCTAGATATTTCATCTTCGTGATTTGTTCCAGCCGTTTGTTATTTAGGTAGATGTTGATTTCTTTTTTTTCTTTTCGTTTCCTTCTCGATATTAACATTACCTTAGATTTCTCTTCATTGAAGATTATCTTTGGTCTTTCAGCCCATGTAGCTATTTTTTTTATTTCCATATTCGTGTAATTTTCTGCTTCAACTACATTGTCTGCCTTGATTATTAATATTAAATCGTCTGCAAACGCTACCGCTTTTGTTCGTTTCATGAAGTTAAGGTTCAGTAAGGAATTATACAAAATATTCCACAGAGTCGGCCCAATACACGGTCCTTGTGGGCAGCCTTTACTGGCTTCTCTTTCTAATTTTACGCTGTTGGTTGTCATTACTACAGTTCTTTCATTAAAATAGGATTTAACTAAGTTGTATAGATTTCTTGGGCATCTGAGTTCTTTAAGAGAATATAAGATACTAGGCCACCACGCGGAATCGAAAGCACCTTTAACATCTAGGCTTACGACGACTGCAATTTCTCTTGCTTTTAGGCTTTCTTCTACGAAGTCCTTCACTGCCATTGCAGCATCTATTGTGCTTCTTTGTGGTGTGAAGCCATACTGATTGCTGTTCATCAGATCATGAGAGAATACATGGTGATTTATTCTGTTTACTAGTACTTTTTCTAGTATCTTTCCGCCGATATTGAGAAGACTTATAGGTCGGAATTTTGATGGTTCCAAACTGTTCTCTTTTCCAGGTTTTATAATTGGAACCATTTTCGCCCTTTTCCATATCTTAGGAAAAACTGCTCTTTTTAAGCACTCGTCATACAGAGTCGTTATGAGTCTAGGAAATATTTTGAAAGTTTGTTGAAAAATCTCACAGGTAATCCCGTCTTCCCCTGGCGCTTTCTTTTTTCCATATTTTCAACTGCATTTCTGACTTCATCTAAGGTAAAACCTTTGTCATCGGTCGTGTCTATAGGTTTCTGAGACTGTGTTCTTATTTTCTTGTGGTATTCAGTTTCTTGTTGCTCGCTGTCTTCTGGTGTGAAATACTCCAACATGTACTCAATCGTTTCACGTATGTCAGCTGTTAGAGATCCATCAGGCCTGCGAAGTGTTGTCATTGTTGTCTTGTTGCTTCTTTTTCCGGTTGCTAATTTGTATACTTCGTTATGTATGTATGTATGTATGTATGTATGTATGTATGTATGTATGTATGTATGTATGTATGTATGTATGTATGTATGCATGTATGTATTCACACTGCAATGGGTATATACCCGGTGGCAGTGGTAACTAATTACACTCAATAATGATAATAATAAACTTATTAATTAAAAATACAATTAATAATAATAATACTAATAATTAATATTAACAATAATTAATAATAATTTAATAATAATAATAATAATAATAACAGGGAATATCCTAAATTAAATGAAGCATGATCACCTAAAATAACATTTAAAATAAATCTAATTTGTATCTTAAACCTAAGTTCGAACTCAAACCCACGAGTATGATCTGTTCATATCTGCACAAGTACCTTTCATCATTACACTCATTTCGCTGTGAATTCACTCACTGCACTGGAACTAAGACACATTTCACTGATTCTATCACTAACACTTCAAAAACATTTCACTGTTCAAATACTTTGCACTGCCACTATAAACTATAAAGCTTCACTGACAGGAACACGTTTCACTTACACAACACACTTCACCGACACAACATAATTCTTCATTGATACAACACTTCAATAACAAAATATCATTTACACCATTTAAATACTGTGTATAATTACCGTCTATTAGTAAAATCCTTAAGCCTATTTTTAAATACATTTTTGGTTGTTGGTAAAGCCTTTAGTAAGTCTGCAGGTAAATCATTCCAATCCCTGATAGTACGATTGAGAAAAGAAAACTTTCCAGTGTCCGTCCTCTGTCTTCTTTCCCTCAATTTATATGAGTGGTCGTTCCTTGAAGAGTAATTTGGCGGCTGAAACCTATTTTTTACTTCTCTCCAGGCAGGCTCACCTCTGTATGTTTTGAACAGTGCGCATAATCGAATTCGCGTTCTCCTGTCCGTGAGTGTGTCCCATTTTAATGGTGAATTTTTCCGACAACACTTGAGAGCCCGTTTTTTAATTTTTTCCAGTGTCTTAATATGTTCTAATCTGTAAGGATCCCAACTGGACGTACTAATGATTTATATGCAATTTCTTTGGATTTATCAGAACCATTTCTTAGTACCCTCATCACAAAGTGTAACGCTCTCCATGCTTTTCCCGCTGTGTCAGTAACGTGTTCCCCCCAGCCGAGATCGCTGCTAAATGTTATTCCGAGGTATTTACATTTGTTAACTTCCGGAATGGTTTCACCCCCTAATGTATACGATGCGACTATTTTATTTATTTTCCTTGTAAAGCTGATGGCTTTACTCTTTAGAGAATTTATTTTCATTTTGTTGGCTATTGCCCAATCGTTTATTCTATTGAAGTCATTCTGAAGAAGAGTAGTATCTTCATAACTTTTTATTTCCCTGTATATCATGCAATCATCCGCGAATAAGCGAACCCTAGACAAGATATTAACTGGCAGATCATTTACAAAAGCCAGGAATAGAAGAGGCCCCAAGACACTTCCCTGTGGGACTCCGGAAGTAATTTCAATTGGGTTCGATAATTCCTCCCCCACCCGTACTCTCTGAGTACGACAAGTTAAAAAGTCCTTGATCCACTGGAGTACTCTGAAGTCAATCCCCGTTGATTGTAGTTTAACCAACAATATATCGTGTGGGACTACATCGAATGCGCGTGAAAAGTCAATAATCACTGCATCTACTTGGCTACTGGAATCTATTCCGTCTTCTAAATCCTGACATACAGTTACTAATTGACTCTCACATGAATAGCCCCCCCCCGAAATCCATGCTGACAGTTATGTAACCAATTTGAGTCATCCCAATGCTGCCTTAGATAAGCTGAAATCAAGTGTTCCATCTGTTTGCAAACCACAGAGGTGAGACTGACCGGTCTGTAATTTTTCGTATCTGACCGAGACCCTGACTTATAAATTGGCACCATTATTGCATCTTTCCAATCTCGCGGGACAGTACCATTGTTAATTGATATTTCAAATATACGCACTAGATAGGGAATCATGGCTTCCCCTCCCAATTTTAGTACGCCTCCGGCGATACCATCAGGTCCTACTGATTTATGAGTTTTTAATTTAGAGATCCTTCTCCTTATGTCCCTAGGCTTGATAGAAAACTGACCCGTATTTTCCATAGAAGCTAAGTTAGGTATTATTGTCCTCATCCCAAAAACAGTGGCATAATAGGAATTTAGTTTTTCTGCTTTTTCGCTGTCCTGTACGATACATTGATTGCGGTCATTTTGTAGGGGGAGGCTCGAATAATTTTCCTTGCGTCGTCTCTTCACATATTTATAAAATTTCCCCCCCCCCGTTTTGTTCACCTTTGAAAAGTTTATTTAGGTAATTTTCCTGCGCTGTCTTCTTCGCATTAAGCAGTTCTTTCGATAGTTGTGTGAATTTTGTTTGTTTTGCAAGGCTTCCCTTGAAATATCTGTAGGATTTCCTTAGATTTCCTTATGAGAAAATTCTGATAATATAGTACATCTGTATGTATAATATTGGTCAATAAATCCAACTATCTACTACTCACAGCAGACCCTCAATGCTAACAAGTAAGATGTTCAGCCGAGTCTTCTGTTACCATATATATTTTTTTTCTTGCTGCTCACACCCATTGATTTAGAGCGTCACTTAGATTCATAGTCACATCCTGTTTCAAAAGCGTCACATAGATTCCTCAACATCTATTCATTGTAATCTTCATTCTCTGCGACAATATTCTGATCATCAGCAAAGAGAAAGGTAAATACCTCTTCATCACGTACAGAAACTGATCTTCACTACATGGGCAAACTGTAAGCCTATACTATATGAGCATGAATAAAATTGTGAAACGTTTTGTTGAAAAGGTTAGTCTTGTATATTTAATAATATATCTTCTTCCACAATTGATGAAATACTCGTATATCATCGCTTTCAGGAAGAATACAGGCGAGTGGCGAGTGCTATGCAAAGGAACGATCGCATTACTCGTGAAGGTATAACGGAAGGTGAGCCTTTACATGCCAGGCGCGTTCTCTTTGGAATACGATGATGCAAGAGGGCTATAGGATAGCAGGAACTCTATATACATAGTAACATTGTGAATGCCTCTACACCTAGCAGAAGCTCTGAGAGGTCCATATGAAAATGGCAGAGAGGATTATTAAAAGACGCTTATAAGTGGAAAATTACATACATTAAATACATGCTATATTACTTCCCGGTATGAATGCAATACGATCTCGATATGATCTTCTCATGAATGAGTAACCAACGCAGTTCAGTTTCTACTGATTTTACATTTCAATGAAAATAGATTTGGTACCGGTACCTAATTTGTTTTCTGTAGTGACTTGACTAGTCCTCCCATTGCCAATCATTCATAACGAATATAATGAGGAGGTTAGTCATACTATCTCAATTCTCTTTACAAAAATCAAAGATGGGTACCACTATAAAAGTGTTTGTGCTCCTTATTTTAATATTAATGGAAGCCACGGTTATTTTCGTGCCCTATCAAAAGGAGAGAGTTAGAATTATGCAGTACTTGTTATGGTTATATTTATATAACCTTTTATTACTCCTGTATTCTTCAAGGCGTAACAACGTCGATTATTAATATTTCTTCAAATTCAGTTATAGCAGCGGACAGTGGAGTATAACAGCTGATTAACAAAAGCTGCTGCACAATAACCTGAATGACGTTACAAAAGATGGAACCGTGTTGAGGTTTAACTGGAAACAAAATTAATTGCAGGTACGTTATATCATAGTCTAGCAATAGCAAACAGTGAGGCGTAAATCTCTTAATCTTCAGATAATAGGCCTATATATTTTTTTTGAAGTAAAATGCGTGTTTCCTCGCACGAAGTAAGTTATGTGCCCCGTTCGGGATCAGTAGTGAAAGAGAAAATGGTAGAAATTGAAATGCTTACTGTAACAACACTATGAATCACAACGGAATTCTAATGTTATTAGTAGTTAGATAACTTACATGACCACGTCCAATGACAAAACCTCCCTTCGCTACGGTCATGAAGGCCTCGAATTTACATATAAAGTTAATAGTGCAGCGTGGCCTTTCTGTGTTGAGAGGAATAAAATTACAGCCCTGTGCAACCACTTGTTGCTTGGTTTGTAGTCACGACTTCTACAACACCAAAGTCATAATACATACGTACTACACCTCTTGATTGAATCATAGTGGAAAATATATTGTGAGCTGGCAATAAATTCGGAATGTCGCTTCATATGAAGAGAAACTATATTGCATGCTCCTCATTAATTATGTTATCACTCTTATCACTAAATACACTCTCCATTCGTAAACCATAAAAATAAAAAAATTCAAAATTCAAATCAACGTAACTGTAGTTTCATTTCCGAAACTGGGTGACATTCTATGCGCCGGTGTATCCCTGATACAGTGCAGAACTTTTTTAATACAACTCAGGCTATGAAATATAAAATGTTCTGCAAAAGAGTTCTCCTATTTTGATTTTTTCACCTTTCGTAACAATGCTACTCTCAGCGCATTTCGAACAAGAAGATCATGGTCACTTACAAACCACGCACGAGTCACTAAACTGAGAACTGTGAACTGCAGCACTGCTAATCCCGGGTGTCCCAGCTGACTTCAGTTGAGGAGAATGGTCCAGGATTGAGGGTAAGCACGCGTGGCAAATGCAGTCCATTGCTTGACCTAGAACCGCCAGTTCGAAATGCGCTGACAATAGCTGACTATAGACAGGCGCGAAAAGGGCTGCTAACTCAGAAATATCTAATGGATTGCAGAATACGTTTAAATTATGTTCTTATATTAGTTCCTCCACTCTCAACTCAAAACTGTTTATTTAACACCACATTGAAATCGCATCGTCCTTTTATAGCCTCTGGGTTGAAAACGAACATCAAATTCACAAATGAACAAGGCACGTTTCCGAACTGAAATTGTGAGTAGGTTTAACAAATTGTTTGCGTCATCAATTTCGCTGTGAAATGTACCAATCGCACATCATGTCACAATCACGTCATTGATCCATATTCAGGCTAAAGCGAAGATTTTAGTACGCTTACGAACTGAAGGCATTTGGAGAGAGTAGTTGTTTTCAATTTTGGACGTACATATTTGGAGCGCAGAAAAGTGTGTTACGGATTATTTACTTCGAGAAAAATGGAAATGGGGAAATGGACGCTAATTTAAATGGGATGACTAGGGCAGAAATTGAAGCTTGTGTTGCTTTAAGAGGTTAGATACATCTTACAGCTGTAAAATTTTGGAAATATTCAACATTTTCTTCCTCCATTACTGTATCTTGTACAATAATGAAAATTAGTATGTGTAAAACACTGTCCTTCTGCCATATGAAAAAAAGATTTTTACGATAAAAAAAATTATTTACATTTTTATTTTCAAAATTTGGTTCACTGTGCAGTGATGAAGTGTTTCCCACATAACTCAAAAACTATCCAACTTTCTGTGATGAAATATTTTGTGTGTATTTATGCATGTCATATCTACAATATGATGCAAGATCACTTCTCTATATTTGATAGATTGTCTAATAAAAGATAAAAACATTTTAAAAATGGTCAAATATTAGTACTTTCGTCTAACACAAAATAAATAAAAATATTTTTTAAGGAATGTAGTTGAAAAAACATGATATTTTGAACATGAGTTTCAGCAATAAAATAAAAGAGAGAGAATATGAAAAAGTTAACAAGTTTATGAGTTATGAGGGAAACGCTTTATCACTGCACAGTAAATTGCCACCATTATGAACTTGAAAAAAAATATATATATTATTGTTCCCCATTAAAGCTTTATCATCTGCAAAGCAACACATTGTAAATTATTTAATTCGTCAACTATTGGAAAGCTGCACATTTCTGAAATCTCAGGATCGGTAAGATCTTTATGACAACATCAATGACTACTTTAAACAAAGACGTGGTAACGGACCCTTTTGTAGTACTTCTCTGTGTAGTGACGTACTTGGTTTTATTGAGGTCTCTTTCAATTTCAATAGTACTATCAACGAATAACGAGAAAATTAAATTACGTAAGTTCTAGAGAATGTCAAAAGAGTTGAGGGTTTTGATAATAATTCTTGCATGATAGAAAAGATGGTAATCGGATGGCAATTCACTGCTTATATGATTAAATGGAAGCATGGCAGATCCCAGATATGAGATAAATTTACCTACTTTTAATTGTTTTAAAAGTCGTACAGACATTTTGTCAAGAAATGGAACTGTATCAAGGCGAATTTTCTAAAGCACTTGAATAACTTCTTACTAAGTAATATGCGGAAAATGTGGCATTTCCATGTTGTTATCACATTCTAATTGAAGTGGAGATAAATCATTGCTTGCCTAAGAATATGGGAAAAATTATTTTCTACGTCATGAATTTGGCTATGCCCGCTGTTAAAGATGCCTTTCTGTGATTATACAAATTATATTAGTCTAAATGATATGCATATTTTTGTTTTTCCTTTTCCTTTTCTCTTTTATATTTTCTAACGGGATTCACACTTTGATGATTAGCACAATCTAACAATTTATAACATTTAGTCGCTAGTGTTACGGACATTATGGTAGGAGAAAAGAAAAAATGTCTCATATTAAAGTGTCAGTTTCTATGCATCTTTCATTTAATATTAACGTTTGAAATCTGGCTTCCCATAAGATCATGGGGTTCTCAACCTTTTGAAGACTATGAGCCGCCCACATGTAATACTAGTGAGCGAGCACCAGGAAATAGAATATGTGTGATTAGCCTATATGAATATATAAACTAAATAAATAAACAAATACAATTTTAAAACATTCATACAGGGTAATGACATCCTTGAATTTGAATGTTGCTCAGAATTTTAGTGATTTCCAAGAAGAGGTCGCTTGTAGCTACACGTAAACAATCTTGCAGATGTGAATTATTTAATCCTGATGGTGATTGAAGAATTTCATAAGCTACGAAGCTTTCTTGCATAGGTAGGTTGTCCTGAATATAGCAGACATTTGACAGAAATATTCCGTAGTATTTATATTTTCTGCTCCTAAAAATGTATACATTTTTCCTTTTAAAACAAACATTTCAGCGCTAGAAGAACTCGGTGTCTATTAATTTAAGTTCTACAGGAGCAACTAAATTATTCTCTTGAATAATCTTGATTTTTCTGATTAAGTCTACATTGAATTGAAAGGCAAAAGTTTTAACATCCTATTATTCAGTAACTATTCTACAAGAAAAAGATATTTGGGACGTATAATTTGATGTTCAATGGTAATATAGCTGCTATTGTTTTCATGTATTATATATTCTTTTTATTAGAATGCTAGCCAAAAAGAAAAGAAATCTTATTACCAAAATGAAATTTATTCAAATATATCTTATAGAGCGATGTGATTATTTGATATGGCGAGAGTGTATGACTGAGTTGGAGTAAAATTTGTGTTTCTCCAAAACTTTGTATTTCGTGACTAAAGAGGTTTCTTAAAACAACAGATTCATTTATCGCCATCTGTCTATGAAGTTCAAGTGAAAGCACATATAGACATTGAATTATTTGAATGTATCGCTGGACATTAATGTACAGATCTTATAATTATTTTATCTTTGTCTCTGTGTAACGTCATATTTGCGGTGTGGAGGAGTGGAGATGATAGAAAAGTTGTAATGCATTTTAATGCACTGACGCCCATGAATAAGATAAGCCACTTGAAATTTAACGGTCACTGATTGCCAGAGATAAAATTTAAGATCTGTAGAACATTGAGCTTACTCCAAGTGGTCGTATACAGACCGAGGGGTGTGTTTTTGTTTTACTGAACTTCAAGACAATGCTAACTCATTTAAAGTTTGTGTGACTGTAGTATGCATATATTTTCGTTTCGTTTTACTTTGTTTATAGTTTGACTTTTTCTACTAGTTTATTTGTGTTTCTGGTGGTGTGAAAGAGATGGTCTGATGGCCTTAATAACACCAAAATAAATTAATTAAAAAATTTCAACATAAGACAATTATAAAAAGGTTTTTCTTTTCGGTACCAGGTCTACAACTGTTTTAAATTGAGTTAACCATGGCAAGCATTTTGCTAAGGAGTTCATTAATTCATGTAAGTGACGCTATGTAAAGATTCATCTTTATGAAAGAGAAAAGCTTAGTAAAGACAATTCGTTTTGGTTGCTGATAGTTGAATTTCGGAGATATTAGAAAAGTCTAACAACCAGTTTAATTAAGAATAGAAGCAAATAAGAAAACCCGGACAACGCCGGGTCCTTTCAGTTAGTTTTAAATAATACAGAATATAGCAAAAATTTTTGGGACGGAAATATTTACATAACAATCCAAGAACGATGGAATTTCTAGACCAGGATCCAATTTGAAGTAGAATAGTAATTAATAATAAATGTTTAGAATAAGTATTAGGCCTACATTTAAATTACCTGGGATGTGAGTTCCGGCCCCTTCATCTTCCATATTACTAATTCCTCTCCAGCCATCAAAATCCGTTATGCCGTATCTTTTGAGAACTCCGGGAAAAGCCCCACAACTTTGGCTTTGTCCACAATAAATACCACCACGATAGCGACGAGATTTAAACTCGGTTCAGTGGACATCGTAAGTAAGCACTCTGTCAAATGAGCTATCAAAGCGGCCAGTTGAAGGTGAGATGATCATTATGATATTTTTATAGTACAAGTTATTCTGCTTTACCTTGTGGTATTACTGTACGATTAGCTGGCCAGCATTTCTATGCATTTACGTTTCAAAGCTGCTATGCATTATCGTAATGAAAACCGTTCATAACAACTGAGTATATACAGATCTTTCAGAGATTATAAAATATATCTGACATAATACTATTTAAATATATCTTTCCCTCTCTAATGTCGATTTCATTTGTTGCTCTCGCATTATAGATATCCGTGTAGAATGGTTTCATAACTTCAAAACTCGCTTTATTGTGAGACGTGCTCTTGTAAGACCATATAATTTTCGAGACATCCGTGGCAAACCAGTGCTTGAAATATTGCACGTCTCGTAATGAAAAACCGTCGGCGCTTTCAGTAAAATTGAACTGCTACATTATTCATGCACATCGCTTCCCATGTCCGCCTCATTCCTCAGCACTCGCAGACAATAGTCTACACAGATTCTGCGATCTGCTTCAAACGCGGCGTTGTAACGTTCTGCATCAATAGAAACGAGACTGTAATTCTATCTCTGAGCTCAGTGGGATTGGAGATGTTCAGTTCACTGTCACATTCTTTAGTTTTCGAGCTACTTCATATGTTTTAAAACGATAAGGTGAGATGATATCACATTTCACGATTCTCCTACGCTATAAAATTTCTCATAGTGAAATGATCTTTCCAGGTGGCGTACTATTCTTACAATTGTCTTGACTTTGGTTTAAACTCGAAAATATTATTATGGACATGTAAAAGAATCCTATCTCTCCAAGAAGTAGGCTCTGAGTAGGTTACCGGTAGATATCTATTTCTTGCTAGTATATCCTGTTCACACTAAAAGGGCGATAAAAAGTATTTAGACTTAAATGTGTAACGGGCAAACGTCTGCCAAACATTTCCAACGAAAGTCAGAAAAAAGTGAATTATAAAAACTTGTTACACTATGTTTACTAAAGAAGCTGCGTAGTTTCCCAATAGAAATTCTCGCCAGTGTATATTGTTCATACTAAATTGTCGATGAAAGGTATTCAGAAAGAGTTAAATATGTAACGGGGAAACACAGCTTACGTAAATGCAAGCCAAAAATATCTAAGTACTTCGTATGAAAAAAAATTAATTATGAAAACTCGTTTTATGTTCAATAAACACGCTTAAATAAACAATCTCAAATAATTGGATTCAGACATTTTGGTTAGTGTTGAGTATTTTGTAACTGCACGTGTCGACTTACCTCTAAAACAGCGGTGACCAAACTGGGTATCGGATTACATCGTGTAATCAAAGACATTCGTACTAGTAAGGGGAGTTTCCTGTACATTGCTCTCTGTCTCGCTCACGTACTGATGGTAAGCAGTGTCGGTGCCATGTCGCTCTACAAACCCTCTGTCCTAGCAGGAAAAGAAGATTTCGTACAGAATGAGAAGAGGAATTTATTTCCTGTTCTGTTGGAGAAAATGTGATATTATCGGCTTAGAGAGTAAACCTGTTAACCGCCAAAAAGAACATTTTACAGGAAAGAAATAAAACTAAGTCTAAATTAACTCTGAAACTTTAGGAACAAATCCAAAGTACAGGTACAAATGCCACCTGTACTTTGGATTTGGTCCTAAAGTTTCAGAGTTAATTTAAACTCATTTTTTTCTTCCCTTGTAAAATTTTGTTTTTGGCGGTTAGCAGGTTTACACTCTAAGCTGACGATATGTTGCTTTGCTCCACGGTTCAATTAATAGTAGTATAGAAGCGACATTACACAGCATTACGCTGAATACACAGGCATAACAGGTATTATTATTATTATTTATCAGTAAGTGTTACCATAATTCTTATATACGTGTCTCAATATATAGTAGGCCTACATCTTCTCTTGAATGATAAAATAATCACTACGCTATATCTCCTTTTTAATTTGTTAAAATCTTTTGATGACTATTATCAGTTATTTACTATTTTTATTGATTCAATAATAATAATAATAATAATAATAATAATACTGATAGCATTACCACTAGCACCAGTGATAATAATAATAATAATAATAATAATAATACCTAATAACAGAACAAAGACAAAGCATTTGAATAACATAACCACGAGAGACAATACTGTAAAAACTGTTGTCTTAAATAAGGTTACTTTTGAGAAAGTGACAAGGTTCCGATATCTCGGCTCGATAGTCACCGAGGATAACAACATATTAACTGAGATCAAGGATAAAATAGCCATTGGCAATCGACGCCTCAGAGCATTAGATAAAATTATAAGAACCAGATATATCTAAAAAAATGAAGGTGAGGATTTATAAAACAATTATTAAACCTACGGTGACTTTTGGAAGCGAAACCTGGACTCTACCTGAACGAGCAATAACCATCTTAAATACGTGGGAAAGGAAAATTTTAAGAAAAATTTATGGCCCTATTTATGATAAGGGAGAGTGGAGAATTAGGACCAATTCTGAACTACAAAAACTATATAAAGATCCAAGTATTGTCACTGATATAAAAATTAGACGGCTGGAGTGGCTGGGCCACATTATCAGAATGGACAATAATAATATTCCTAAAAGATTACTAGATGTCACGCTAAGTGGTAAAAGAAGAGCAGGAATTAAGAGATGGAGACGGAGAGCCCTCGAGAGGGAAGATTGGGCAGCAATTCTTAAAGAGGTCAAGGCTAAACTAAAAGGGCTGTATGACCACAGATGAATAATAATAATAATAATAATAATAATAATAATAATAATAATAACGGTAATACTAATAACAATACTGTTGTCATTACCAGTAGCACCAGTAATAATAATGATAATGATAATAATAATAATAATAATAATAATAATAATAATAATATAGAGAAACTGATTGGATATTATGTAGGCTACTAGTGTAGTAATGAAATGAGCTATTAAACTCCAAGGACTGAAATCAGCCAAAAATCATCGTCATGAAGAGAAAGATAACATAAGTAAAATGTAAGGAAGCCAGCTATCCAGTGGTAAACGAAATAAGCTCGTTCTCTTAAGCCTTCCAACGAAGGAGAGTTTTTTAAAAGCGTAATGATCAAGGTGGCTGAAATAATTTGTCCAATGGAAGTTGTTAATTAATTTTGAAAAACTGTGCTTTCACGACCAAACATCCAGAAGATAATTCAGGAGATTTCTGATTGTGTTCATGAGGAATACTGAAAAAGCAAGAAAATTTATGTATCTTTATTTATTTATTTATTTATTTATTTATCTATTTATTTATTTTATTTATTTATTTTATTGGCTCTTGATGACAGTAGTGACATTACTGATACAGCAAAGCTTGCGATTCTTATTAGCGGGTTGATGAAGAACTCAATGTTGGTGCACGAAAAACCACTGGTTGTAGTTTTCATGCCATGTACCTCTCCCCCGTCTCTTACTTCATAGACTGTCTCTCGCGTGTAATCACTGCCGTTCGAATTTTGGTCACCGCTGCTCTAAAATCTCCGATTTATCTCGAGTGTTCAAGTCAATGTATATTTTGAAAGTGCATCTCCAGATAAAACATCTTGGGCCGTATTCATAGATATTCTTAGCGCTGGCTTCCGGTGGATGATCAGCGAACTAACGTTTTTCGTATTCATAAACCAGTGTTAGCGATATGATATAATATGAATCCTGTGCAAGTAATCAGTCGATAGTCGGGGCTAGTTTAGCAAGCTCGTAGCGTGGGCTAGCGAAATGTCTATGAATAGCACCCCCAAAGTCTATATTGTATGTTCCTAGACTTTATAAAATAATAAATGCATAACTATTAACAGCTGTGTTGTAACAAAATATGAAGTTATTTTCCTCTTCTGTACAATTTCCTGCAATGCAGTTACAAGGCGTTGGTCATTGCAAACCCAGTAAGTCTCATTCTCCGTATTACCAGTTCTATTTAAGGCATGAACTGAACTAACAGATATAACATTGCTTCTATCATGTTATTTGTGAGAAGTACAGGAGTGTATCTGTTTTGTTGATATCTTTACCCGCACATGAAGTGTTTGCAGCTAAATCACTGCAATATTACAATATTGTTTTCCTTCTATTCTTCTGGACGTCATACCAACTCCATCACTACCATCACCATTGCAATTACCTTTACCAACATCAGTCAAATTTTACCACAACTATTACCACCATCGGTAGACATATTTCCAACACCATAACCACCTCCATTAGCGGCCTAACTACCAGTATATGTTACCAGCGCGCAGCGGCACAACTTATCGTTACCAAGATCACCAATTCCACCGTTACGTACATCACGCATGCCCCATTTCAAATAATCGCTAATTTCTCTTCCCTTTTAATGTTGGCATGATTTTTATTTTACAATTCATTTTTAATTTTCAGAGACGTCTGTATTGTATCTTAAAAGTAAATGATACTTTAACAATAATTAAAACATATAAAGATAATATTCATATAAATACAGCGGAAGAATATTATATTTCGAAATATTATAAAAGAAATAAATCTTTAATTAATGGAAATTTACCTAACTTACAGAATACACTATACAACATATGACGTGATGTATTCATGCGCGCACTGTCCACATCTTCCTTAGACCATGATACACGTAGTCGTCACACAGTCCTCACACAACCACCACATAATCAACATCTAAGAAGACAAGTCTACACTGCGTAAGTCTATATAGATATTTTTATGCTGTTTTGGATAATATAACTAAAAAGCTTGATTTTTATGTTCACTCAACTAAATTATAATTTTAAATTGCCACTAGTTCATAATAACCGCACACAAATATTCAATTTCGTAACTAATCCATTACCCAAAATAACAGCACCGAATTTTGACCTTCATTTAAATTCATATGATGCCAGTCAAATACTTGCTTCATCAATATCATTAGTAGTGATTTATTTATTCAATATTTGATCTCTTTCAGTTAACTCTGATACTTGACTTGCGCCATACCACACGTTCATTACAATTACAGTATTGGATATCGACAATACTTCGCCATGCAAGTTTCTTCCATTTAACATATCACACAAATTAAATGTTAAATCCGTTAAAATTGGGTCATCAACTTATTGATTTCAATTACTTCCAGATTGGAGAAACAGCATTATCGACATATAAAATATACATTACTAATCAACATCAAACAACCCAACGTACAATATATTGGCGTTTATAATAAAACCATATAAATTTGAAAATATTCAAATAATTACGTGACACAAACCATGATACATACGTTTCTGAATGGTGGAAATATATATATATATTATTGTGAAACAGAAATAGGAATATAATAAATGTAATCACTGTAATTTTGCAACTCTTCACATTCATAATATTTTTTATCTTATTTTTATATTTTATTATTTTTATCGCGTTTAAATCATGTCATTTTATTATCTCATATGTGAAGACTTGCAATCATATATATTTTGTAATCTATACGTGTATTTTAAGTAAGTGACAATTTAAGGCTGTCATATAAGAATGTCAATGTGTACCACAGCAATGTTGGTTTTTATTATGTCTCATTTGGATGCCACTAAATATGTTTTGTATTTGTAGAGATTATGTAGAAAGCACTGATATTGCTGAAATGTACTTCGTATCTGATGATGTTGGCTCAGACCAACGAAAACGTTCATACGTCCTTTAAACATGTAATGTAAAAGTGTAGCACCTTAAACATATGCTGTGAAGTCAGTGACTGAAATAAATACTTTTAAGATATGATTTTTATTACCTGTACTATTTCTAACTTCATTAGAACCACATCTATTATAATAACAATAAACTATATTTTTCATTATTATCATCACCATCTTCACTGGAGACCGGATTTTATATAATTACATATTAGCCTATTCTACTCCTAAATATGTAGCTGAGAGAATAACAAAAATATTAGCGAATACAATAAGGATCCTTATTCAGATGCTTTAAGTTACATAGGTATTTTACATAATTTTATGTATTATACATAATTTACAAATTTTCAAATATATTGTCTATTTTGAAAAAAAAAAAAAACAAGAAAATATATCTTTTTACCACTTTGACCTCGAACTCCTCTCTTAATATGATTATGGAAATTGTTTATACCTCCTAGTCTTCTCTCCCTCTATCTCTCTGACTCTCTCTCTCTCTCTGAAATATTACTTTTGCTCCAAAGTATATTCATATTCTGACAATTAAAGAGAGGGTATCTTGTGATGTTTTTAATGTTCCTTCTTTGAGAATAACGGTAACTATTGTCTGTGAGAACAAATCTCCAATGCAATGAGTGTGTTCCATTCTACAGTTATGTAGGTGCAGTTAATTAATAATTGTGCCTCCAAAGGATCAACCGACAATAATTGTATCAATTATTGATGTGGTGAAATTGTTCATTCTTGTTCTGTTCATTTCATTTCGTTTTTGTATCATTTTGTGGGCATAAAGCAGTGATGTCATTGCAAGCGCATTTTTCTGACCTTGACGTCGTGCGCCGGCAGCAAGCGCTAAGTATGGAAAGAGGAAGGGTTGTGTATATGAATAAGCAACCTGTTGGATTAAGAAAACACTGGTGTACAAACCTCAAACGGAACGTGAAATTTTATGTCGTTATTTTTATATGGCTTCTTTCTGTTTAATATTATCTATATTGTCTCTAAAATAAAAGTACTAACACTGATTTCGTAATATTGCACTTGTGTTTTAAATCTTAATAACATAATAGAGAGTTAAGAAGGAATATTCACTTAAATTCCATAATAGTATAATTATACTGTATTAAGTGAATGAAACACATCATTCATACATGAAGTGATATTCCAAAGAAAGAACTTGAGTATGACATGATGTTGGAATTTATATTGATGGTATCTTTAGCCTTACAAAAGTAATCTATAAACTTACCAAAACAATATTACAGTACAAAGCAAAGTTACCTAGGTACTGTATCTGTTTTAAGTCTAACTAATATTACATAACAAAACTCTTATCGCACTATGCTTTTAAGGTGATATTTGTGAGCAACTTCCTATCATCAGAATATTAAATTATTTTCTCGAAATGTGCTGAAGCTATAGAGCTGACATTTTTACAACACATGGGCACGTATCTTTTGCTTATGATGTAACAGTAGTTGCTTTGTTAATTCATTTCCTTACAAACAGTTTCCATGCGAATATTTTCAAAATTTTCAATACACTATCTTTAGTAATACGTATATACGGTATATTAGATTTACGAAAACATTCTGTAAGGCTACTAAATAAATAGGCCTATACCTGAAAATTTCACTTTTCTATACGAAAAGTTGAGAAAATATTTCTTTTGAATAAAAAAATCAAACTTGTGAAAAAATGAGCATTAAAATTAAAACTCACATTCTTATAATGCCCTTATACTTCTCAGGCTAATCTAAAAATTAACACGGATACAGTTTTAATAAGTTCTCTTCCCTTTATCTATTGAATCAGTGCTGGCCATCCCTGAATATAGCTCGACCAAGCGGCATATACCACCTCTTTCGTCTGTCTCTTTCCTTTTTGCTGTAAAGCGCTCAGGCTCTCCTGGGCTCTAAAGCGCGCGCTTGCTCCTGTGGGCATCAATTGACATTACTGACATAAAGCTTTTTTTTCTTTTTGCTTGCATAACGTACCTCCTACATTTGTCACTAATGTAAAGATTAAATCTGAATGAATACAACAATAAACATTAATTAATGTAGAAGTTTCACACTTTCTCTGTGATCTTTGAACCGTTATTATTATTTCCAATCACTGATCTACAATGTCACTGAAACTGTCAAAACTAATCTTGTATTGACTGCGCTGTCGTGTCTTCCACCGTGTCTGTTTGAGGAAATCCAAATATACAGCCTTGTCTAAAGCGCCATGATTTTGTAGCACAAAGTAAATTGTATTATCTAAAAGCCACAAGATGGCGTTTAGTCTAGGACGGGGTGAAATTTGAAAATCGGGACGAAGGAACTTCTCGGGTGAATAGTTGATTAAACCTAAGTTCCGTACATGACTCGTGGCAGCCTCAATAATGTCAATAACTGAAGAACATGTCGAGATGCGTTGCAGAATAGTGTCCTGTTGTTGACACGAGAGGCAAACCTGATGGAGAAAAAGGCGAGTGCGTGTGGCCACCACATCATATACCGCCTTAAACCAGGTGTAGCGGACATCAAAGGACAAAGCAGGCGAGCTGATGTTACGTCAGAGACGATCATAATTCACATTTGTAGGGGCGACTCGTTGTATACGTATTTGTAGTGGAGGAGACCTTCCTTTAGGATTCTGATACACTAACTGTACAAGTCTCGTATTCGAATCTGCACCTACTGTATCCATGTAACACCTTTACAGCAAATAAACTTGAAGATATTGTAATGACCTTCGAATTACATGAAGAGCAGCTGGATTTCGAAGATCCGATGTCAGTGACCAATATTGGAGTCATGCCGCTGAGTAATAAGCATTAGAAAAAGTTGAATCCTTCTCCCTCTGCTAGGAATAACGCAAGACATTTGTCTGTGACATGTATTAAGCCAATACCACCTTGTGATGGCCTGCAGGTTAATGTAGACATAGGCACCCGAAACACACAACCTCTCCAAATATACCACGATATTGCACAATTAATTGGACGCGCATAAGCATTTTTTTTAATGGTAATACTTTGACTAAATACCAACACTTGGACAGTATACACGTCTGTACAGCCCTGCTTCGTTGATATAAGCACAAATCACGAAAATATAAGTTTTGCGCTGTTACTTTAACCTTTCGAACAATATCCTTCCAATTGAGGTGTATCATCTCTCCTATAGAAGCCGAAAATTTAATCCCAAGAATTTTGTTGGTCGTCACTGTTTACAGTGAAGGTATCTGCGGAAACAATTGCCACTGAGCTATCGGAAGAATCTTGTATTTTTGCTTGTTGATACGTAGCCCTGAAATGTTACTGAATTCATTCAAATTAGTTCAACATTCTTTTCATTTGAAAGCAAAACGCTGACATCAGCATACGCAACTACCGCTAACTTTTGCTCCCTGAGGGAAATACCAGTAATAGAATTGTGCAATTTACATATAAGTGGATTAAGTACTAAAGTAAACAATAACATAGAAAGAGAACAACCTTGTCTAATAGATTTAGTGATATTGATTGTTGGTAAACGAAAGCCATAGATTTTAATCTAACTATTAATTCCACTGTAAAGACATTTGATATAGGAGATACAAGTGTCACTGAACCCGTACTATGCTAGACATTGGAACATGAGCAGGCTTCGAGACTTCGGACTCGATTGAGCAGTTCAGTGGGAAATCCGCATAACGGCGTACTGAGTATAGTGGTAAAGCGTACGGTGTGTGGGGGTACTGTAGAATAAATGCCAACAAATACGCAAAGGAAAACGCTCTGGATTTAAAGGTTCTGACGAATCATTTGGTTTTCATACAAACTGTGTCTGAAACTATTACACGGTTAGAGAAGTCAGAGCAAGAGATGCCGGAACCCCTCAAATTAATTTAGAAAATGATGCAGAGAATTAATGAGACACCAAGTACACCGGTTACTGAACTTCTAAAACAGAAGTAGAAATCAATTTTATGTAAAAATAATGGATATGGAACATTGTGTAACGTAAACAGCAAATTAGTGGACATAGAGTCACCCGAGAATAAAGGACTGTCTCTTAGAGATTGCAGTTTTGCTCCTATCACGTCATGCGACGTAGAGCGCAGCTTTCTACAGTACAAACTTTGGCAGATAACCGAAAAAGATTTACGTTTGAGACACTGAGAATGTATCTTGTAGTAGATACATTGTAATTCGGTACTGTAACTGCACTTCCTAAAGACGACCAATGGGATAAATGAAAAAATTAAAATTGCTGCATGCTTATTTCCACCATTAACACTGTGTATAATTAAACACAAATGCTTATAAAAGGCAGGAGAATAAATGCTTTTCACATTCTTTTGACATTATCATTGTGTAATGTATATTTACTTTCAGAATGTACATATGTGTGTTTCCCCATACTACCGTACTCTACTCTAAATAGCAACGTTGTTACCTCAACACATCTCTATCTACCTGCAACGAGTCAACAACCTATAGTGCATGCACAGTAAACTTATTGTATCGGGTCCAAAGTCTCGAAGCCTGAACATGAGATTATGATTCACGTTGTCGAAGGCACGTTCATAATCGATGGAACACAATCATCTCTTGATTTTATCTTCAAGCGAAGTAGCAACACCATCTCTCAGGGAACACACCACATCAAAGGTAGTCCTCTCAGAAGAGCAGCAGTACTGTGCTGGATGCAGGGGGCTTATTTAGAAGCGGTTTTATGCGGTTGGCTAATATTCTAGCTATAATTTATAGTCGTATGTGAGCAATATAATAGGGCTGTAATCATGCACGGTGACCGCATCGATTTTTTTTCTTAATAACAACAATAATACATTTGAGTTGCGATTAACAGTTTCTTCCGATGTAGAATTGCATTTAATAATAATAATAATAATAATAATAATAATAATAATAATAATAATAATGATAATGATTTATTTTAGCTGGCAGAGTTAATGCCGAGTTATTTACGAATTAAACAACAAAATACTATGAACTATTAATTAAACACTGAAATAAACTATGTTGCAGAATTAAGCTAAAATACATAGAATGTTAATATATTTCAAATAATATTAGATAATAGAAAGAGATTATTATGAGACAATTCTGAAAATACAGCACTATCAGGATGATGTCTAAAGAAAGAAGTAACAATGTAGTCAGTGATAGTTTAAATCAGTATGATTGGAGTGAAATGCTAATAAGGTTATATTTTAAGCTGTTCTTAAAGGTGTTTGTTGTTTTGCAGCCCCTAATACTTTGTGACAAGGAATTCCATTGAAGCGAGGTGGATACTGTAAAAGATGATGAATAGCAAGATGTTCTATGAAGAGGTATACTTAGCGTACCACAGATAAGTGATCTGGTATTTACGTCGTGGTTAGAGTATAGATAAGAGAAACGAGACGAAAGGTAATTTGGTATTAAGGTGTGCAGAATTCGAAAGAGTAAAGACAAAGAGTGTAAAGTTCTGCGTTCTTTAAGTCGGAGCCACGATAGACTTGCGAAGGACGGTGATATGTGATCATATCGTCGGATGTTGCACACGAATCTGACGCACATATTCTGAGCTCGCTGTAACTTGACAGTTCAGAACTTAGGTCACTTAACAAAACGTCACAATAATCGAAGTGCGGCATTACTAGGGTTTGTACTTGGGTAAGTTTTAGTTGCTGGGGCAAGAAGTTTCTCAAGCGACTCAAACAGTGAATGGAGGAAGAGATTTTTTTTTATCGTTTCTTTAGCTTGAAAATTCCAATTTAGATTATCAAGAAAGAAGCCAAGATTTTTTACGACAGATGAATAAGGGATTAGCGTGTTGTTAAGGGTAACAATTGAAAGATTACTGTTATTAAGAGAGTTAACTAAACGCTTATGTCCAATAATTATAGCTTGAGTCTTACTTGGATTAAGTGCGAGTCCGAAATTGGCCGCCCAAGTGGAGACAGTGGCTATGTCACAATTTAACTTGTCAATCGATTCATTGATCGTATTCAGTCTGGAATGTATGTAAAGTTGTAGGTCGTTGGCATAGAGGTGATATCGGCAATACTGTAAGTTCTTTGATACGTCATTAATGTAGATAGAGAAAAGTAGTGATCCTAATACGCTATTGTTAACTCCTCCTTAATTATATTCCATAGTTTAAATAAAATTCTAGAAGAATTCCATCAATTCCGGGTGTTTTTGAACGCTTACGTTGACAAAGCGCTGTGTAAACGTCTTCTTTACTGACCGGCCGTTAAAGCAACAAGTTTTCTTCTTCTCATACAGTACCGGTAGTTATCTTTACTGAATAAAAATGTCGTATAGAAGGGGAATTGTGGAATTTTTCTTGAAAAATATTGCTAAAATGCAGCAGAAAAGCGTTACTTATGTCATGTTGTGTAGTATTTTCTTTTATTTTAGTACGTTATTTTACGACGTTTTATCAACAGCTTAGGTTATTTAGCGTCCGAATGAGATGAAGGTTATAATGCCGGTGAAATGAGTCCAAGGTCCAGCACCGAAAGTTACCCAGCATTTGCTCATATTGGGTTGAGGGAAAACCCGGAAAAAACCTCAACCAGGTAACTTGTCCCGACCGGGAATCGAACCCGGGCCACTTGGTTTCGCGGCCAGACGCGCTGACCGTTACTCCACAGGTGTGAACGTTGTGTAGTATAGTGTTGGCCTGTGTCGTTTTGAATCTTCTTGATCATGATAGAGCGTTTTCTTTTATGACTCTGAATAAGATGGAAGAGGTTGAGTTTTTCGTCTGCTATAGGAGGTATTAGTCCTCTTCGAATTTTTAAGCTCTCCATTCGCTGTCTAAAAATTCCCAACATATTAGCTTTATTTTCGTTGAGTTCAGTGCGTCATTCTAAGAGTGATATTGAACTATGATGTACGTCGAGCCGGCATTGATGATAGAAATTAAGAGTCTGTTCATTGGCATGATATTGAAGATAAGTTTGTCTTTCGAAATAATTCTTTAATTGGGATTTAATAAAATATTCCCACCAATTTACTACATTCTGATATTTGGATTTCTTCTTCGACCGTTCAGTCCACAACTGCTGTAGCTCTTCTATTACTTGTGGACTTTGAAGACACCTTGTGTTCATTCTCCAGTAGCGACGTTCAAATATCAAAAACGACATATTCATTTCAATATGCATTATGGCAGCTGAGTGATCAGAAAAGACTACAGAAATTATCTTAATTCGTCGAATATTGGCGCTATGGAGCGATGAACGTAAAAACGATCTAATCTAGCAGCAGAATTGCTAGCCACTTATGTATATCTAACCTCCTTATGCTTCATTAACCTGGCATCACTCATTTGTAGTCCTGTCACCAAATACTGCAGTGTATTGCTGGATCGGTACTCTCCCGTATAATCTTGCGGACGGAGTACACTGTTAAAATCTCCTCCACACAATAAGGATCATTCAGGGAACGCATAAGATAAAGAACATCCGTTTGAAAAAAGTATTCCTCTCTTGCCGTTTATTGCTACCTGAAGGAGCATATAACCATAACCATTGAAACGTCCACAAATATCTCTACCAGAGGGAAATTGTACAATTGACTGGAGATTATTCCAGCTCTGGTAATAAGAGCTTTACCCAACCGAGAAGTACCTACACTCACATATGATGTATAATTATATAAGGACGAAAAGTCTCCAGTGGATACCTCTTGAAGGAAAAAATATCAACTTCGTGCTCCACTAAAAAACGTTTCAATGCATAAAGTTTTGTGGGCGAGGAATTATTATTAAAATTCCCAGTGGGAATGCTTACAGTGATGGTCATCACCTTAGCCAATTGCAGAACAAACTTCAACAACATGTTGCACAATGCACAACCAGTAATCGTCGGTCAAGGATCTTGTCAAGTGGACGTAATAGTGGAAATTCTAGTTCACTGCCTTCTCCTTCGTAAGGGTGAGAACGATGTTTGGGAGAATTACTGCTTTTAGCCAATTTCTCTACACCAATCTCTTGTGACGAGGACTTGTTTGTCGATCCAGGATCTTGCTCTTCTTGTTTCATTACTTCTTTCCAATCCCCTGGAACTGATGCTGTTGCTCGCCGAATTTCTTCTGGATGCTTTGGATCACCTGTAGTAACCGGAAAAACAACGTCGACAGGATTCTTCTGCCCATTGGCAGAACACTCACCAGTTTCAGAAGATTCTATTGCTTTATACTTTTTCACTGGTTTCTCGTGGAGAATATCGGATATGTCGTCTGCTGAATCTGTTTTTCTCATTCATCATGACCTGACGTCATAGTCATCGTCTTATCAGACACTGCACTACTCTTTTGCGTTATTGATTTCTTTTGTAACGTATTACTCTCGTGCATTAATGTTGTAGCCTATCACAAATACCAATAGATGATTGTTTTTCGGATAAACTATCAGTCCCATTTTCAGGTGAAACACTAGTCATAGTAGGAGTTGTCGCTGCTGTGGATGGGATCAAGTCACTCAGTGTAAGACATGTTTATATTCCTATTGCCGTATTCCACAAGAAACACGTAAGTTCCTGCCCAGGATAAGTTACATAGGTTTCATGACCGGCTATTACAATCGACGAAAGTATGGCCTTATTTAATACCATGTGTATTATGCGTATCCCGGTATAGACATTATATAGAAATTTTGATAACCACTTTTCATTTTCCATATGTTGCACTTTGCCATAGTTCTGTACCACGTTTCGTATTCTTTCATTGGACACTTACGGTGGTATGTTGAGCACTCGTACCATAACGACTTCTCCGTCTACAGGGGTTATGTTGACGTACATTCTCCCCATTCGTAAGTTTAACGATTGATCCAGAATTTTGTTGCAGGTAGTGTTCATAATTAATTTTATTTGTAAGTTTAATATATACTGCATTTTGTTTCCCTACTAACTGAATAGCTTGTATTTCCGTGTCTTTAATACCCTTCTTCTATCCATCTGTAGGACGCGTTTCCTCTTTATTAAATATTGCTTTTAAGGTATTTTCCGTTTAAATTGCACTATTCATGATTCACCACCAGGTAATCGAAACAAACGCACAATGTAACACTCATGCACGGACTACGTACGACACAGATGTTACCTGCTCGGCTATCGCCGGCAAACTACTTCAATTCGTTTCCAGTGCTTTTGACAGACAGCAACATGACTTTTATTCGCTAAAGCAGTAAAAATCTAAATAAGAGATACGAATGATAAATGATAACAGTTCGTAACCACTGTTACAAATGACGACTAGAAACCTACACAATATTGTCAAAATTAATTTTATATTTGACAAAATACAAAAATATGAAATAAGCATTTCAATACTAAAATAGCCTATCATGGTTACGAAACCATTTAGAACAGCTTTACATCATTATTTACAAAATAAGGCTTTGGAGATTAATAGTTGTTTCTACATGTCAAAAACTACGAAATAAAGCATATAAATGTACAGGATTAAATTATTTTAGCATCATCAAATTAATCCTTACCTAAATAAAAAACTAGGTAGCTTTATTTTTAACACTGAAGAAAAATTGATGACAAACAAAACAAAAATAATAGTTCTTACATTGACTGGACCTAACGCTGGCTACAGTTGATCAAAAGTAAGTTTCCTGTATTTGCTGGCGAAAACTTGCACCTATTAACGCTTAATATCGTTATGTACGATGAAAAATCCATAATATGCTTAAAAGAAGCGATATTAAGTAGAGAAAATATTTGTAGAAATCCGTATAAAGTATCAATTTACTAGTATGTGTTGCCACTTTTGAGAAGATTAACTCCATATGTAGATTAAATTATTGCGATCATTAGTGCGGTTTTAGACGTAATAGATCGACTATTGATCAGAGTTGATGTATTCAACAGATATTCGAGAAAAATGGAGTATAAAGAATGGTATTCGCAATTAACTAGTCGATTAATTAAAATGTGTAGCCTATCATTGAAACTTATGGCAGAGTTCGTATAGGTCAGTTTCTATCTGATGCTTTTCCAATTCACTGTGGGCTAAAGATAGGAGATGCACTATCACCTTTACTTTTAGCATTGCCCTAGAACAGACCTGCAGAACTGTAGCTCCTGAGAGAGACTGCTTTACTCCCCTTTCTTACCCCACCCACCTTTTCTACCAGTGCGGTCATGACGTTCTAGTTACGCTCGGCTGCATCAACATTTATCGCGGCGGCAGGTATACAATTCGCTACCAAGAATTACAAATGAACAGATAATGAAATCCTTAGGAACATACCTTTTAGAAAGTAAGAGAAAATGAATGAGGCAAATAGATAAATCGAAAGACATGTGAAATAAATTTTAAAATGTATGTGTGCATATAATATAAAAAGGCCTACCTACGTATATATCGTCCTATTACTAGTAAAGCCGATTAAATCCACTTTTTGTGTAAAATAAGTTAAGTACGGTCCCCGACTTGTCTTTCCGTGCTCTGTATTCTACTAAAATTAAATAAGTCCGAATTGTTGCATACAGGCAACAAACCAATTACTTTATTTGAAGAATTTATTATGATTTTTCGTGCATTAATGTTGTTTGAATTCCTGTTTTTACAAAACCTGTATTACTGGCCTTAACTGGTTTTACTAGTAATAGGACGATAAATAAACTGTACGTTGATAAGTGAGTGATAGCTATATGACCGGATGTCAATGCTGTCATTCAACATTGTAACGCACTCCAGCCAAATAAATAAAAATATATATGTAAATAAATAAATAAGTAAATAATTAGGCCTAAATAAGTAAGTAAATAAGAAAATAAGTAAATAAGTAAACAAACAAACAAATAATACACGTACTGCAGTTTAAAGAGAATTGGAACATGGCAAAATCTGAACCCGTGAAGGAATACAACTTTCAAAGGAAATGGGAATATGATTACTTTGTTGTTGAAGACGAAAGAATTGCTTGTTTGCTGTGTCCCATCCAATTTATTTCTACTCATCATTTCAACATTAAACTAAATTTAAACAAAGTTCATATTAAGAATTATGGAATGCACAAACTTTCTGATAAGTTCATTATTAAGAACTGTATATTGATTATTATTTATTTATATACTGTAAAAATAAGGACGTCACTCGTTGTGTTCATTTTGAATTGAAATTAAAGTGACTTTCAAGGTTCATTACTTAAATGCTATAAATTTATGTTTCCGTAGGTGATGATAGGAGAAAGGTTTTCGAAAATCTAAAACAGGTTAGGTGCAAAGAAATCTCAAAGAAACTACCAACAGGAAATTTAGTATAATTGTAAACCTTGGAACGATATAACGCATTATAAAAACAATGAATTTATTACAATCTTTTTTGAAAATTACATGCCGCCAATGATGGAACTTTGACGTCCAGAGAAGGTAAATAACTCTACGCGGAAGTCGATCATCCCCAATAGAAGTGGAGTGAGGCTGACGTCATATTTCTCCTACTTACAAGTTCTGCAGGCCTGCTGTAGAATATGCCATAAGGAAAGTCAAGAATAACAGACAGGGTTAGAAATTGAACGGGTTACATCAGCCACTTGTCTATGGGAATAAAGTGGATATGTTAGGAGAAAATCCACAAACGATTAGGGAAAACACAGGAATTTTACTTGAAGCAAGTAAGGAGATAAGTTTGGAAGTAAATTCCGAAAAGACAAAGTATATGATTATGTCTCGTGACCAGAACATAGCACGAAATGGAGATATAAAAGTAGGAAATTTATCCTTTGAAGAAGTGGAAAAGTTCAAAGTTCTTGGAGCAACAGTGACAAATATAAATGAAATTAAACTCAAAATACATATGAGAAATACTTATTATTCGTTGAGAAGCTTTTATCATCTATTCTGCTCTCAAAAAATTGTAAGTTAGAATTTTGTAAGGTAGTTATATTACCAGTTGTTCTGTATGGTTGTGCAACTTGGACTCTCACTTTTGGAGAGGAACACAGACTGAGTGTTCGAGAATAAGGTGCTTAGTAAAATATTTGGGGCTAAGAGGGATGAAGTTACAGGAGAATAGAGAAAGTTACACAACGTTGAATTGCAGCATTGTATTCTTCACCTGACAAAATTTGGAACATTAAATCCAGATGTTTGAGATGGGCAGGGCGTGTAGCACGTATGGGCGAATCCAAAAATGCATATAGAGTGTTAGTTGGGAGGCCGGAGGAAAGAAGACCTTTGGGGAGCCCGAGAGTTTGGATGTGATTGTAGGCACTGGATTAATCTTGCTCAGGATAGGGACCGATGGCAGTTTTATGTGATGGCGGCAAAGATCCTCCGGGTTCTTTAAAAGCCATTTGTAAGTAAATAATTATTGCCACCTTACAATACCTGGAGAGCCCGGCTCAGTGGCAGTTACTAGAGGGGAAATCTTTCCTGCAAAATATACGAAATATGAAGTGTTTGTAAAATGTGACAATTTTACCAAAAGCATTTGGTAGGGATGTGAAAGCGCCTTGCACAGCGTGCTCTCAATGACGGATGAATATTAAGCGTCCCCGTTTAGAATTTGGAATAACTTCTGGTACCCAGCCCTGCTTTAGAGCGATGATTGTACTTTATCTTTATAAAAATGAAATTTGTTGTATTTGTATTGCTTGTAGTATGGGCACGTAGAACAGGCGCGGTGACATTTCAACATTATGAAATATGATTTTTTGGCGTGAATTGCATACACATATGGAATCGAGAAATTTACTTCCTATACTTACTTTACTTCTGTGCTAGCAAGAATGGTTTAGGAAATTGAAATTTCATATTTTTCCTGTCACTACGTCAGAAGTTATGACACTACCAATTTCTTTCATATGGAGCTAAGTGGAAATGAAAGTGAAACAACAGATGGCCTTAACATAACTCCGCATATTGACATCGTACAACTTCATACGACTATTGATTTCTGCAATATGAACTTTACATCAGCAGAAACAACTAAGACGAACAACTGTATCTCCACCTGTTCTCCAAATTTAAAATTGTCACTGACCTACTAACGAAGAGAAGATATGTGCGAAATGTTTTCGAGGACGACAGATATGTATCAAATACGACGTCACATCGTGTTTCAGTGATTAATTACAATTTCATGAAATCTTAAGCTAATATGGAATCTCACAATGTTTCATGTTTTATTAGTTCTGCCATTTTTGTGTAATGAAAATAGTGTAAATACTAGGGATATAACTTGGATTCGAGTTGAAGAAGATATACGCATTATGTCCGGAATGGAATGATAAACAATATTATATTCTAGACACGATGTGACTAGTAATAAAACAGAAACTCTTGTTCGTAGGCTGAGCTTGGACGTGTGTTCGAATCTCGCTTGAGGTCATTATATTGTTAGGGTTATTCCAGCGTTTTCCCCAACTACATTCCGTGTATCTGATAATTCATAGCGAATATTCGGACTCTTCTCGCCAAACTGTCACTTTGTCATCACAATTCCATTGATGCTAGATAACTGAATGTTCTATATAGCATCGTTAAGTAGAAGTTGTAAATGGCATGGAACATTTTTGCTGGCTGCTCTTATTTATTCATAATAAATATAACGTAAAAATTAAAAGAAATACGTTAAGAATCCTAGGGATAATTACTATTGAAAATCTTCTGACCGTTATGATAAATGCAGCTAAAACTGTTATTTTACAACATGTAATACACTCATTTGGTTACCAATTCCGTTTATATAATATGATAATTAAAATATTGTTATTTCACTAAAATAATCTCATGTTAATTATTTTCTTAGGCTTATACCCTTCGAGAAAAATATTATATTTGCTTAACAATTTCTACAGCATCCCTTTGACCCATAAACCTTGCGATCGCAGGCTAATTTGTGAAACAAATGTTATAGCTTGCCATGCAAGAAGATCCTTCAGCCTTCTTTTCTTAGTGTTATGACTTCTTTCTTTAAAATTTATTCTGAACCGACCTCCCAAACTCTCCCTAGAAAGTCTTGGTCCTCTTAAGAGTTTTCACCACTTCGGTGATGCTGTTGCCTGAAAACCATTTTGAATATTGTTATAGGAATTTTGCTTCTATACGATGGCTAGCCCGCTACTTATTTGTAGCTGGTAACAAAATATCTTACTACTTACTTATTTTAAATTCATTCTGTATAGATTCATAAATATTTTTCATATTTAAATTGTTCATTATATGTTCAAGAAGTGTTTACTTTTTCTTATAAAAATTAAGGTTCCCCATCCATACTTCGAAAAGTACTTGCCGTCGAATTCCTACAGCGCCACCTAAAAATGAATACAACGTCTAAGGCTGCAGGAGGTAGCAGCAAAATTTTACGTGATATAATGTTCAATAACTGGTAAATGTGTAGTATAAGAATTAAAAGTTTACTCAGGTTTACTTGTAATGTGCAGCCCGTTAAATATGTCACGAACATAAAACTTTTTGTAGTTACACACTACTCATTAAAATGTCGATTTAATTAATACTAAACTATTACTGACTGCGTGTTTCTTATAAAATAAAAGTACATGCCTTTCTCTATAATGTCCTTAAGAGAAGGTTTATATTCAGTTATGAGTAACAATTTAAAACAGCCACTGACTTTACGAACAAAACTCAACTGAAGAGCGGACGTATCTTACTTCTAAACCTCATGTTCTGCCCCACGTCGAAAAGATAACATAATACTTCCAGATATTCTGTACACACTTACACTATCCATACTTATTGTACAAGCGTTTGTACCTCTTAAACTTCGATTATTAAGAAGTTGATTTTTTTACTTACGTCCAGCTAGATTGGCGTTCTGAGCATCGTGCGTCGGCGTTCTTTCCTACAAAAATGAAATCGTTAATTGATTAGACACGTTATCTGTCTTCTGTTAGAAGCCTTCAAAATCTCTGCTGCGTTGACATCTGTTGCTAAGAGCGAGAACAATAGAACGACGGATCTTCTTCCCTCTTTTTATTTACTATGAACAAAGATAACATACGAAGAGGAAAGAGAAGTTTGGGAAGGCTTCGCAAGAGAAAGCTTGATTCTTCACCATTATGAACAGGCTAACAGTATATATGAAAGAAAAAAGACGAACAAATAGCTTTGTTCATTTTATTAAATCTAATTACAACATCCGAAATGAGAATTTAATATATAATTGGGTGGAAAGATAACTTTAATTCCTTTTCCGTCTAAAAATACAGGGACATCATTATATTTTAGTAACATTTTTTATGTTAACCTGGCTATACGTTTAGAAAACCGCAAACACCGTTTGCTACTCCCTTCTACGACTGTAGTCCGATGATACTGGCGTAAAACACAAACAAATCACTTTACTAGGTATAGGAGGGAAAAAAGTAGTTCATCCATTTACGTAAACTAGGAAATATCGCGATTTTGAGTTCGATAATTTTCATTAGGTTCTTGTTTAAATCAAAATGCAGTACTGTATTAAGAATAAGTGTTTTTACTCGCGAACTGAGTTATCCATGCGAACGTATTCATTATGCAGTGTATATTATACTGTCTACAGCACATTAGCGTACAATATAGAGAATGAAGTTCAATTGAAAAATAATCATAATATGGATATTTAAATACATTTTTTTAAATGGTGGCCGTTCATTTCGAAACAGGCTTCAGTTCTTGTGTGCATATTATCGCACTATAGACTATTTCATCTAATTCCAATTGCCAGTTTCGTCCTTCGTACTAGTAACTCATGTTGAAATAATTCTGTACCTACTCTATAAAAGAGTAGTACCTTACGTACTGTAAATTCAATCTTCACTTCTGCCCGACCCCCACAGATAAAATTACTCAGACATACTATCTACTGTCCGTCCAAGTGGTTATGCCGCAGGATCGTAGAAAGGGGGGAAATCACGTGACAGTTAATTACTTAACGAGGCCCTTCTATTTAAGTTATTTTAAACAGTTGTATAATATTACGTAGCCCTAAACGTCCTAAATTCCTAGCAAGAATTAATATTTTCAGAAAAGAGCTAAGACAGCCCAGCTTTCACAGAGGGGCGAGCAGAAGCAGTTGGGGGAAATCGGGATGCGACGTAGGCAAACGGACAATACCTGTGCGAAAATATGATTCAATATTGAAAGCTCTTTCGTCACTGGAAAACGCGAACATATTTCTGGAAAGCACTGTACTCACTAACTCAGTGCTGTTTACTATATGCGGCCTTGAGTCTGTGTGGAGGACAGTTGGAACTTCATTAGCAGAAGGGGTGGGAGTGAAGTACATTCAAAAACTCAGGTACAATAAAAATTGAAGTAAAAATAAAATGATGTCCCTGTATATGGCTTTCCGTTGGGATCGAACTCTAACAGTTTGGTCCCAGATGTAAGCGGGGTAATCAGTCTACCAAGAACGATCCGAATTAATATGAGTAAAAAGTAATAAAATGAAATATGCACTCGTAAATTATACAATGCTCGAAATGCGTTGGAGTCTAGGAATCATATTGCGAAGCTAAGATGAAAGCATAAGCCAATAATAAAATAAAAGGCTCCCATATTGTGCCTTCATAAAGACTGAAAATACTCCCACTACACTATGTAAGAATATAAGAAATATTAACCACTGTTGAAATTATTTAGATGGGAATCATAAAGACAGACCGTTCTATATTTGTCAGGGAATAGCTTTGTAGTGGTGCCTTCGTAAAGACTGAAAGCACTTCCACTGCAATATGTAAGGATGTAAGCAGAGTGCGAATTATGATTTCTGAAGAAGGGGGGGGGATATAATCCTAGATTATTATTATTATTATTATTATTATTATTATTATTATTATTATTATTATTATTATTATTATTGAATTTCCAAGTTTATAGAACCCTATTTTACCCCAAGGTATATTAGGGCTGTAATTAAATCATACGTATTATTGCCCTTTACAAATAGTTACATTAAATATATACATAATTATGACAATTTAAACAAGTGCAAAACTTATTCTAATAAAGTACTATCTGCATTTCAAAAATTGTAAAAGCTACTTTTGTATTCTTGGGCGGTAAACAATTTTGCTATGGAATTGCTTGTTTTTCCCAGTGCTGTTCATTATCATCATCTTTGACATTACGGTCCTTGCAGCTCAGCCTTTGCCTCCCTAAGGACAGCCACTATGATCCAAAGCTCTCATTCTCTATCTCCTGATTGCCACTTTCACGAGGTCCTTCTGTACATCGTCCAACCATATATATATAATTACATACATACATACATATACATATATTGTCTTCCTGTTCTCCTGTTACTTCCTGGCTTTGCATCTAGTAGGCCTATACCTTGGTATTCTGTTGTTATTCATTCTGACAACATGTCCCAACAACTCCAGTCTTCCCAGTGTTGTTGATTTTGTGATATGTAGGCTACATCATATTCAGGACATCAGTATAAGTGACTAATATTTTTACATATCTCTGAAAATGCTGAATTCCCATTTCCGTAAATAGCAAATTTGTGTTACAAGTAATGAAATATACGAAAAATTATATCACGATATTTATGCAATATCACTAGATATTTATATCACAATTAAAGATTGTCATCACAAAACGCGTTCAGTCCATTTTTATAAAAGGACTGGGCTATTTTTTTTATTCACCATTCTATGGACTCAGCGAGTTTTCAATAGCATGCATAATAACACAAACTTTTAGACAAGGATTGGCGTTGTTGTGGTAGAAAATATTATTATAAATATAATGATAGAGGACCCAAACATATCATATAATTATATGCATAAATTATAGAAATGGCGAAATGGACTGAACAAGTTTTTGGGATAACACTCTTCACTGAAACGAAATATTTTCATTTTAAAATTAAAATAAGTACACTCTTGTCACATAAAATTTATCATTTTATTCAAATCACAGTAAATAATTCCACCTTCGTATCTTCTGATGGTCAAGAAATTAAAGTGCATAAGTGATATTTTTGTAATATGGTGGAACAGTGAATTTCAGCGGAATGAGTAGTATTAATTTTGAACATAAATTTTGTCATTTCTTTTTAATCTATTATTTAATCATTTATTCAAAATTTTAGAATGATTACATCCTGCCTAATATTTATATGTGTGTAACATTGTTCAACAAATAATACAGTTCCGCCGTATATTCGAAATCATTCATGCTGAATTAAGTTATATAATCTTTTTTATCTTTCTTTGTCTTTGACCATCGATGTGGAGTAACGGTTAAAATACACGACCGTGAAACTAGCGGGCCGGGTTCAAGTCCCTGTTGGAACAAGTTACCTGATTGAGATTTTTCCGGGGTTTTCCCTCAACACATTAAGAGCAAATGCAGGGTAACTTTCAGCGCTGGACTCTGGACTCATTTCGCTGGCATTATCACCTTCAACTCATTCAGAAGCTAGAACCACAGCAATTCATAAATCGTCGTAAAATAATCACTTAAAAAATGCTTTGTCTCAATTAGCTTCTGCTTCTTGTACCGAACTTACGGTGCACGGGAGGATGTAATTCTAGAGAAGTAGGCCTATCAGATTCTCTCAAATTTCGTACTTCCCTGACATTGTGGTCAGCACGATGTATGGCCGTCACAGAGACGTCACAAGACAAGTAAAATTGTTCTTCTTTTTCCTTTCGTGGATTAGACATTTCGTACTGTTCCGGCCTCTACGTCGTCCAAGTTCTCTTCGTCCTATAGGTTTGTGACAGAATATACGTTTTGGGAGTCTGTATTCATTCATTCTTTCGAAATGGTCCTTCCAGTTATATCTATATTGTAATATAATTTCATTTATTGGAAATAAATTTAATTGGTTTCTTACGATCTAATAATGTCATTTATGTTGCTTGAATATACCTAAGCTTATGTTTTTTTTTCTCACAGTCGACCTTTTACAACCGTATTGCAGACCTGGAAAGCCCATCATCTTATGAAATTTTAATTGCTTGTTTTTAATGTTCTTCTTAGAGTGCCACACATTGTCCTACATCTATTTAGCAAAAGGCAAAAATACCCAGTCCCTGAAAATTGACATAAATCTTCTCTCACATGAGAAGGAATCATAAAAAACTTACTGGGAAAAGCACGTTTATCCGCGGTCACAATAGCGAATATAAAGTTATAAATAGACTTCGTGGAATTGCCACGAGAATCGCAAGGTTTACTGCGCACGCGGTATAGACTGTATGAGAAGGGGGCGTGCAAAGGATGGAGTATGTCTCTAATGTAAACACTGAGCAGTATACTGCGGTTACAATAAAACCTGTATCCTGCATTCAAGAAATATAATGAATGATCATTGAATTAGGAAATGTCTAAACATGTAAATACACAATTACTTTATAGTGAGATATATTAACTCTTAAAATTTAATGTAAGATACTCACATCATCCTTGAATATGTGCATTGTAGTGAAGAGTTACGTAAATTTTGAGCGACTGCAAAGTGAACCTCCTCCGATGGTCACTCAAACAGTTTTTATTTGGGGAAAATGTACGTTCAACATCACACGATGTAATACGTACATATTTGAAGAACGGAAAGTCACTACTTTTAGTACACCAACTTCAGATGCCTTGTCGTTACCTGATGGTACATCATTTATAATACGAAGTTGTGAATAGGCAGAATTTTTAGCAATAATATTTCTCAAATTACATTTCACTTTTTCTGAAATTAGTGAATTGTTACTTTGGATAACGGTTTGTGATACTTCATACACTATATTAAGGGCTTCTGAGAGTTGTAGTTTAGACGATTCTAACAGGATGATGCTTTTGGACACGATTTAAAAATTAGAATCAATGAACAGAATATCTTCTAATAGCTGTTCAGAAGGCAATGATTTTACAGCTGCAACATCGGAACTGTCTGTGCTATCCAATGCATCAGTTACCTCCACTATTTTGCTGTAATGTTCTGCAGAGTAATTAACAGCATCCAACCACGTTTACCAATGGGTCAAGACTGGCTGCGGAGCAATTATTTGGAACAGCAATACTCTCATTGTAGTATGTTTGATTGAATTCTTGTCTGCACTGAACAAATGTTAAGCTTTGACTATTCCAACCACAGTAATGCAAAAACAAGTGCTGACATAGGTATACATTAGCTGTAGCTGGTCTATCTATTTGGGCCGGTCACAACTCTTAACATGAACTGCTTATACTACGAGATCGGGAGGTCGCCCACCTCCTCTATACTACCGTACATCGGCAACCTGATTGCATGCTGCGTGTGGCAATTCAACGAAGTGTAGTTATAAATAACGGGAATAAATCAAAACTTCCTGTTACAAATCGAACGCCAGTGTAACCACGTTTGTGGTCGGACACACCATGCTGTAGGGAAGCGGAGAAATAAGTTGTGAATAATAATCAAACTGAACGCCAAACTTGAAGTTAGTATAACGCCACGAATTGTAAACGGAAATTTTTATTGTTTTAACAAGTATTTACCTGGCCATGTTGCGCAATTGAACTGAAATATACTGTGACGGGCGAGAGAGTGGGAGGGTGTGGTGGAGGGGGAGTGGGGGATTGAGGGAGAATGAGGGATGTGGATCGTGGGAGGTAGGGGAGAGATGGGAAATGGAGAGATGGATGGGGAGGCGAGGGGAGAGTGAGGAGCGATTGAGGGGTAGGGGAGGTGGCGAGAGAGAGAGAGAGCTCACTTTGGATTAATACCTGATACATTACCTTCAGTTACGATGTGTACCGAGAATTATTTCACGACTAAGCTGGACAAGAAGGAAATAGCCTAAGTTTGTTGTCAGGAGACAGTGGAAGGCATTAAAATGTATTATCTCCCAAAAAAAGCAACAAAGCAAGTTACATAAATATTATATCTGAGTAAACCAGCCATACGCATGAGGAAAAGTTCAAAAATAAATCCGGATAAGAAGGTAAGGATTTGTCGCAAAAGGTAAAAAATAAAACTGAATAAGAAGGCAAGGATTTGTTGGAAAGGTAAAATATGAGGCCGAATAAGAAGGCAAGGAATTACAACCTCCCCAAAAAATTAGTCCATCACTTATTGACGACAGCTCTAAGTCCACAAACACATATCTCGTACGTTATGAGAATTAATAAAAAAAATGCAAATAAAACATTGTAAGGATTGCAAAAGATCCTCAGACAGATTATAATATCGTTAGGTGTTCGTTTCAAGAAATGCAGAGACCATAGAATTCGTTTGGTTGAAAACACTGGCTAGAGGGACAAGTTATCTTCGAACATTGAAAAGGAATGTTTCAAATGAGCGAATATACTTATTGTACTTGGATTCATACTGAATAGATAAAGATTTTTGTCAACAAGACCGTGATCAGGAGTGTGAAGCAACATCAGTGCAGATCTAAGATTAGTTGTAGTGCATCCTGAGCCCTCTTTCATAAAAGTAATAGTCTTATAGAACTTGTGTTTGACTTGTTATCTTATCTAGTTTTACAGAATGTTATTTAGTTAACATTAACAAGGTCAGATGAAATTGGACAACAATTAGAAATGTTAACACACACATTATTGAAATCATTTTACTTGCTTTTTCATTGTTTGAAGTTTTAAAACAGCTATAAATTGTTATATTTTATGATAATTATTAATATTTTTATTTAACACTTCGTTTAAATACCACTAGTGCATGACTCATGTATCACCAGTGATATGCGGACTGTAGGTTGAGAACCGCTGTATTGCACTATTATCTTTTTGCTTGTAGCTTTGTAACTTTTATGAAGCAGGACCCTGGCCGGGGAAAGTGTTTATTGGTAATGTATCATGTCTTCAGACAACCATTTTATTTAACGACGCTTTATCAACTGCGAGGTTATCTCACGTCGATGAAATAGTCATAGCGAGATGAGTCCTTTCACTATTATGATTATCTGATACTTTTTTGCATCTGTGGAAACAAACTAAACAGGATAATCAACCACTGTAAACTTCTACAATCACAAGATAGAAGCAAATTCTAGCGATAAACAGCTACAAGAGGAAGGGATCCTGTACACCAACCACTCCATCCTGAAGATAATTATTATTAAAGCGAAAGTTGTCAAGAAAATTAATGAAAACATGTCCTTACCAGCATTAAAACAAATTATTTTGGATGTGTTTGGCAGTATAATACAAAATGTCTGTATCAGATGTAAAAAGTAATTGGTCAAGACTAGTAGAAAAAAGATAGCAGATGAATGACGTAATGGAAAAAATAGTTATAAACGTAGACGTTGGCATTAGTGATTACATTGCAATTGACTGTCTCATTATTCTGAAGAATACGACATCGAAATTTCCAGTGCAGACGGAAATCATTTCAGTCATACGAACATCTATGAAGAAACACAGAGCCCATAGCTGTAACCGTAATAGAACGGTTGTAAATGTGGTATTTCTTTTGTAAGATATTTTTGTATTGCAGGTTATTTTTTATATCTTATGCTGAGTCTTACCACAAAATTGTTAGGTACTTGCTTCCATGGCGCTTCATACCTCAAGACGTGTTTTGTCTCATTCATAAGCTTAATCCATTCTGTTCTGCCTTGTACTGCATTTTCATTTCTGCCTACGCGATCCGGGCCAAGACGAACTGGAGTCAACCTAATGATGGAGTTTTCCAGACATGTAAGTTTTAACAAGAAAGTGTCTTCTCTTCGCATACAAGAAAATAATTATATTGCTAAATATTTATGTATAAACTTCAATTTCATCTGGTACATCTAGATAATTTCTAGTGAAGTAGGAGATAAAATGTAATTGATAAATTACAACACAGCATTTAATCCTATTAAATAAAATAGATGACTGATTGACATAAGAAAACACTTGTCGATAAATATGGTTTCTGATTTTGAATAACTAGCATAAGATACACCAATTACTTAGTTAAAAACGAAGTCTTACAAGTTCAAATTTCTTTCATAATACGTAGACGTGAACTATGATAAATATTACAGTAAATCACCAATTCAAAATCAGCAATGGTATTCACTTAATTATTTTAAGGGAAGTGTACGCAACTGGTTTACTGTCCTCGTCTCTAAGCAACGAACTGCCATCAAGCCTCCTGGCCGTACAACCATGTCACGCAACAAATTAAACAGAGATGCTGAATACAGTAAAATTATTGAACTGTTGTAAAGCAAGACCGGATGGTCATTCGTGCCGCAGTTACGTACCTACAGTTAATTAATACGCTTATTTACACAAATCGACACAGGAAATATTCCTAGGTCAGGCGACCAGGGTTCCATCTACGTCATGGTCGTTTTGGAAATTGCGGGGGAAAAGAAAGATTTTGATAGTTTTATATAGGAACTCCCACTTCCATGTTTTATTCTATTAAGCCTCTCCATTGCCCCCGCACCTCGTTCATCCCTGAAATAGTTAAAAATGGGTTATACAGTTACGACTGAAGTTGTTGGGGCTTCAGGTCATGTGGATTATCAGGTGCCGCCTTGGAAAAAGATCTGGCTCAGGCAGAGCTGTTGAAGGATGGTCCACCTGTAAGTAAGGGATTCGCAAAGGCTACACATGCCATCAGTCAGACTTGGAAAATCATAGCATATAGGACGCACAAGGGACCAATGAGCACCTTGACAGCCGCATGGATTCTTCTATGTTCCGGCCTCGAAAAGATAATTGTAATGCATTACCATGGCTTGGACAACTTTCACTGAATAATGCTACACTGATTTTGAACGATACGAGATAGTTGAAAATTAGATATGTGAATATAAAACAAACTTGAACTACTGTCACCAAAAGTATGAAGTATAATATCATGAATATAACGCATTATTTTATTAATATTTGTTATCTATGCATGCATGCGTGCATGTGTCTGTGTGTGTATGTATGTATGTATGTATGTATTTGTATGTATGTATGTAATGTATTGTATGTAATGTAATGTATGTATATATGTGTAATTTGTGTATGTATGTATTTATGTATCTAGTGTTTGAACTTGGAATAGGTATAGGACACAATAATATGCTACAAATTATTTTGGTGCATCATAATTAAAAACAAACTAGAACGGGAATAGAACCTTGACTTTATACAGGGACATAATTTTATTTTTACTACCATTTCCAATATTAACCTGTCTATACCTTTGGATCAACGATTAAGAACCGGAAACACGTTTGCTACCCCTTCCACGGCTGGAGTTCGAGGATACTGGCGTAATATACAAACAAATCTCTTAACTAGGTATAGGAGGGAATAAAAAGTAGTTCATCCATTTACGTAAACTAGGAAATATCGCGATTTTGAGTTTGATTATTTTCATTAGATTTTTGTTTAATCGAAATACAGTACAGTATTAACAATGATTGTTTTTACTCACGAACTGAGCTCTCCATATGGACGTATTCATTATGCGTGTATATTATACTGTCTACAGCACATTAGCATACAATATAGAGAATGAAGTTAAATTAAAAAATAATCATAATATGGATATTTAAAGACATTTTTAAAATGGTGGCCGTTCATTTCGATACAGGCTTCAGTTCTTTTGTGCATATTATTGCACTATAGACTATTGTACCTAACCCCAATTACCAGTTTAGTCCTTCGTACTAGTAACTAATGTTGAAATAATTCTGTACCTAATCTATAAAAGAGTACCTTACGTACTGAAAATTCAATCTTCACTTCTGCCCGATCCAAAAAGATGAAATTACTCAGACATGATATCTGCTGTCCGTCCAAGTGGTTATGTCGTAGGGTCGTAGAAAGGGAGGAAATCACGTGACAGTTAAATAATTAATTATTAAGCTATTTTAAACAGTTGTATAATATTACGTAGACGTCCAATTCCTAACAGAAATTAATGTTCTCAGAAAAGAGCTAAGACAGCCTAGCCACTAGCGTTTACAGAGAGGCGAACAGAAGCAGGTGGGGGAAACCGGGATGCGACGTAGGCAAATGGAAAATGATGCAATATTGAAAGCCCTTTCGTCACTGGAAAACGCGAACATATTTTTGGAACGTACTGTTTACTATGACCATAAGGCTACTATGACTGTATATGCGATCTTGGATCTGTGTGGAGTACGGTTGAACTTCATTAGTAGAAAGGGGTGGTTGTTAAGTACATTCAAAAACTCAGGTACAATAAAAATTGAAGTAAAAATAAAATGATGTCCCTGTAGATGTTTAGGAACAGTCTCGAAGTGAGAAAAAATTGGTAACTATTTTGTAGACGCTGAGAATGACATTTAATATTGAAGAGCAATAACAAACAAAGAAACAAGACGATGACAAGAAGAATACTTACAAAGAAAGAGAACGAGAACGTAGGGGAAACAATGCTAAGACAAAAGAGCAAGTAAAATTTTAAGGAGAAATGGAAGAAAACAAGAGAAAAAACGTGAATGAAGGGTAAAAGCAGAACAGAACGAGAACAAATATAAGACATAAAACAAGGCGAAGGCAAGGAGAACCCATCATAACAAAAGAAGACAAGGATAACAAAGGGAAAACAAGGAGATAAAAATTAAGATGAGCAGAACAATAGAAGTACAAGGAGAACGAGAAGAAGACAAGGAGAATCCTTTAGATGAAAAGGAAGATAAGGAGAAGAAGGAAAAGACAAGAGAAACAAAATGAAGACGAGTAGAACAATGGGAGTACAAGGAGAACGAGAAGAAGACAAGGAGAATCCTTTAGATGAAAAGGAAGATAAGTAGAAGAAGGAAAAGACAAGAGAAACAAAATGAAGACGAGTAGAACAATGGGAGTACAAGGAGAACGAGAAGAAGACAAGGAGAATCCTTTAGATGAAAAGGATGATAAGGAGAAGAAGGAAAAGACAAGAGAAACAAAATGAAGACGAGTAGAACAATGGGAGTACAAGGAGAACGAGAAGAAGACAAGGAGACTCCTTTAGATGAAAAGGAAGATAAGGAGAAGAAGGAAAAGACAAGAGAAACAAAATGAAGACGAGTAGAACAATGGGAGTACAAGGAGAACGAGAAGAAGACAAGGAGAATCCTTTAGATGAAAAGGAAGATAAGGAGAAGAAGGAAAAGACAAGAGAAACAAAATGAAGACGAGTAGAACAATGGGAGTACAAGGAGAACGAGAAGAAGACAAGGAGAATCCTTTAGATGAAAAGGAAGATAAGGAGAAGAAGGAAAAGACAAGAGAAACAAAATGAAGACGAGTAGAACAATGGGAGTACAAGGAGAACGAGAAGAAGACAAGGAGAATCCTTTAGATGAAAAGGAAGATAAGGAGAAGAAGGAAAAGACAAGAGAAACAAAATGAAGACGAGTAGAACAATGGGAGTACAAGGAGAACGAGAAGAAGACAAGGAGAATCCTTTAGATGAAGAGGAAGATAAGGAGAAGAAGGAAAAGACAAGAGAAACAAAATGAAGACGAGTAGAACAATGGGAGTACAAGGAGAACGAGAAGAAAACAAGGAGTATCTTTTAGTTGAAAAGGAAGATGAGGATAAAGAAAATAAGTGTAGCAAGGAGAACAAAATGAAGACGATCAGAACAATGGGAGTACAAGGAGAACGAGAAAATGATAAGGAAAATCATTTAGAAAAAGAGGAAGACAAGGATAACGGGGAGAAGAAGATGAAGACGTGCAGAACAATTGAAGTACAGGGAGAACGAGAAGGTGACAAGGAGAACGCGAAGAAAACAAGGAAAAAAGTAGAATAGAAAGAGAACAAGGGAGTAGGTTGGATTCTATGTTACGTTAAATTCCCAAATTGTTCCCCTTATCTATGAAGAAGAAAGGCGTAATTCCACTTGAAAATCATGAACAGAATTAGGAGTTCTAATTTTAGTGCTCTATTTAATTATGATACAGTATAACATCGATGGTAATACAAACATCTTGAAATGTGAACTGCAGTAGTTCATTATTTTTATATCAGATTAAGTAGACCATGACTGCACTGTCACTAAATATAATTTTGCTGAAATATTTCAAGCGATGTTATAGTTATTGTGGATGGACATCCAATTATGAATGTAGTCTACCCTTACTGGATAGTCGTTACAGAAATGAATATTTATTTAATTTATTGTATGAGAATTGAGTAGGCCCATGTGTTTCTTTTTTGTCTTTGCGTTTTGTTGTCATAATTGGTGGGTTAGCACTATCGCAGGGAGAAGGGGCAGTTGTGCTAATTGTAAATGTTTAATTAATGTCGATGCAAGATGTACAGAATTCCGAGGAAGAAACATTAAGAACAGTACTTCACATACTCTCAAAGATGATTGAATTTGTTTATTTGAGAGAGTTAAAAATAAGATAATAATTTTAATGAAAATAAAATTTCCATCAATGCGGACTAATTTTTAATGTCCAAATTATATTTCCAAAATAACTTGCAGAAAACCTATCTAAATTCGCAGTTTTGCTGAACTGTGCTGAATTTCATTTTCCTCATATATGAGCAGGGCTGCGCGGTTCTGTCTGAAACAGATACGCTCAGCTCATCGCCTGCTGTGCATGTGAAGGCATACTAGTAATAAACTGGTGGTGCGACACCTTTTTGTAAACTCTTAGAACAGCCTTTGGACACGTTTTCAATATCAAAGATAAAAGTCTCAGAATCTCTAGCGAGGAATGCTTACGACGATATTTAGCTATCGGTTTGAAGAAACATTTTTAAAATGTATTACTTATAAGTCTTTGTATATGTCTACTCTACGTCCCTCAGTAAGTCAATGACTTTTCTGGGGGGGGGGGGGGCGGAAATAGAATTTCTAACCGTCTATTGAGATTTTTTTAGTGGGTTATTTTACGACGCTTTATCAACATCTTTGGTTATTTACCGTCTGAATGAGATGAAGGTGATAATGCCGGTGAAATGAGTCCGGGATCCAGCACCGAAAGTTACCCAGCATTTGTTCATATTGGGTCGAGGGAAAACCCCGGAAAAAAAACCTCAACCAGGTAACTTGCCCCGACCGGGAATCGAATCCGGGCTACCTGGTTTCGCGGCCAGACGCGCTGACCGTTACTGCACGGGTGTGGACCGAGATTTAATATTACTCACAACTGGGAACTAATTGCAAATTTCATAATGAGGACAGACCTATTCTTGCTCAAGACTAGAGGGCCGAACGTTATGTTCGGCTTTTCATGTCCAATGAATGCGACACGGTTCTCCTGAACCCCTAATTATACAAAATAGTCTTCATAGCTATGCGATACAGCCGGAATCAATTGAATAATCTGAACAACTGAAATTTATAACTAAACACGAAACTTTCTCAAAGAAATCAAGATGACCCCGGTTCAATAGTATAGCTAAGATGTTTATATAGCTTAACGTATAGATCTAGGTCAAATGAGGCCACGTCCTCGTTTTAAGTTAATCGAAGTAATGAATTCAACAGGACAGGCAATCCTTTCGACCTTAGTAGTAGTGGTAGTGGTAGTCCTGTCACTCCGCAGGGAAGTATAGGGCCTTGATGAAAGCACGCCATCGTACTCTGTTGTTCGCCAACGCTTTAATTTCTTTCCAGCTTTTCCCTGCTTTTCGACCTTAGGTATCGACAGATACTTCCGAAACTGTGGGGAATATTGAGTTTTAATACTTGGGTACAAACATAGGACTCTTTTTTGATATTTATTTACATACGCCTTAACATCTATGGCCATATGTAGGTTTTTTTTGGGTATATCACTATTGTTGAGTTTCTATTTCTATTGTCGTTTGTAATAGACGGCTTGTGTTCAAGTAACTGATTTAGATTGTCTTAACGTTTATGATTTTGGTAATGAAGGCGGTAATGAATCTTGGCATGTAAATTTCTACAGTAGTTCGGCATTTGCCTTTCTGAGTGAAGGAAACCATGAAAAACCTCAGTCAGATAGGCCAAGACTTCCCAAAATTCAGTCTCAAATGTTACCGTCTGAGTCACCTTGCTCGGTTACGGAATTCTTCTTCTGTGCATAATGTTGACTAAAGCGGTATTAGGCCTAATAAGCCATTCTGGCTACTTGAAGAATTCCTGTTATTTATGACTTGGTATAAAACTCTAGTAATAGCAACGACGAATGAATCAAATGTAGCAATACGTGAAGTAGTAGTAGTGGTGGTGGTTGTGGTAGTGGTAGTAGTCCGACAGTCGCGCTCTGACAGCGCTTGGGTGAGGTTGTGAGAATGAAGTCTTGCTGTGTACGTTCAGTTTTGTATGCTATAGTATATAGAGTAATAGTGATCTGAACATGAGTTCTAAGATTATAAGAGTCAATCCAATGAAAGCAACGACCAACAGCAATAGAAATTCGTCAGTGGATTGCAGAATCTCTACAGGTACGAGAATCGGACTTGCAAGCTATTCAACTAGTTGGTAAACAAAATGCGATTTATTTGAAATTTACCAGTAGCAATGTGTATGAAAATTATTTACGGAAACATGAAGGTACAACAACTATAAATTTGCAAAATGGTGACATTGTGTCAGTTATAATAACATCAGGACATGACGACATGACTACAGTTAGGATGTTTAACATTCCACCGGAAGTGCCAAACGACAGGATCACCAATACATTAATGAATTATGGTAGAGTGCAATCAATTGTTAATGACAAATGGCCACATAGATACCGATTTGCGGTCGATACTGGTATACGTACAGTACAGATGTCGGTTGAAAAACTTATTCCATCTTCCTTAATAATTGCTAACTATGAAGCGTATGTTACACACGTCGGGCAAGAAAAAACTTGTTACCAATGCGGCAGTGTTTTGCATGTTCGTCCTTATTGCCCACAACGTATCTTCCGTCAGCCCGTTACTGTAGCTCCAAGACAGAGGCTTACCTTTAGTGATATACTTCAATCGCGAAGGTCTACAGATGAGATACTCGGTAATTCCATCGAGAATGAACCTCACGGACAGGCGACTGCCCCATTGCCTTCTACCACACTCTACAGTCACGAAGCTTAATACTTACTAAATATGCAAACATAGATAGTTGAAATATGCATCCATAGATAGTTACTCACCACTAGGATCGCTACTATCGCCTCATCACAGACCTTTCCCTAGCAGACTATAAAATGTATTGTACTTTCGCTATCGTGTTCTTTTGAAAAAATCAACACCTTCCTTCCACTATTGAAATATGAAATACATAAGGTTTATATATTATTTTCATAAAATATATATTATATTCTATAAACTCACCTTCCTGGATCTTTCAGAAGAAGGATAACTCTAACCTACTTTTCTTACAATTTATAGTTCTACAAACGTCTCCTTGTGTTATATTAGTATTCAAATTATTGTATTTTAGCCATTTACAGTTATTACAACCGATAACGAACATTTCACAGTTTACATAGCTTTTCACAAAAATGCGAAGTACGGCGTAGTCAATGCTTTTTCGATCTAGACCAGGCCGTATATTTGTTCGGGTTTTCTATTTCAGTATATGGAGCTCAGTGAAATATTATATTACAGGAACATAATTTTATTTTTACTTCAGTTTTTATTGTACCTGAGTTATTGAATGTACTTCACTCCCACCCCTTCTACTAATGAAGTTAAACCGTCCTGCACACAGATCCAAGACCGCATATACAATCATAGTAGCCTTACGGTCATAGTAAACAGTACGTTCCAAAAGTATGTTCGCGTTTTCCAGTGACGAAAGAGCTTTCAATATTGAATCATTTTCGCACAGGTACTGCTGTCCATTTGCCTACGTCGTATCCCGGTTTCCCCCATCAGCTTTTATTCGCCAACTTGTGGCTAGGCTGTCTTAGCTCTTTTCTGAGAACATTAATTTCTGTTAGGAATTGGACGTCTACGTAATATTATACAACTGTTTAAAATAGCTTAATAATTAATTATTTAACTGTCACGTGATTTCCTCCTTTTCTACGACCCTACGACATAACCACTTGGACGGACAGCAGATAGTGTGTCTGAGTAATTTCATTTTTTCTGATCGGGCAGAAGTGAAGATTGAATTTACAGTACGTAAGGTACTCTTTTATAGAGTAGGTACAGAATTATTTCAACATGAGTTACTAATAAGAAGGACTAAACTGGTAATTGGGATTAGGTACAATAGTCTATAGTGCAATAATATGCACAAAAGAACTGAAGCCTGTATCGAAATGAACGGCCACCATTTTAAAAATGTGTTTAAATATCCATATTATGATTATTTTTTAATTTAACTTCATTCTTTATATTGTATGCTAATGTGCTGTAGACAGTATAATATACACTGCATAATGAATACGTCCACATGGACAGCTCAGTTCGTGAGTAAAAACAATCATTGTTAATACTGTACTGTATTTCGATTAAACAAAAATCTAGTGAAAATTATCAAACTCAAAAGCGCGATATTTTATAGTTTACGTAAATGGATGAACTACTTTTTTTCCCTCCTATATCTATTAAAGTAATTTGTTTGTATTCTACGCCAGTATCATCGAACTCCAGTCGTGGAAGGGGGTAACAAACGGCGTTGATCCAGAGGTATAGCCAAGTTAATATTAAAAATGCTAGTAAAAATAAAATGATGTCCCTGTATAACTTTATTGCTTATCATTGCTACGTTTATTTAGTGTAATTTGTCCATAAGTTCCGTATACTTCTTGTTGCATAATATGTTGCAGAAATAATTACAAAACTGTGTTATTTTAATGTGAAGAGAATTTTACATGTTAACATAATCTGATCGCGTCAACATTTCAAGTTTAGAATGGAAGGTATTTTGACGTTGAATGAAAACGAATTAGATTGTGATTTTAATTTAGCACATCTACCTTCCTTAATTGCAGACAGAAAATTTACCATACCACTCCTATGAAATTGGTGTACGTGCGATTTTGTTACTTCGTCTCTTAGGTAGTAGATAAATACAATAATTCAGTACTCAATTGTAGTATTAAAATACAGACAAATAGAATGTGACGGGTGTCAGACATGACATTGTTTAAACATAATGTATAATTGCGAATATAGGAATATAAGTTAAATATAGTAAACATAACCTATAATATCCATATGACATAACATATGTAGTGACAGAGCATTGGAGACCAGTAAAATTAGACAGAAAGGAGCAACTGGTACAGTAAGCATAACCTATAATTTCAACATATCTAAATATTCGTGCGGTGCAACTGAAAATGATTGAATCGTGCATAAATGAATGTACAAGAATTTCGCAATATTTAATCGAAATAAAGGCAGGTATTACACATACGAACAACGTAATTTTCAGACCAAAAATAATATTACATCTTAACTCGCAAGGAATTATGTCTGAAGTGTCCCCTAATCATTGTTATAAATTTTATTAATGCAATTACACTACGTTTTAGAGAAATACATGTTACTCTTTATGCATTCCAATTAATTTATATGGTTGAAACGCCGCCCTTCGTGATCGGGTTAAGCCAGTCACATGGTCTGCCTTACGGCCTGTATTCGATCACGATGGCAGTGACACAGTCTATTGTTTCTAGCACTCACAGCGCTCCAAGCGGCTAGCAACTATCGCGAGAAATGCAACTCGTTGGCAAAAAAAAAAAAATCCCAAGCTTCGTGACTGTATATAGTAGACGGTGCTTCTACCTCTACTGCTAAACACGACCAATGACCTCGAGATGTCAGCAACTCAACAGGAAAGACTATCCGACAGCCACAGAGACACAGCAGCTGATTGTCCCGAGTTAGTCGACAAGATAGACGTACATCGGAACACTCAACCAAGTACATATGACGAAGTTACTAATGTACAGATCGGATCTGAAAGTGATTCGGCTAACGAAAACCACAACGTACTAGTTAATGAGAACAATTCAATTGAAAATGAAGATGAGATTCCTGATAATAAACGTCGTGACAAACCACTTCCAGAGCAAACTTCTAAGCAAACAAAAAGTAGTTCACAAGAAACTAGAGTTACACCTAGTATGCCTCAAGCGATAAGTGAAATTCACAACCCACAACAATTGATTCAAGATACGGCAGCTGATCCGAGTAAAGATGAGGGGAAGATCCTTTCTTCTGAACCGGGATGCACCCAGGATCACCGACTAAAAACACTGACAGCGTCGAATAACACCATGTGGAGCGAGGAAATGGAAGTTGTGAATCTTAACCTTTTCAAGGAAATAGGAAATAATGAACATGGACACGTAGACAGAGCTCCTGCCAAATCTATAAAAAACATACACTAGTAATAGAAAGCATCCATATAAATCAGAAGAAGACAAATCATTTCTTCCTACATTAAAAAACATAACTAACTACTACTTGAGTATTTCTACAGCACATGTGCACGGCGCATACCGTATGCAATAATATTCCGCTGCTCTTTTTGTCGCTCACGTTGACAGTAGCATCTTTAAATTTCGGTGGTAGTTCCTCGCCGACATAAATCCATGCTCTCAATAATTTTCTGAAAGCATAGGACATCGACATTCTCTTTATACAAGAAATACGTCATTCAGATTTTTCTGGTATCTACAATTATAGCGTCCACACCTGTGGAGTAACGGTCAGCGCGTCTGGCCGCGAAATCACGTGGCCCGGGTTCGATTCCCGGTCGGGGCAAGATACCTGGTTGAGGTTTTTCGGGGGTTTTCCCTCAACCCAATATGAGCAAATGCTGGGTAACTTTTGGTGTTGGACCCCGGACTCATTTCACCGGCATTATCACCTTCATCTCATTCAGACGCTAAATAACCTAAGATGTTGATAAAGCGTCGTAAAATAACCTAATAAAATAAAAAATAAAATACAATTATAGCTAATGCTTAAGTTAATATCGGAACCTACCCGTTAGGAACAGCTATCTTAACTAAACCAGGCATAGAACTACAAGCTATTCAAAAACTTTCCTCAGGACGAGGTATATGCGGCACGTATCAAAATCACACATTTTGTAATAGCCTATCTATGCGCCCTCTGGGTCAAATAAACATACGGAAAGGAATGATTTTTTTGGAGAAGGGATTCCATACTTATTGCGGTCACTGCCTCAATATCTGATCCTTGGAGGTGATTTTAACTGTGTACTGCGAAGGGAGGATTGTACTGGGACACTTCGTCCGAATAACACACTTCAGCTTTTAATACAAAATTTACATCTCAGTGGTGCCTGGATATCCAAGAGAACAAATGTGCAATTTACCTTCTACCAGTGGCGGCTAATTGACTGAGGCAAGTGAGGCCGGGCCTCAGTCACTTGGCTTAACTTAAATCAAATTTAGTGTTTTTATATAATGTATTAGTTATTTGAATGAAGCATATATCGCTGTAGAAGCATTTGAAAACTTTGTGATGTATATAGATCTGTTTTGCAGAAACATTTTTTTCCTGAGGCCAGGATCGCTTTTGCCGGGTCTACTTTCTGTATTTCCGCGGGCTTTGAGCTTGCGTTTAAAACGTTGTAGCTGAGGCACAATTCGTCTGGCCTCGTGGCCTGGTCAGGTTTCAATCTTCCCATCCATGGGCCGGCCTCAAGGGTAGTGTGAGGTGGGAAAGCAATGGTGACTTGTCTTCCTAAATAGGCCATAAATAACAAAAATTCCAGCTCTTTGGCAGGCAGAGACCACACTATTCTCTCCCCTTATGTCTTAGTTTATGACGTTAGCGAGGGTGTTGTACTATTGTACTTCGTATTACAGTAATGAATCTGGGCCAATGTTATTATGTATTTCGGGAAAATATAAACAGAAACAAATGCGCGAAATAATGCGGGTGTAGTTAATTCATTGTTAGAGTTTCCTTTTTCGAGAAGAAATGATATTGAAAGAAAGGAAGTTTTAAATAAAGAGAGAGTCTGTCGAGAGACCTACGATATCGCTGACAATTTTTCTGACAGATAATCTTAAAACCCGAGTTTCTATTGCATTCTGGTATGGGCAACATTAATGGTTAAGTGGTAATGTGGTGCAAAATAAACTTCTCTGTTGGCCTTGTTGCCAAGGGGAAAAAATAAAAAGAAAAGAAAGAAAGGGGATTTTCAACACATAATATGGGTTGCTTCATCACACTGAAACAATCACTGAAATTCACAGCATAACAGCTTATTTGGTGAGTAAAATTATTATTTTTCGTTAATAGCAGGCTAATAATAATAGACTAATAATAATAATGATAATAATAATAATAATAATACAGTAATAATGATATTAATAATATAATAACAATAATAATTAATATCATAAATAAACATTTCCTTTCGGAAGCACTTAAACTAGTTGCATCTGGCCTCACCTAGGATTTTGATCACCGGCCGCTACTGCCTTCTACACGAGTGTTTTTGCTTCTAGACTAGATATATTCTATACTATGAAAGCTATAACGTCCAGAATATAGTCCATAGAAGTTTTATCCGCCATTTTTACAGATCACGAAGCGATTGCAATGCATATTTCATTGGATGTAGCCTTCATTCCACAACTAAAATCTTACTGGAAACTCAACACTTCAGTTCTCCAGAAGCCTGATTGTATTGAAACCTTTAAGTATCTTTGGTCGACATGGCTCCTTCGACAAAACAGATATACCGACGTAGCCGATTAGTGGGACTTATATGTGAAACCACATATTAAAAAATTTTTCCAGCAGGTTTCCCTTTCTGCATATAGACATCAAGAAAATCTGCTAAATTTCTATTTTCGATGTATCCATGATATTCAGAAGCAATCTCAACCATCACTGGTACGTCGTAAGCAAATGCATTTCTATAAAGCAGGGAACGTATGCAGGGATTACAAATTCGTTCTAAAGATACATATGACATTAGTATCGAGCGCATCAATCTTTACCATCTCATTAAGATTTCACGGAGACGTCGCAGTGGTATGATTTTACACGTTGAGAACAAGAATGGTCAAGTTGTGAATACACAACCGGATATCGCTAGGTCATTTAAAGAATATTATACAGAGATATTTCAAGGAATTCTTCACATAATTATAGTCTTAATTCACTCAATTTACCTAATACGATACGTTTAGATGCACAGGACAATACTACTCTAGAGATGCCGATCAGGAAGGAGGAAATTTACGAAGCTTTACTACAGGGTAAAAAATAAAAAACACCGGGTCAAATGGACTACCATATGAATTCTATTATGTTTTTTGGGACTGCATAAGCTTACTAATGTGTATAATGTTATTTTACAAAGAGGCCGCTTATGTACATCACACAAACAAGGCATCGTGATACTAATACCAAAGAAAGGAAGAAAAGAAGAACTTAGTGATTATCGTCCTATCACCCTCATTAATTATGATTATAAGCTCCTGGCTCGTGCCTTGACGAATCGTCTTAACCCTTTCTAACCCAAATTAAATTTACAAGCAATCCATGTTGAAACAAATAGCTGTATTAGGACTAATTCAGTGACCAAGTTACGGGAGTGGCAACATTTGAAATAAAACTATATTGATGAAAATGTATTGAAATAGAAGTTATCCAGCAAAATTTACCTTCATATGTAACACACAAGTATATAAATGCTATAAAGTTAATTATTGCCATATGGTATCTATAGGTAAAAAAGGGTTAAGCAGTTCCTACCAAAATTAATTCACCCTGCGCAGAGTTGTGGCGTCAATGGACGCTCAATATTTGATGTCAATTGTGCGTTGCGAGATGTAGTAGCACACTGTGAATATGCCAATAAAGCAGCTGTCATTGTGTCCTTAGACTTCCGACGAGCATCTGACAGCGTGCAGCATATATATTTATATTAAGTTACGAGATGGTATGGTATAAGTGATAAAATGATAGACTATGTGCGGTGTTTGTACACCGATACGAGTTCTGCCCTACAAATCAATGGCTGCCTAACTTCCAATATTTCTGTAACACAATCTATTCGTCAAGGGTGCCCTGCCTCCATGGTATTATTCTCTCCTGTGTTAAACCCTCTCCTCTATCTTCTGAATGACAGGCTATCTGGAGTGAGCATAGGCTCATATACACTAACAGTTCAAGCGTATGCTGACGATGTGAGTGTTGTTTTATCGAGTGATAATGATATACAGAAATTATGGGACCTAATCGAACCCTTTAAAGATATTGCAGGCCTTGAAATCAATACCGAGAAATTCTATGTATTGCCTGTAGGTCCCTAGGCCGAACGACCTAATGTGTACCCCTTGACGACCGTGGACAACATGAAAATCCTTGGACTCATTTATCATAGTCAAGAGAAAATGATGCAGAGCTTAAACTGGGATCCCATTGTGCATAAAATTAAAATTTTAGCAAAGGACATGTATCAGCGTGACATTAGTCTTTATGAACGTATATGGGTTGTGCACACATATATATTATCTCAGTTATGGTACATTGCACAAGTTATTATTTGTCCTCAGAGGTATGTTCGACAAATCACAGCGGCCATCTTGTGGTATATTTGGCGCGGATATATACAAGGCGCATCCAGAAAGTAAGTTTCCCTATTTAAAAAAAAGAACACACACTTTCAGGAAAACATTTATTGGCAACAGGTACAGCAATGTTTCAGCTATTTTTCAACATAGCCACCATCAGAATTGAGACACTTGTCGTATCGTGGGATCAACTTTTGTATCCCTCTGTCGTAGAACTCTGCCGCCTGTGAATGGAACCAGCGTGTGACAGACGTCTTCAGCTTTTCGTCGTTGCCAAAACGCTCACCGGAGGACAGGAATTTCTTGAGGTGCAAGAAAACGTGAAAATCGCTGGGAGCAAGATCAGGACTGTAGGGTGGATGATGAAACAACTCCCAGCCAAATTCCGTCAAAACAACTGCTGTGCGCCGAGCCGTATGTGGACGAGCATTGTCATGGAGGAGCACAACACCTGCACTAAGCATTCCACGCCTGTTGTTTTGAATGGCACGTCGCAATTTTCGCAGTGTTTCACAGTAACGGTCAGCGTTCACTGTTTCACCTCTTGGAAGGAAGTCAATGAGCAGAATGCCCTTCCTGTCGCAGAACACCGTGCACATCACTTTCCGTACCGACAGCGTCTGTTTGAATTTCGTCCTGACCGGAGATCCACTATGCCGCCAATACATTGACTGCTGCTTGGTTTCCGGGGTGAAGTGCGAAATCCAAGTCTCGTCGCCATCATCGTGATACCGTTGTAGAAATGTCAGTGCTGCTCCTAAACGTTGCAATTTGTGTTCGGGTGTCAGGTTTTTCGGCACCTGGCACACACTTTTTTGAACAGCAGGTGCTTAGTAACAATCTCATGCAACAAGGATCGCGATATCTGCGGAAAATGGCTGCTCAGATCCGTAATCGTGAAGCGACGGTTCTCCATAATGCACTGCCGCACCAGCTCAACACGATCACCATTGATGAGGGACGGTCGCCCACTGCGCTCTTCATCATGAACACTTTGACGACCTTCGGCAAACTGCCTACACCAGCGACGCACCATCTGCTTATTCATGATGTTCGGCCCATAGACCTGACAGAGCTGCCGATGAATTCCAATTGGCGCAATGCTTTGTGCATTAAAGAACTTTATCACCGACCGAACCTCGCAGGCGGCGGGAGAAGGAATAAGAGCTCCCATTTCGGACCATTGCTGCCACGCTACTGGCACCAGGCGGGACCTGTCCGGCTGGCATGTGATTGATACGTCATAGATCTGTTACGTATGCGCAATTGGCACGGCTAATTACGTTTACTTTCAAGGGGAAAAAATCGGGAAACTTGCTTTCTGGATGCGCCTCGTATTTAAGGTTCCGACTTCGACTTTATATCTTGTCCCGGAACTTGGAGGGCTTGGTTTATGGAATATACATTTAAAATATCTCAACTTATTCTTATATAGAGGCTTGCAAATGGAAAAAGAAAATGCAAGTTTTACAGCTGCCTGGTTTTCTGAATGGAGAAATTCGATGGATTTGCAAATCCGTCCCAACTTAAGTCTGATACCTAAACATATAAACTACCTCGAAATATATTTTCTGGAATGCAGTTATCTGCTATACAAGATCGATATGCAATAACTAAATATACGTCATGCCTACAGCTTGAAGGGATGTATACTAAATCGGTAACGCCAATGCGCATAATGAGGAATAACCCAACCAGTGTTAACTTCAGTCGTATTTGGAAGAACATTAGTGCGTCAGTCTTATCCACGAGAATAAAATCTAATTGGTTTCGGTGGTACATAACATCATACCTACTCGGTTATGGCTGTTTAGAATTCACCTTTCCCAAGATGATAAGTGTCTTCACTGTGGACAAACTGAAACACTTCTACATAAACTTAGCGAATGCACCAGAGTCCAACGTATCTGGTATCAACTCACACAAAATCTGCAACCGATACAGATCACAATATACACTTGGTTTACACCAGAAATTCTTATCCTACCGGATTTCCTTCTAGCCCACCGCTCTCGGCATTTCTCATGTGTGTGGATGCTTGTACACACTGTGAGTTTTGTATTGTGCTCTTCAGAGGATGTGTCCATTGACACATATAAACATTACATGCAAATAGATAAAGAAAAACTGTTGAACAGAGGCAAATCCTACACAAATTATGAACATTTTATAAAATGTATATAATAACCTTTGTATCCATTTTGTGTATCTCCTTTTTGTGAATAATATAAATTTGTAATATAAAAGAAGAAAGAAGAAACAGAAGCAGAAGAAGATTCTTGTGTGGAACAATAAAGAAGGCCATGTGCTAAGAAGGGCACGAAGACGGCCATGCTGAAATGCTCACTTGTTCAGCGCGTTTAATACTATCAACCCAAGCAAAGTGTAATAACAATTATAATTTTATTTTATTTTATTTTTATTTTATTTTTTTTTCTCGAATGTTATTTAGAATACAGTCCCCTTGTTAAAAAAAAAAAAGATCATATCGTATATTTTTTTCCCTTCCAACAGGAACCACCACGGACGTCTCATAAAAGACTTGAACATTTACCATTTAATTTTAGGGGCCCCTTGGAAGGTGAGAGTTTACTATTACAATTAAAACCTGCAGTAATACAAAATATCAGTTTGAAGGAAGCCTGTCGTCGGCTACGCAGCACGTGAGCAAAAAAATAATAGTCCTAGTCCCATATTTAAGGGACATTATTTCCTTGTTACAGCGCACCGCCGGATGCGAACCGTGACCAACTACTTCCTGGTGAACTTGAGCGTGTCGGACCTACTGATGGCCCTGCTCAACTGCATTTTCAACTTCATCTTCATGCTCAATTCGGACTGGCCCTTCGGCGCCCTGTACTGCACCGTCAACAACTTCGTGGCTAACGTGACGGTCGCTGCCAGCGTTTTCACTCTCGTCGCGATCTCCATGGACAGGTAAGCAATCCTCTCTCTCAGATGGAAGAGTCGTTCGTCCTATACCAATGGCACATTGGAAAGCTCGTCACAGAGGGACAAAGAATGTGAATGCTTTCTACACATAGGCTAGTACTGGTTGTAGAGCGGAATGAGAGATTAAATTATAAATTTAACACGAGAGCAGAAAAGCGAATTCTGGTACGCTTCAATATAAATACGGCGGCGGTAGAAATTCGCAAACGAATCTGGAAATTTAATTAAATGTAATGGACGTGCTTTGTACGCAGATAGGGATCATTGTATGTTTTGGCTTTTGGACACGGAACAAAGAATATTAATTTAATGCATCTGTCAAATACAATCAAGACATCGCCTGTGTGATCATTTTTGGACCAACAGCTTTCTGAAAATTGACATAAACTTCTATGTAAATATTCGGTGTTATTACTGAAATCACAATAATTAAAGCGTTTATAACTTATTTATCTGTTTACATAAATGAAAGAGTAGACTCTAGATCAGTGATCGCCAAAAGCTGTGTCGCGACACATGCCCCTGTCCCTACTCAAGCGTAACCATGATATCAAACCCCCACCCTCTGTTTACAGCCATCACTTCGATATAAGTAAAGACATTTATCAGCAGCGGACGTACACATGTAATGTTACAAGTGTGTAGGATAATATGTTTCGATGTCTTTCCGAAAACATATAGTAAGTAAAAACTTAATTTTAAGGAGCATGGAAGGAAAAGTGCAGATGGCAAAAATATGAGATACTTAATTTGTTGTAAAATTTTAAATGAAGTGTAAAAGAACAATGTACGTTGTTATTATTTTGCTTGTTATGAAGAGTACCACGCCCTTACCTGTAACTTGAATAATAAACTAACAATAAAAAGTAACGGCTTCTATGTCTTAATCGGGGTAAAATACTCGACTTTTTTTTCTACGTATGAGTGTAATTTGAATATTTCATTAATAAATAAACAATAAAAAATATTGGCTTCTATGTTTTAATCGGTGTAAAATGCTTCCACGTTTTTTTATCTACGTATGAGTATAATTTGAATATTTCATTAATAAATAAATAATAAAAAATATCGGCTTCTATGTCTTAATCGGAGTAAAATACTTCAACATTTTTTTTAAATATGTAGTGTAATTTACAACTTCATGACCAGCCTGGTACGTTTGTCTAATTACAAATTACTCCTGATGTAAAGTACACGCTCTTTCTATGTTAAATAAGAAAATAAATTTATGTTATTTTGTTAATAATACAAAAATAATTAATAGGAGGATAAAAAATTAACATGGAAAAAAGTATGTATAGTTAATAAGTAGAAGAATATTATGTTGCTTTCGTTTTTTGGTCACAGTCAGTCTCTGCACTGTTACTCACTGCATTACATGAGGAGATACCCACTCCACCCCTCTCCCTGCGATAGTGGTGTGGGGGTTCCATTTCTATTACGTCACAATTTCGTGGTGTTTGGCAACCACTGCTCTAGATTATTCGCTTAAAATTGGAAGGCCCAGCCCTCCTGTCATTTTCCATCACTAAAGCCATTTGTCTCAGACATGAAGAGTCGAATCAGATTTTTCATTTTAGTCCTCAATAAGTCCACAGTCTAGTCGTGAATATTTGAACTTTTTTTTTCAAGACGGAGATTAATACACTTAGGGCCAAAAGAAAGGTAATATAGCTTTGAAAAAGGGTGCTTACAGAAAGCACACAAACCACAAAAAGGAATGGTTGTGGCTTCTGAAACACAACCATTTAAGAAGTCAAGAGCAGCGTTTTAATATAGCTACAGTATATTTGTATCTGTTTACACTGCGATTGAGAAGGAATTTATGAAGTCACCATCAGCGTCTCTTTGATGCATTCATTGTGTTTAACTAATCCTCGTTATCTTTCATAAGAATTACATTTACACGAATATATTTTCCATATGTAAACAGATATTAAGGAGAAACTGACAGACTGCATATTATCTTTTCCATATCGTGAGGTAGAAATTATTTAAATAACTTAAAAACTGCGTAGATTCCTGTCATGAGTGATAGAATATTATTGTGTATTAGAGCACATATTATTTCCAGTAAATTGGCATTCTTGTTAACTATCAATTTATCGTAGTGTTCTCAGCTTACATAATTTTCCTCTGATATAAAATCTGTTATTGACGGAGACCATTTTTTACCACCAGGAACTAGTTTAGCTGGTTTACACCAATGAAACTGATTTATCTTCATTTAATTTTAATTTCTCAGGTAGAACAGTATTTTTTCTACGGTAATTTCTGTTGTCTGGAAGTGTGAAAACGAATGTTATTGTCTAAAAGTGTGTGTAATTCTTAAATGGCACAATATATTGCTTTGAAGGAAATTTGCTCTTACCATACGTGTAGAAAAAGTCTAGAGTATTTAAATGTATCCGTGTACACAGAAATTCTGGATAATTTTTTATAAAAAAAATGTGAAACAAAAGAAAACATTTACAGAGCTGATAAATTCTATTAATTAATTAATTAATTCATTCATTCATTCATTCATTCAGTATTCTGCGCAAGGGCGGGACTTTCACTGCAAACCCAACTTTCTACAATATTTTCTATTTTCTATCTTCCTCTTTGTCTCCTCCCATGATCCATATATCTTAAAGTCGTCTATCATCTGATATCTTCTTCTACCCCGAACTCTTCTCCCGTCCACCATTCCTTCCAGTGGTCATTCATTAGGCAGTTGCTTCTCAGCCAGTGACCCAACCAATCCAATACCTTTTCCTCTTTCTGATCAGTTTCAGCATCATTCTTTCTTCACCCACTCTTTCCAACACAGCTTCATTTCTTATTCTCTTTGTCCCTTTCACACGCTCCATTCTTCCCATATCCACATTTCAAATGTTTCTATTCACTTCTCTTCACTTCGTCGTTATGTCCATGTTTCTACCCCATACAATGCCACCTCCATACAAAGCACGTCACTACTCTCTTCTTTACTTCTTTCTCCAGAGGTCAGCAGAAGATGCTCCTTTTTCTATTAAAAGCTTCCTTTGCCATTACTATCCTCCTTTTGACTTCCTGGCAGCAGCTCATGTTACTGCACTCCATGTATTTGAAGCTGTTCACTTGCTCTATTGCCTCATTTAAAATTCGCAATATTAACCTCTTTATTTTCTTCCTATGACTATGGTCTTCTTCTTATTTGCATTTTTCTTCATTCCATACTGCTCACAGCTGTTATTCGGCTCTAGTAGCATATCCTTTAGTATCATCTCCTCTTCTGTTATCAACGCCATACCATCAGCACTTTATCCTTCTTCCTCCTACTATCACTCCTACCATGTTCTGAAAACAGTTCTTTACTAAATCCTCCAAGAAATTCTATTAATAAACATCAAAATTAAACTTCATAAGGAGAGTAAGAACCTTTAGAGACATTAGTGATATTAATGATAACAGAGATTCATGAACTTAATGACGGAAAACAAGAAAGCTAGTAGAAGCAGATTTTGACATTATGCACGAGGAAAAAAATTCTCATATTACCACAGAAGTATACATCTGGAGGCTCAGATGGCAGGAAGAAATCGAATACAGAGTCCAGATTTGAGTGCTACTTTCTGGGGGGGGGGGGACAGGCACATTTGTTGCATTGTTAAAATTACTTTTTACTTTAGTGTATAACTACTGATACTTTTTTTTTCTTACGTTAAATATTATTTATGTTCTGAACACACAGTAAATCTGTGTTAATAACCGTTTTTTGTTTTGTTTGGTAAATCATCTCGCGACCCCCTTAGCTTTGAACACGATCCCCAGTTTGAAAACCACTGCTCTAAATCATTGAATTTAATGCTGAAATCTATTCAGTACATCGTTGAAAACATAAGGAATCATATTTCATAGTAGTGTTACCTATAATTACTGTATTTAAATTTGAAAATTAATATTACAAAATTTAAAGCTACTCCTTTCGTCCTAATTAATTTTCAAGGTAGACTATAAGCTAAATGTAAAGTTAGCCTCCATAATTGTTACAGAGACAATAGCGTTGCAAGCCTCAATCGAAATTTCAGTTATAACGATACTAGAAGGTTTTATTTAAACCGAACTCCAATGCTATACTTTGTTTTCGTGATGGTGAGCGTAGTGAAGCGTTGCAGATACCAATTCCCCAACGGAGAAATGTCAACTCAGTTGGAAGAGGGGTTCCTGGTAGCTTGGCCTTGGACATTTCCTCACAGGTTGCTCTTTTTACTAAACCTTCTTAACAGAAACTACAATTTATCATCCCGGTCCTCTGCCGGCCAAAAAATCAGTAAAGCATCCTTCGCTGTGCAGGTCAAAATGTTGTTTTTTCCTCTTACTCCTGACACAAGATGATGTAAGACTTATAATATCAAACAATGGAATCTAGCTTGTAAACCACTAGGTTTACAGACTTGTATTTTCTCCATTGTCTTCCTGTAGACGGAGCTAAGCAGTTCCTAGGTAGCTTTTATTTCTGAGCGATCTTGTAACCACTGATGCCCACCACCCCAAAAAATTTAGATTAGAGCTTTTTTTTATACGTGTCATGGGACGTTTTCCAATAGCAATGCCTGACATGCACTAAGATTAAAGTTGTTTGTTATGCTACGAAATGTGGTAGAGAAAAAAAGTTACGATGTAGTATTTTTGTCCGTACTTCTTCCCCTAGCCTCATTACCAGTAAGCCTATACACAACTGTTATTTTGAGCTGCTCCAAATTAGATTTCTTCTCACATTTGACATTAAAAAATTAACTGAAATATTCAGAAAATTGTGAAAATATACTAAAAAAATCTTCACAAATAATGCTACAGTAAGAAGAGTAAGAAGAACCAGAAACTGTTCTCAATTCAGTACACTAACTGTTCTTAATTCAGTACCATAACTGTTCTTAATCCAGTACCCTAACAGTTCTTAATCCAGTAACTCTAACTGTTCTTAATTCAGTACCTTAACTGTTCTTAATCCAGTACCATAACTGTTCTTAATTCAGTACCCTAACTGTTCTTAATCCAGTACCATAATTGTTCTTAATCCAGTAACCCTAACTGTTCTTAATCCAGTACAATAACTGTTCTTAATCCAGTACACTAACTGTTCTTAATCCAGTACCCTAACTGTTCCTAATCCAGTACCCTAACTGTTCTTAATCCAGTACAATAACTGTTCTTAATCCAGTACACTAACTGTTCTTAATCCAGTACCCTAACTGTTCCTAATTCAGTACCCTAACTGTTCTTAATTCAGTACCCTAACTGTTCTTAATTCAGTACCCTAATTGTTTTTAATTCAGTACTCAAATTGTTTTTAATTCGGTACCCTAACTGTTCTTCATCCAGTACCTTAACTGTTCTTAATCCAGTAACCCTAAAAGTTCTTAATCCAGTACCCTAACTGTTCTTAATCTAGTACCCTAACTGTTCTTAATCCAGTACCCTAGCTGTTCTTAATCCAGTACCCTAACTATTCTTAATCCAGTACCCTAACTCTTCTTAATCCAGTATCCTAACTGTTTTTAATCCAGTACCCTAACTATTCTTAATCCAGTACCCTAACTCTTCTTAATCCAGTATCCTAACTGTTTTTAATCCAGTACCCTAACTCTACAGAAACTGTAATCCATCAACACACATGAAAAGTTGTGCAATGCTTATTTGTTGTAGTTTAGTTTATTATTGTAGAATAACTGACTTTTACTGAAGAGATTAAAAATCAAAATCTGTTCATCTTTCTCTTATTACAACCGTACCGACCAACCGACTTCAGAGTTTGAACATTTGGTTAAATTGCGGAGAAATGCCAAACACAACAATTGCAAATTTTACCTACAAAGGAGAGTAAAATGCTTTTTATGTCAGGAGTAAGTTACACTACTGAAGTTTTGACCGGAAGTGATCCATTTCCGCATTAAGTGTGATTTCTGCTTGCAACATATCAGTAACGCCAATATCCGCAAGACCGCAAAGTTACAAATGAGCAAAAACAGAACTTATTTATGGTGAAGAATGGGTAGAGCGGAGAAAAATTCTCTCCGGCACCGAAACTCGAACGCTGGTTTTCAGCTCTGCGTGCTGACGCTTTATCTACTAAGTCACACCGGATTCCAGTTCCAATGCCGGATTGAATCCTTCTCAGTTTAAGTAGTTCTACTAGAATCCAGTGTGGCTTTGTGAATAAAGCGTCAGCACGTAGAGTTAAAAACTGGGGTTCGGGGCCCGGTGCCGGAGAGAATTTTTCTTTGATCTACCCATTTCACTATATGATAATGCAGAATTCCTGCAAGAAAATATCGTAATATGTGCTTCGGTACATCATAGTAATGTAGTAAAATGTAATAGAACTTATTTACTTATGGCTCTTAAAGAACCCGGAGGTTCATTGCCATCCTCACATAACCCAACATCTGTTCCTATCCTGATCAAGATTAATCCAGTCTCTACCATCATATCGCAACTACCATAAATCCATTTTTTATTATTCTCCCATCTACGCCTCGGACTCCACCAAAGGTCTTTTTCCCTCCGGCCTCCTGGCTAACGCTCTATATGCATTTCTGTATTCTCTCATACATGCTATATGCCTTTCCCATCTCAAACGTGTGGTTTAATGTTCTTAATTATGTCAGGTGAAGAATACAATGCGTGCAGTTCTGCATTGTGAAACTTTCTGCATTTCCCTGTAACTTCATCCCTCTTAGCAACAAATAATTTCCTAAGCACCTAATTTCAAATACCCTTAACTTCTGTTCCCCTCCCAAAGTTAAGGCCCATTCACAATGAAAATTAAACATAACCGTAACATAAACACAGAAGTTTGTGGCCAGGTTATCAAATGGGATCATTCACAATTATTCACATAAACACTGACATAAACATTACCGTTAGACGTTAACATGAAAGTTTGCAAACTCCAAACTTTCATGCTTATGCTTACGTGATTTGCAAACAGTACACAATCGTGGAGCGCTTATGTATACGACAGAATATGAGGAAATGGCGTCGTTGTTATGTTTCCATGGTTACCAAGTATCTCTGCGGTTATGCTTATGTTCCCAACGTGAATGTTCTTGATTTTACCGTAAAGTTTAAGTTAACGTTAATTTTAATTGTGAATGAGCCTTTATAGTCCACCATACAGAACAAGCGGTAATGTAACTGTTTTATAAATTCTAACTTTGTGATTTTTTGACAGCAGGATAGATGACAAAACTTTCTCAACCGAATAATAACAGGCATTTCCCATATTTATGTTCCGTTTAATTTCCTCACGAGTGTCATTTATATTTGTTACTGTTGCACGAAGATATCTGAATTTTTCCACCTCTTCGTAGGATAAATTATCAATTTTTTATATTTCTGTTTCGTACTATGTTCTGGTCACGAGACATAATCATATACTTTGTCTTTTCGGAAATTACTTCCAAACTTATCTCTCTACTTGCTTCGAGTAAAATTCCCGTCTTTTCCCTTAATAGTTTGTGGATTTTCTCCTAATATATTCACGTCAACCGCATAGACAAGAAAGTGATGTAACCCGTTCAATTCCAAACCCTCTCTGTTATTCTGAACTTTCCTAATGGCATATTCTAGAGCAAAGATAAAAAGTAAAAGTGATAGTGCATCTCCTTACTTTAACCAGCATTGAATTGGAAAAACATCCGATAGAAACTGGTCTATACGGACTCTGCTGTACGTTTCATTGAGACACATTTTAATTAATTTAACTAGTTTCTTGGGAATATCAAATTCAATAAGAATATTGTATAAAACGTCTGTCTTAACCGAGTCATATGCCTTTTTGAAATCAGTGAATAACTGATGTACTGTACACTTACACTCCCATATTTTTTTCTCCAATATTTGTCGAATACAAAAAATCTGATCAGTAGTCTATATATTACGCCTAAGGCCACACTGATGATCCCCAATAATTTCATATACATAATTATTGAATTATCGCAGTTAGATCTCTCCTCGGTAGAAGCCTTAGCAATACCCATTGCAGGAGATGCAATTAGCTTGAAACGTTACCCCACGTGCTAGGTTTCTGCCCTTAGGGCGAATTACTGCGAATTGACAGACATAACACAGTCGCTCAATAACTGCTAACAGATTAAGGGAACATGGTGAATACGAAGTATATGAGGAAGTTCAATGTCTTTCTACGGCAGGATCTACATGGCATGCTGACTTAATAATTGACCGAGATAAAAAAAACTGGTCTCATTCTTGACCCCACTGTAAGGTTCGAAATTAATGAAGATCAACCAAAGCAGGTACATGAAGAGAAACGCGCTATTTACCTTCCATGCTGTGATGATCTCAGTCATAAATATAATATTCAAGATTGGAATGTCATTGGACTTATGTTTGGTGCGCGAGGAACAATTCCCAAATTTACATTGGAGATCCTCAAAAAATTAAAGGTTCCTGATGAGACTCTTCATACAATTGCATCAACCATTTTAAAATCTTCACTGAACATCATCAATCACCATCTCTATTCTTCTTTATAATATGCAATGTATATTATTTATTTTCAATAAATTTATATCGTTTTGATAGCCACCACATCTTGTCGCAGAGTATTCTTTTTTTAAATTTCATTATGCTTTTTTTAACATTAATTTACATTTTCTTTTTTGTTCATTTGAATTGATTAGGATGCCGGTATTTTAAATCCAAGATTTGGACGGCTACTATTTCGATGATATTCTCTCTTCTCAAAAGAATATTGGATAAAATTTTTTACCACATCAATAGAAGTGATGTAGAATAGCACACAGATCACAAAAATCTTACCTGCTGGAGAATGGGACATAGCAAAATATTATCAGACCCAATAACTCTATTCGATCTCCTAGCAGGCAGATAGTTGTCGCACCATGTAGTAAGTAGATAATTAATTTAACCTTTCTTTGTTCCGATGAGTGGACTGTAACTACATTGTGCGTTTTTCTTTAATTTTAATTTTCTACATTTTTGTAAATGAATTCTTCAATTTCTTAAACAAATAAGGAAATATTTAGGTAACTACATCATTAAAGTGTTGCCATTATTTTCATGGCGATATAGTACCGTTAAAATTGTACAACATATATTTTTCTTACTATATTCTGCAATGTTATATCAAAAGTATATACCCTACGTTTCCTTCTTGTTTGCGGGCATGACTCCCTCAACTACTTTATCGGGAATAGCAAACTGAGTTGAGAGTTTCTATTGATATTTTAAACGTTGAATTTATCAATAATAATCTCTCACTTCTTGTGTTATGTGAAACGTTAGTAAAATTAAAGAAGAAATTGATGTGAAAAAACTTTGTGTCGCGATGGCGAAAAACTAAAATCCACTGCGAAATAATCATACTTACTTTTAGTCTATCTCAATTATAATGTGGAGAAAGTGCAACATCGCAACAGGGGTTCTTCAAAATAACGTATTTAATGCATCATGATCCTCTCAAAGGATATTTAGTGCGACGTTGTCGTCAGGTATGATTATTGCGAGTTTTATCCATTTATCAAGTTTTTATGTAATTAAAGATGAGTGGAACGGAGAAAAATTCTCTCCGTCACCAGGATTTGAACCCGGGTTTTCAGGTCTACGTGCTGACGCTCTATCCACTAAGCCACACCGGATTCCCATCCCGATGTCGGATCGAATCCTCTCAGTTTAAGTTCTACCTCATGGGCTCCCTCTATGGCAGGCCTGCACAAGGTTTGCGCTCTCCGAGCCGGCTCACAGCTCATGAGCGGAATGCTGCGCTCTGTATAAGGGTGGACTGGAAGAAGGGATGATCTTGTACAAAATGTAGGCCT